>NC_052068.1:28821973-29131973 GCF_015852505.1 Tachyglossus aculeatus | reverse complement strand
ATAGTTGGTAGTTGAGCTTACAGTCTAGAAAGGGAGATGGGCATTAATATAAATAATCTACGGATTTGTACCTAAGTGTTTGGGAGCTGAGGTTGGGGTGAATACCAAATGCCCAGAGGGTGCTGATCCAAGTACAAGATCCTTATATATGAGGAAACTGAGGCACAGATAAGTTAAGAGAGTTTCCCATGTTCAAAGAGTTGGCCAGTGACAGAGCTGGGGCTAGAACTTGGGTCTTCTGACTCTCAGCTCTAAGTTCATTGTGCCAAATAAAGCTGTCTCCTATTGGATATATCTGCTTTTTGGACAGGCTTCATATTCATTCTTTCAATCATATTTATTGAGCGCTTACTCTGTGCAGAGCTCTGTACTAAGTGCTTGGGAGAGCACAAAACAACAATAAACAGGCACATTCCCTGCCCACAATGAGCTTACAGTCTAGAGGCAGGGAAACAGACATTAATGTAAAAAAATAAATGACAGATATGGACAGAAGTGCTGTGGGGCTGAGAGGGGGGCAAGAACAGAGGGAGCATGTCAGTGCAAAGCAGAAAAGAGTGGGAGAAGAGAAAGGGGCAGGGGAGCTTAGTCAGGGAAGACCTCCTGGAGGAGATATGCCTTCAATAAGGCTTTTATAGTGGGGGAGAGTGTTCCTTGGAACTGTAGGTGTATTGTGCTCCATTGTATTGGGGAGTATGTTTGCCCAAAAAACATAAATGTAATTTGTTATTTTCCTAACTCCTGACATGATTACTGAGCCCTATTGACCTATTGATAACTACACAATATATTGCCACTCTTCTCTCCTCATACAGCCTGGTGTTGTGGCTAGAGCCCGGGCCTGGCAGTCAAGAAAGTCATGGGTTCTAATCCCGGCTCTGCCACTTGTCTGCTGTGACACCTTGGGCAAGTCACTTCACTTCTCTGTGCCTCAGTTACCTCATCTGTAAAATGAGGTTTGAGATTGGTAGCCCTCTGTAGAACAGGGACTGTGTTCAACCCGATTGCCTTGTATCTACCTCAGTGCTCAGTACAGTTCCTGGCACATAGAAGTGCTTAACAAATACCATAATTACTATTATTACCATTATTATCCCATCCCCTCCACTACTTCCAGGGATTTGGCTTACCCCCTGCAACCCGGTTTTGTCACCCTCCAACTTTGCACCCGCAGCTCCAGTGGAAAGAGCCCAGGCTTTAGAGTCAGAGGTCATGGGTTCAAATCCCGGCTCTGCCAATTGTCAGCTGTGTGACTTTGGGCAAGTCACTTAACTTCTCTGGGCCTCAGTTCCCTCATTTGTAAAATGGGGATGAAGACTGTGAGCCCCCCATCCCCACCCCACGGGACAACTGGATCAAGGCCCTGCTGAGAGCTCACCTCCTCCAGGAGGCCTTCCCAGACTGAGCCCCTTCTTTCCTCTCCCCCTCGTCCCCCTCTCCATCCCCCCGTCTTACCTCCTTCCCTTCCCCACAGCACCTGTATATATGTATATACGGTTGCACATATTTATTACTCTATTTATTTATTTATTTATTTTACTTGTACATTTCTATCCTACTTATTTTATTTTGTTGGTATGTTTGGTTCTGTTCTCTGTCTCCCCCTTTTAGACTGTGAGCCCACTGTTGGGTAGGGACTGTCTCTATGTGATGCCAATTTGTACTTCCCAAGCGCTTAGTACAGTGCTCTGCACATAGTAAGCGCTCAATAAATACGATTGATTGATTGATTGATTTGTAATATCCCCAATGCTTAGAACAGTGCTTTGCACATAGTAAGTGCTTAATAAATGCCATTATTATTATTATTACTTGGGTCCCGCTCCCAGTTATTTGACAACAGGTCCCAGCACTGAGCTCCATTTGACTCTCTTGACTCACTGCTCTCGGAAGATCCCATGGCTCAGTGGAAAGAGCATGGGCTTTGGAGTCAGAGGTCATGGGTTCAAATCCCGGCTCCACCAATTGTCAGCTGTGTGACTTTAGGCAAGTCACTTAACTTCTCTGTGCCTCAGTTCCCTCATCTGTAAAATGGGGATTAAGACTGTGAGCCCCACGTGGGACAACCTGATCATCTCGTATCCCCCCAGTGCTTAGAACAGTGCTTTGCACATAGTAAGCACTTAACAAATACCATCATCATCATCATCATCATCCCCAATCTCTATCCCTGGCCCCTGGCCTCCAGGGTGTCTGCAGGAGGTTCTGATTCTGTCTCTGCCACTTGTCTACTGTGTGTGACCTTAGGCAAGTCACTTCACTTCTCTGTGCCTCAGTCACCTCATCGGTAAAATGGGGCTTGGGACTGTGAGCCCTGTGTAGGACAGGGACTGTATCCAACCTGATTATCTTGTATCTACCCTAGTGCTCAATATAGTATCTGGCACATACTACGCATTTAACAAATACCATAAAAAAGATTTCTTTGGCCAAAATCAATACTATTCAAGGAGAAATAGTGAGACCAGCATGTTTTAAAAGAAGACATAAAGGGAAGGGACTGTCTTGAACTGGTAATCTCTCCTGATAAATACAGAAAATGTTTTTGCAGCAAAGCAATAAATGCGTCAAATCTTGCACCTCCTCATTATCAAAACAAAGGAGGAGACCTCCCCAAACCTACACTATGAGAAACAGTGCAAGCTGAGAAATATGTGCAACTAGAAGAGGGATGCCAAAGCTGAAGAAATGTGGAAAACTGATCTCATCTTCCCTACTAAAGCTTCTCCTCACCAACTCTCTTCACTCCTCACCCTCCTCCCAGGTTCTGAAGCCCAAACCTTGGAATTAACATTGGATTTTCACTCTTTCAACTCTCATATTCATTCTACCACTAAATCAGGTAGGTTTTTCAAGAACTTGATATTCACTCCACCCTCAGCCTCACAGCACTTATGTACATTTCCATACTTAATTTTCTGTCTGTCTGCCCCACTAGACTGGAAGATTTTTATGAGCAGGGAAATGTCTACCAACTTGGTTGCATTGTACTCTCCCAAGTGCTTAGCACAGTACACTGCACAAAATAAGCACTCTATAAAGAGAGTGGCTCAGTAGGGAAGCAGTGTGGCTCAGTGGAAAGAGCACGGGCTTTGGAGTCAGAGGTCATGGGTTCTCATCCTGGCTCCGCCAATTGTCAGCTGTGTGACTTTGGGCAAGTCACAACTTCTCTGTGCCTCAGTTCCCTCATCTGTAAAATGGGGATTAAGACTGTGAGCCCCCCATGGGACAACCTGATCACCTTGTAACCTCCCCAATGCTTAGAACAGTGCTTTGCATATATTGAGCACTTAATAAATGCCATTATTATTATTATTATTAGAAATACCAGTGATTGATTGATTATCTGTAAATCATTATGTATCTGTCTTCCCAGTTAAATAATAAGTGCCTTGTGGGCAGGGATTTTGTTTCTTACATCAACTGTACTCTCCCAAGTGCTCTGCACACAGAAGGTACTCACTGCTAAATATAGTTGCCAACTTGTACTTCCCAAGTGCTTAGCACAGTGCTCTGCACACAGTAAGCGCTCAATAAATACAACTGAATGAATGAATGGTTCTTGAATTGATCCAGAATATTCTAACCATGCACTCCCTAGGTGGCTTCAGGCCAAAATGCAGAGCAACAGATGAGTTCACTGCAACACATAAGTGCATATACAGTGTTTCACACACTAAGCACTTGGTAAATACCATCAACTGATAGATGTGCAGGTAGCATATACATATAAGTGCATATAGAGTGCTTCACACACAGTATGTTCTCAGTAAATACCATCAAGTGATAGAAATGCAGATAGCCACACCAAATATTTCCTCATTGCATTGCACGGACTTTCAAAAGCATCTGACACCACCAGCAGACTTAGCTGTGGGGAGCTACCTAGGCTATACAATATCATGGCTGGTCAAACAACATTTGAAGATTCCCTGACAGACCTTTTCACTATGGCCACTGGAGTAAAGCAAGCCCATAAAATAGGTATATTCTTCCTTCTAGTCTAATCTAAGATGATGCACTTGATAATAAGAAAAAGCATCTGTGGAAGAGTTATGCAGGAGATTCACTTAAAGATGCCACATTTGATTTCTACATTCACCAATATTACCTGATTGTTAACAATGATAAATAATATAATTATAGCATTTATTAAGCACATACAATTTGCTGCGCTGAGGGCTGGAGGAGATTCAGGGTAAACAGATCTGACAAAAGCCCCTGTCCCATATGAGGCAGAGAGAGAACACTTATTTATTCCCATTTTACAGTTGAGAATATTGAGGTCCAAGGAAGTTAAGTAAGTTGCCCAAGCTCACCAAGTTGGGACTAGAAACTAAGTCTCCTGTCTCCCAAACAAATGTTCTCCCCATTAGGCCAAGTCGCCTTCCTATGTGTGATACATAACAACAAAGAGAACCATAAAGAATTAAGTCCTGGGTCACAGTCAGACTCTAGAATTGAAGAACAGTTCATCACATCTCACCTTTTTTTTGGGGGGGGTGGGGGGGATAGGATATGGAAGGGGAATGGATGACAGTGGGATACAAACCAGTAACTCTAGGGTAAGTTAAAATGGGAAAATGTAACCAGGGGGAAGAGAAGAAATATTTTAAGAGCACACCACGAAGATTGTGTCATAGCAATGGACTGTTGATGAGAGAAAGATAAGTCAGCCTGGCATGCTACAATAGAGGATCATGGAACCAAGAGGAGAAACAAATCAGCATCAGTCATCACGGATAATGTTAATAATAATAATAATAATAATTTCGGTATTTGTTAAGTGCTTACTATGTGCCAAGCACTGTTCTAAGCACTGGGGGAGATACAAGGTAATCAGGTTGTCCCACATGGGGCTCACAGTCTTAATCCCCATTTTCCATATGAGGTAACCAAGGCACAGAGAAGTTAAGTGACTTGCCCAAAGTCACACAGCTGATAAGTGGTAGAGTTGGAATGAGAGCCCATGAGCTCTGACTCCGAAGCTCGGGCTCTTTCTACTGAGCCATGCTGCTTCTCTAATGATGATGATGGTATCTGTTAGATGCTTACTATGTGCCAAGCATTGTTCTTAACTCTGGGGTTGTTAGAAGGTAATCAGGTTGTCTCACTTCGGGCTCACAGTCTTAATTTACAGATGAGGGGTAACTGAGGCACAGAGCAGTTAAGTGGCTTGCCCAAAGTCACAGAGCTGACAAGTGGGGGAGCTGGGATTAGTACCCACGACCTTTGACTCCCAAGCCTGTGCTCTTTCCACTAATCCATGCTGCCTGTCTAATAACAATGGGAACTCTACTTCGAAGAGAAAATTTTACACACAACTCAGAAGAGACTGTCAGTCACTTATTGGCATCAAAAGTGCGGCCTAGGAGAAAGAGTGATGGCCTGAGAGTCAGAAAACATGGATTCTAATCCTAAATATGTGACTTCCCTCCTATATGACCTTGGGCAAGTTACAACTTCTCTGGGCCTCAGTTTCTCCATCTGTTAAATGGGGATTAAACACATGTTCTTCCGCACCCTTAAATTATGAACCCCATGAAGGATAGGGCTGTGCCCTACCTGATTATTTGGTATCTACTCTAGCATTTAGCACGATGGTTTTCACGTGGTAAACCTAACCGCAAATATTATTTTTCATGGTATTTGCTAAGCATTTACTATGTGCCATGCACTGAACTGAGCACTTGGGTGAATAAAAGCTAATCGGATTAAACAGAATCCATGTCCCACATCGGGCTCACAGTCTTAATCCCCATTTTACAAATGAGGTTACTGAGGCACAGAGACGCTAAGCGACTTGCCCAAGGTCACATAACAGACACATGTTGGAGCTGGGATTAAAACCCAGGTCCTCTGATTCCCCAGCCCATGCTTTCTCCACTAGGACATGAGTAAATACTGCAAATACCACAGTATTATTATCATTGTTGGCTACTACCTGCACCCGTGGTTAAAAATCTCATGATCAGTAACACTGTCTTCCAACCTACAGTACACACATATGTTCACGCATTCTTAAGGTCACCTCGAGATGCTTATGAAACACCAAGCAGAGTCAACTTACGGATAACAAAGTCACATAACAGCCTGTACATGGAAAACTATACACAACTATTTGCTCCAATGGCAAACCTGAACTTAATACTTTCATAGAATTCTGCTTCCCTAGATAAACTACTATCCAATGATGGACAGAGAAACAAAGAAGCTGAAATAAACTCAAGAAGGCCAACAAGTTCACTGATAGAAGACTACGGCAATAATGAGACCCAAAGATTCATTCCAAACTGAAGGTACACTATTCTGTGGTTGTGGCTAACATTTTGTAAGTCTATGAATCAGAAACTGAAAGTGGAAGGCTCATCCAAATTCTTGAGCACTTAACTGCATTACCACGCTCAGCATCATTTGGCAAGTACTGACACCTAGTCGATTCACCAGTAAGGAGGCAATGCTTATTCCAGCACAGATTTGCTGGGCCAGACAGGCAAAGAGAGCGAATAATAACTGGAAACACAAAAAGCTGGCTCTTGGTGCAATAAAATGGGACATAAGTAAGCCAGGAAGACAGAAAATAAATATGATGGACATAGTGAAGCACAACGTCAAACAATATGGAATGGTGGGGAACTACTAGGAAAAAACTGCGGCAGACAGAACAGCCTCGAGTGTAATGATCGCGGGAGGGTTTTTTATCTCCACAAGCAAGAAACTTTAAGAAGATTGGCATAAAAAGGAACAGGAGTCCTCTCTGTAGTAGCTAGGTTTCGTTCCGGGCTCTTTTACCTCACCCCTGCTGATCGACAGGAATGAATGAATTGCTGTGGCACTCCTTTAAACCATACGATCAGAAGGAGGGACATTCACTCTTGAATTCAGCTACCCGCTTCCAATACCCATCTCTGTTACTTGCTATTTCCTGCTGAACTATCTCTTTTTCACTAGATTATCTTATATACCTGAGGTTTATATGAAAAGCAGCATAACAGTGCCTGGCACAAAGTAAGCACTTAACAAATACCATCATTACAGAAGAAGCATGGCTTAGTGGCAAGAGCCTGGGCTTGGGAGTCAGAGGACATGGGTTCTAATCCCAGCTCCGCCACTTGTCGGCTGTGTGACCCTGGGCAAGCCACTTAGCTTCTCTGTGCTTCAGTTACCTCATCTGCAAAATGGGGATTAAAAGTGTGAGCTCCATGTGGACAACCTGATTGTCCTGTATCTACCCCATATGTAATCATGATTGGAGAAGGATTGATTGGGCAAGCTTTCCTCCCAGAACGTCTTAGGACTCTAGAGACTGCCATGAGGCAGCATGGACTTGAGGAAAGAACTTCGTCCTGGATGTCAGAAAATCCCAGTTCTAATTCCAGGCCTACCTCTCATCTGCTGTACCACCTTGAGAAAATCACTTAACCCCTCCATGCCTCAGTTTCCACAGCTGTAAAGTGGGGCTCTCCCCCAGGCCTTAGATTTGAGCCTTATCTAGGATAGGAATTGAGCACTACCTAATGATGTCTTATGTGTGCTAGGGTTTAACTCCAAACTTGGCACAGAGTGAGTCTTTCATAAACACTCCACTTATTATTGTGAGAGGGATGCCTGATGATGATGGCAACTCCCGCGTTCCCCCTGCTGCTGACAGCCGCACCAAGAGACACCCTCACCCGAGTAGAAGATGGCAGGCAAGAGAATGTGAGGATTAAATTCCCAAAGTGACAGCCCAGGTTCCTCAATTTCAGTGCCTGGAATTCTGAGGGGCATTGGATTCCAAACCCCATCTATGTATTCTCTTCACATCATCAAGTTAATCAGTCAGCCAGTTGTATTTATTGAGTGCTTACTGTGTGCACTGTACTAAGCACTTGGGAGAGTACAATATAGCAATAGAACAGACACATTCCCTGCCAAACCAAGCTTACATGTTAGGAATCAGCTTTGGCAGGCAGTGGCCCAAGACAGGCATCCCAGAACAATTCCCTCTTCCCGAGAGTCACCTGGAGAGACCTGACTGCTCAAGAGGCAGAGGTCTTTGTTCCCCTCCTTTTTCCTCCCCACTCCTAAAATCCAAACACCCCCAACACACACAGACACGCCTGGCGAAGGAAGCCAGAAGTCTCACTTCTCTCTGACCTTTTCCCCATTTACACTGTAAGCACCTTGTGGGAAAGGAACAAGTCTTCATAGTCGGTCCCTCATTGTAAACTCACCAGCTCCTAGACCCATGCGCTGCCCTGAGTACCTTTAAATAAGCACCTTTTGATGATGATGATGATGTGGAGAGGCACAAAATGCATCTAAAATACCCAACAGGATCATCTCCCATGCCCGCCTTAATTCATCAATGTGATTTCTCTTTTCCCCAAAGACAAAGGAAAGACAGCCTTTAGAATGAATTTCTGTTATAAAACATCATCCTTTACAAAGCAGCATGGTCTCTGTTTTCCAGTTTATAAACCTGTAACTTTGATATTGTCTCCCTTTGCCCTCTGTACAAAACCATAAATATCCCAAACTCTGTATCATGGTCATTCCTTTTTTCTAATGGAGGGTCCCTCCTGGATATCCCAAAAGAGAAAGATGTGTCTGGTAAGTGAGAGAGGTCAAACATGAGCACAGCTATTTATTACATATACTGCAACCAGATGGAACTAACTCATCCATCAAAGAGCTCACCATCCTCATCACATTAGCTTTTTAGAAAAAGACTCCTGCTCTTTTCCCAAACCACAAACTCACCCGTTCTCCCTCACACACATTTGCTCTCCCCTGCTGTTGCTGTCTTTCTCCTCTCTCCTCTCTCGCTCTTTCTCTCACTCTCTGCTTTTGGAAAATGAACCCTCTCTAACCCCATTGCTCTTCTCCTTAAATCATTGCTACCTATCACTCCATGGCTATTTTTAAACTTTACTTTTATCAATACTCATCCTGTAGCTCTGGGAGATATTAAAACTGTACCGGGGCAAGGAAGGGCGTTTCTGACACTTGCTCCCTCATTCATCAGTTCCTCATAGGCCCGTTGGTGACAATGAAAAGATTTCACAATACCGTGCAGCAGAAACTCATTCTCCCGCTCATCCATCATGCTCAACCTAGCAGCAGTTCTACTGACCTAATCTGCAATGCCTCGGTGCTCACTGGAGATTTCTTAAAGGCACCCTTCATTGTTGTTAGTAACAAAGAATAAGCCTGGGCTATTAGATAAGGGGGCTAAATGGTGCAAGGATTAATGCAATGTTCCTTCATCTCCAAGTCCTGGGTTCAAAGACTGCGGAGTCGAGGTAGTCAAGCATCCTTTCTCCTCCAGAGCTCTCTGGCTTCACAAGATGGAAAGAAGGGCTGAAATGCCAAGACAATTTCCAGGAGTAAATAGGAATTAGGACCCGAGGTTGGCGTGCTATCACTAATTTATCACACCTGACAGCTGCGGGCTAATCAATGCCAGTTATTATTAAATAAAGAATTTTACAATAAATGGACAGGTTCCAGAAAGTGCAATTGCAACAGAGTTGTAGAACGGTACAGACCATGTGTGCCCCCCTCCCCACCCCACAGGCAATTACCAAGGGTACTTAGCCGGAGGGGGTGCCATGACGCTTACATTCCCATTGCCGCCACGTCACCTAAACTATCCTTTCTCTCCCTCCTCCCCTCACCCCAAGTTCCAGGAAAGAATTGGCTAGAAACTGCTGTGTGGGAAGAGGGGAAAGAAGGTGGAGGGAAAACTGTCAAGTTCCTTCCAACCCTACTAGTATTGGGCAATTTGGTTTACAGCGAGAAGCTTGTGTAAATTCCCTTTCCCGGGTGTGGGGGGCCTCAAATGCACACCACAGATTCATCTCTGGGTCTGGGAGGATCAGTCATGGTCTTTTCATTCATTTATTCAATCATATTTATTGAGCGCTTACTGTGTGCATAGCACTGTACTAAGTGCTTGGGAAGTACAAGTTGGCAACATATACAGTCCCTACCAAACAGCGGGCTCACAGTCTAGAAGGGGGAGACAGACAACAAAACAAAACATATTAACAAAATAAAATAAATAGAATAGTAAATATGTACAAGTAAAATAAATAGAGTAACAAATATGCACAAACATATGTACAGGGGCAGTGGGGAGGGGAAGGAGGTAAGGCGGGGGGATTGGGGGGAGGAGGAGGAGGGGGAGGAGAAGGAGAGGAAGGAGGGGGCTCAGTCTGAGAAGGCCTCCTGGAGGAGGTGAGCTCTCAGTAGGGCCTTGAAGGGAGGAAGAGAGCTAGCTTGGCGGATGGGCAGAGGGAGGGCATTCCAGGACAGGGGGAGGATGTGGGCTGGGGGTCGATGGCGGGACAGGCGAGAACGAGGCACGGTGAGGTTAGTGGCAGAGGAGCGGAGGGTGCAGGCTGGGCTGTAGAAGGAAAGAAGGGAGGTGAGGTAGAAGGGGGTGAGGTGATGGAAAGCCTTGAAGCCGAGAGTGAGGAGTTTTTGCCTGATGCGTAGGTTGATTGGTAGCCACTGGAGATTTTTGAGGAGGGGAGTAACAAGCCCAGAGCATTTCTGCACAAAGATGACCCAGGCAGCAGCGTGAAGTATAGATTTTAGTGGGGAGAGACAGGAGGATGGGAGATCAGAGAGGAGGCTGATGGAGTAATCCAGTTGGGATAGGATGAGAGTTTGAACCAGCAGGGTAGCAGTTTGGATGGAGAGGAGAGGGCAGATCTTGGCGATGTTGTGGAGGTGAGACTGGCAGGTTTTGGTGATGGATTGGATGTGAGGGGTGAACGAGAGAGAAGAGTCGAGGATGACATCAAGGTTGCGGGCTTGTGAGATGGGGTCTTGGCATCCAGCCAACAGGACAGGAGCTACACTCCTGGAAAAGACCCTGCTGGATGATTGGGGTACCAAGAGGAAGACTGGAAATGAGTTTCAGACACTCCAAACAGCAGATAGCCAGGGACAATCTTTACTCTGGGTGAACTGCCTTGTCACTTGAACATCAGGCTTTTCAGTCCAGCCACCCTCACGTGCATAGGATTTCACTGTCAGTAACATCACCTTCAGTCATGATGGGCAGCTAAGCAGGTGAGCTCCCACCTGGAGGGGAAGTGTGGACTGGACGATCTCTCAAGTTCCCTACATCACCCAGGACAATACCCTCAGCTCGGTTAAACCGCCAACAAATGCTAGCAGTTCAGAAGCAGAGCCAGGGAAAGTAGGGCATACTGAAAAATTTGGCCTGGTTTTTTTTTTAGAAGTAGGGAAATGAAGAGACAGCTAGATATATGATTTTATCACACTGACATAAGCATAAAAGAACAGTGACAGTGTGCAGAGTAACAGGTAAAAACATAACATTATTGAATAAAATGGTGATGTTAAGAGTTCAGACCTTTGCATTTTGCCATTTATCAACTAGGTAATAATTTCTCTCTCTCACCACTATGGGCTCTAATTCCAGAAAGGAGCCAAGCCCTTCCACCCCAACCACCTCTGCCTATATTATTCATATGCGTATTTGTACTGCATGAGTGACAGTGTGCACTATTCCCTAATCCCCAACAGAACAGGCCAAGATAATGTGGACGTAAACTGCAGCAAAGAGAGATTTAGGTTAGACATAGGAAAGCATTTCTTGACTTGAAGAGATATGGGGTTGTGTTACCAGAGATAGGGTGGTCCACCTTCTTTGAAGACTCCCAGGGATGGGATCCAAAGCAAACTTCCTAGGAGGTTCGGGGGCTGTCTGCTCAGAAGCCCAGAGGCTGAGTTAAATGACCTGGGCAAATATTCCACAGACCATGAATTCTCTGGAAGATCTCACTTCCTGAAGCAGTGACACCGCCCCAGAGGGGCTTCTCCAAAGCTCTATCTGGAAAGTGCTGAAAGGGTCAGGAATTTCATCCATCAACATAGACAAGGAAACAAGGGAAGGAACTAACCTTCCAGGCTCCACGGCAATTTTCCCCAGGATCCCAAAGGAATACAAAAAATGGGTTTCACTTCAGGAGTTTCTTTTTTCCAACTCGACCATCCCCACACAAATAATCTATCAGTGTTATTTATTGACCTCTTACCACGGGCAGAAACTGTACTAAGAGCTTTGGGAGAGTACAATAGACTGAGTAGACACGATTCTTGACCTTAAAGACTTCATAGTCTATCAGGGGAGACAGATGTTGAAATAAATTTCAGGTAGGGGAGGCAGCAAAATACACATACGTAAGGGTTGTGGGGGTGAGGGTGGAATAAATACTAATGTGAATAGCAGGTAGAGAATTAAGCATATATGAGCTCACAACACTTTTGCAAATCTCATCCTGTTGTACCCACCTAAATCCTAGAAAGCATGGTCACTGGTTTACAATGGGGAACTAGCATGATGTAGTGGATAGAACACAGGCCTGGGCATCAGAAGGAAATGGGTTCTAATCCCAACTCCACCATTTATCTGCTCTGTGGCCTTGGGAAAATCACTTCACATCTCTGAGCCTCAGTTACCTCATCTGTTAAATGGGGATTGAGACTGTGAGCCCCACATGGGACAGGGACCATGTCCAACCCGATTTGCAAGTATCCACCCCAGTTCAGTGCCTGGCACAGAGTAAGTGCTTAACAAATACCACAGTTATTATTAGTATTATTATTACAGCCCCATATGAGATTGTCCCAGCCTCTGGGTTCCCTGAAGCCTGAACTTTTAACATCTGGTTGGGCAGGTCATGCAGTCTGCCCTTCCTCCTCTTTCCAGCTAGGCACTCTGGACTACGGAATGGGGAAGAGGGTAGCTAGGGGGTGGGGGGGTGGGGGAGGGAGCTAAAGGAACATAAAAATATTATTCTTTGATTTGGTGTTTGTCTCTCACAGAGCTGAGCTCAAGAAGTTTAAGCCAAAACAAAGAATGTTTGAATATCTTTTCACCTAAATGCTTGCTTTTGTGGTGATGGCTTCCATTTCAAAAATGCTGCATTGTCAGTCATTAGGACTATTTAAAGAAGTTGTGTTACCTTTTCCATATCAGGCCATAAACAATTCAGGTCTGGGCTGGTAAGGTGGGCTCTAATAATAAGGCTTTTGCAGGCCTTAAACCTGTCATCCACCATGGCAACTATTTCACCCGTCTTGGGACATCTCCAGAAATTGTTTCAATCAATAAATCAATTGAACTTATTAAGTGGTTATTGTGTGCAGGGCTCTCTACTAAGTACTTGGGAGAGTACAATACATTAGAGTTGGCAAACATGATCCCTGCCCTCAAGAAGCTTACAGTCTATTGGAGGAGTTTGCAGTCACCAATCTCTCCTTATTAGCGTAGTCTATAAACCATTTTTTTACTCATGCTGACTACTTATAAATTCCAGTTTCTATCTGAGTTTTAGAGGCTAAATTGTGAACTTGTTGAAGGCAGAGACCATGTCTACCTACTGTACTATATTCTCCCAAGTGTTTAGTACAGTGCCAGCAAACAGTGAGCACTTCGTATATCCCACTGATGGGTTGAGGAGGAAATCTGTAGATGGAAAGAAGGGTGGTGAACTTACTCAAGCCAAGACTATGGATAGTCTTCTCTAATGATAAAATGCAAGATGGAGATGAATTAAAAAAAATGAAAGCTCCCATTAAAAGTGAATCCAGTCTGGACACATTGTGCTTTGAGAAAGGGACAGTGGAGCCTGTTATCATTATCTTAGTGTGAAGGGTTTTACCAGAGATCAGAGGAGTGAGGAAAATAGTATCCACAGAACAGAAATGGCATTCATTCATTCCATCGTATTTATTGAGCGCTTAATGTGTGCAGAGCACTGTACTAAGCACTTGGGAAGTAGAAGTCGGCAACATATAGAGACGGTCCCTACCCAACAACGGGCTTACAGTCTAGAAGGGGGAGACAGACAACAAAACAAAACAGCTGTGTTATCACACTGGCTTGACAACTCCGGGAGCAATCAAAACCTATAAAATGTTTCAAAGCGTCATAATAATATGTCACAAAAAATAGTTTCCTAAGTACATTCTCATTATTTAAATAAATCCAGATGTTCTTTGGGTCATTTCATCTGGGTATTTTATGGATTTTTACCACTAATAGTAATAATGGTATTTGTTAAGTATTTACTGTGTGCCACGCACTGTACTAATGAGGTGGGGTAGATATATGATCACCAGGTTGGACACAGTCCTTGTCCCACACATGGCTCATCATTTCAGAAGGAGGGAGAACAGAATCACAAAAATTCTGTTCGTGAATACCCAACATGACTTTTCAACCCAAAGTATCCTGTAGCTGTAGCTAGCCAGTCTGTCAGGGATCCTGTGGATACAATTTTTAATGTGACCAAAAAAAAAAAGCATATCTGGAGAAAGCCATTTCAGAATTTTTCTTCAACACATCTCCAAAATGGCCCATTTGATTCATGAACATCTCTAATGTATATCATCAGTGACTGAAGGAGTTTTTTTATATGATTTTTGACAATTTAACAAGTCCTCCTGACAAATTAAATGGTTGTGTTGACAACTTAACTGTACTGCCAATCAATATTTTCAATTACTTTCATTGTCATTCAGAAAAAATACAACACGAGGTCACACGGTGGTAAAACCAAGGAAAGAAAATAAAATGATGCACAAATCAGTGGAGGGAAAGAAACTTGGAAACTTTAAGGTACAACATGCAATTTGAGCTCCTTTGGTTTGGGCGAAGCTGGATATTTCAGAATAAAACTTAACTAAATTTAGATTACAGCCATGCTACTCTCTATCACTCTACAATATAGTTTTCTCCCTTCCTATAAGCTATTTAAAAGTCATTAAACTTGAGCAGCTGCCAAAAAGGATTACATTAAAAACTTCTTCTTTATTGTGTCTTGCTCACTACAACCTGCACATGTTTAGCAGAAAGAAACAGCCCTTTAGGAACCAGAGGTTGCAATATCCTCCTGTTCAGAAGGTATATTGGTCAGTTTGAAAAATTCAAGTCATATAATGCTAAGTCACAGGCCGGGCCTCTTATGCTTTTCAAAGAAGTAGCAGCAAATCAATAGTTTCAAATGTGTATTCATCTTGCAGTAAGAGGTTGCCCATGGAGATGAAATACACCAGGTTTTCTTGGAGTTTGTGTTTCCACTGCCAAGATAATGGAGATAGAAAAGAGAAATTAGGTGAGAGGGTGGATATTCAGAGAAGGCGCCAGGTATGTGGTTTAGGAGTTTTTCCAATGATCGAAACAGGACACTTGAATAAAGTGCATTTAGTGGCAATGTGAGATGAATTCAGAGAGAACAGTCAGAACATCTGCCTTCCAATGATCTCCGACCCAATCAATCCTGGGGAGAGTCTATCCCACTCCAAAACTGTCTAAATGGGAAGAATCAAGAAACAAAGGGTCGTGAAAAGCTAAATTAGGGACATCATCATGATCTGAGACTCACTCCAACATCATGATCTTTCTCTCATTTTAATCAGGAGGGTCAGGCTCCTAATCAACCTCCTCCTCCTCCTCCTCCTCATCATCAGTGATATCTACTGAACACTTACTGTGTGCAGAGAACTGTACTAAGCACTAAGGAGAGTACAATACAACGGAGTTGGTATTTGTGTACCCTGCCCACAATGAGTGCAGCCCCTGCAATCTCTGGAAAATTAGGGGTATTGCTGATCTTTGAGCTCTGTCATCATCTTTAATCATCTGATCTGGCAGAGTCCTAATGCTATTCTAATCTACTTTCCTGATGCTGTTCCAAACTACTTCCCAGCAGTTTAAGGAAAAGGGAATACAATCTAACTTTGGTCTCCATATCCTGGGATATCAGGGGCTCAGAGATGGTCTCTAGTCTTTGAGGAAACAAGTTCATGCAAGGGCCATTTCCTCCAGGACTAGATGCACCTGCATATTTCAAATAGTTTGGAACGCTTGATCTGCCAACTTCTGACTCCGTAAATGGCCATCTCTCTGCTAGTATGTGAGGGGGAAAAATCATTATTTATCCTTTCTTCCCTTCAGGGAAATTGGGAGGATATCAGCATCATAAATGTTCAGTATCTGGAGATCAGCAAGCATATTACATGTATTCAAGGTATTAATACAATTGTCAAATACAAACTGATAAGAATCAGTGTGGCCTAACAGAGAATGGGTCTAAGTGTCAGCGGGATCTGGGTTCTATTCATTCATTCATTCAATCCTATTTATTGAAGGTCTGCTGTGTGCAGAGCACTGTACTAAGCACTTGGGTGAGCACAAGTCCTCTAGACTGCAAGTTCGTTATGGGAAGGAAATGTGTCTGTTTTTTGTTGTATTGTACTGTCCCAAATGCTTAGTACATGCTCTGCACACTGTAAGTGCTCAATAAGTACTATTGAACGAATATAATATAACCATAAACGGACACATTTCCTGCCCACAGTGAACTAGTATCGGCTCTGACATTTGTCGGCTGTGTGACCTTGAGCGAGTCTTTTATCTTCTCTGTAAAATGGAGATTAAGGCTGTGAGCCCCATGTGGGACATGGACTATGTCCAACCTGATTAACTTGTAATAATAATTATTATTATTATTATTTACTTGTAATAATAAAAATCAGGTTGGACAGAGTCCCAACCCACGTGGGGCTCACAGTCTCAATCTCCATTTTACAGATGAGGTAACTGAGGCCCAGAGAAGTAAAGTGACTTGCCTGAGGTCACACAGCAGGCAAGTCGGGGAGCCAGGATTAGAACCTATGACCTTCTGACTTCCAGGCCTGTGCTCTAACTCCAGGATTTAGTACAGTGCCTAGCATATAATATATAATAAATATATAATATATATACTTTAAAGTGCTATGGGATAAAATGTACTACCTGAGGTCAAGGAATTGATATTCCTAAAGAAACTCACCCTAAGTGGACTGCCAGTTTATGACAAACTCCATCAGCTGAAATCCTTGATGTGGAGGAGTAACTGAGGAACTCATATTTTGATGTGAAGGGAATGACGATGGAACAGTATCTCCCCCCTTCAGTGCCTGTGACTTTCGCCTTGTGTCTCCCACATCCTCTTTCCTTTCCAGAGCCAGGTTATGTGCTCTCTTTGGGGCTTTCTACTCTCATTTGACTTCAAGTTGCTTTGGAGTATGCTGTTTCCCTTTAAGACCACACAGTATGCAGGGAATATATCTACCAACTACCAATTCCACTATAGTATACTCTTACAATCACTTAGTATAGTGCTTTGCACACAGTAAGCACTCAATTAAGTACCACTGATGGACTGTTTAATTGAATTGCTTTTAATGGCTGGTCACAAAAGCCTCGGAATCAGAAGGCCTGGGTTTGAACCCTAGCTCTGCCACGTGCCTGCTCTGTGACCTTGGACATCACTTTATTCTCTGTGACTCAGTTTCCTCATCTGTAAAATGGGAACTTAATGATGGTTCTCACTCTCATTTAGGCTGTGAGCATCATTTGAGACAGGGGCTATTTCTGCCCTGATTATCTTGCATTTACCCAGAACTTACATAAATCTTGGCACAGAGTAGCACTTAACAAACATTACAGGTATTATTATTATTATTATTATTATTATTATTATTATTATTATTATTATTATTACCATATCTGTACTGTAGACCTAAGTAGAGACCCTTCAGTTTGAATATTCAATTGTCTTTGTCATCTATTGTTCTCTCCCAAGCACATAGAACAGTGCTCTGCACATAGTAAGCATTCAATAAATACACTGACTGAACCCATCAATTAATATACTATGTGTCAGAGAACTAATGTGGTCATCGAATTGCAGTCCATATTTACATACCCTCAACATAGATGAACGAAGTGAGTTATAAAGCTCACTCATTTATGGACAATTCATTAGAGATGTATGACATAGCGTATGCTCTGTTGCAACTTTAGCAAAGTCTTACCAAAGCCCACTTTGAAGGCCATTACTATCACATTTTCAAGGTGCTCAGCTTCTGAACTAATAATAAAAACAACAACAACCACCAAAAAAACTCAACACAATTGCTTACCCGGTAATGCAAAATAAAATTTGTATTATGGAAGAGCCTGGTTCAGAAGTTTATATAGAAAAGACTGACTTCTCAAAGCAGATTCCATTGCTTGTGCTACTACAAAACCAATGGATTCTGCACAGTTCTGTTAACCATCAGCAATTATCTTCCTGTCAAAGCTAAAGGTAACAAATTTCCCCATATCCAGCAGGGCTATATCATCAACCGGACACCAACATCATCTGACGGAAAGTAAATCACCGCACCAGCCAAGGGCCCTGACAGACAAATGTGCTGCCTCTGAAAATCTAGGCCTATCACTCAGAGGGCGGAAAAAAGGTTCTCTCAGCTGGTCTTTCTGAAAAGAGATTAAATGTTGCAGATTCTGTAAGTACAGTATAGAGCGATTCCTAAATATGAGAATTATTAATGGACTTTACACTGGTCTTTTTAATCTGTTGCCAACATATGCTCATCTATTTTACCTTGGTCTGTCTTGTTTCCTGATGGACATATAAGGCAGGAACAGTGCATTATCCCAGCCTTAATCAGAGCCAACAGCATAAGAACAATGTACCTCCACCTATCAAACGGATAACATTTTAGCAATAGCTGCTCCTTTATAATGAAGACCATGTAATAAAAGATACCACTAATATGCCCTGTCTCTATACTTAACAATAACATTCATTTCATGATATGCTACATAATGGGGATATCAGTTCTTAACCTGCTCGGGAACAAAGTACGGCATTATCACAGCACAATTGCAACTTGGCTGGAATTCCTTGATAATCTGTGGTTGGAAACAGCATTTTCTCCCCAGAGGACATGCAGCATAAGTGTCAGGTTATAAAGGCAGAGCGACAATTTGGGAAAGGCTACCTTTAGCCCATTCTATTGGTAAAATTCTTTGTTCAGGGACTTTCTTTAAAAAAAACCTGAATCTTAGCAATGTTATGCAAACATGACTTTGAAAAAATTCCATTTTACCAATATATTCTACCCACAGAGTATGAATCCATAATCAAATGCACATACTCATACCCAGGCAAATTTCAATTACCTACGGCAATGAGGTAGAGATTGATGAAAATCCATGGATATTCCACAATCTCATCTGAATCAATCAGGTTCACTTCCTAATCCACCAAACACCTGGTTACACCAAACCCGACAACACACTTAAGATTCACATAGTAATATCCTTCGGGTAACCAGGGCTCTGTATGTAATTCTTATGCCTGAATAAGATTATAAATGCAACAAAGCAGGAGACCTATCCCTAATGCTTTTAGCAATTAGCATACAGCTGACGCTAAATGATGATGGTATACTCTTTTCCTTTACAATAGAGACTGCCCAGTCAGGTTACTGGTTGCATGGATGTCTGTTAGGCCAGAGCCTCAGATTATTCAATAGCAATTATATGCAATGCCAAAATAACACCATTGGGTATGTTAAACCACTCTTAATTGTTGGGAGGCTTTAACTAACTCCAATGTAGATTAACTCCACTGTTATTTCCCAAGGACACAATCTGCCCAAGTGCCTAAAAACCAAATCACGTGGTTGTCCCAGGGCAACAATGATCTTCTCGTGGTAATTGGGGTTGTCAACAATAGTGTGAAGGGTTGAATGGACCAGAGAGACTTCATCTCATCCTCCATGGAGCAGAGTAAAGCAGGGAGGGAGAACTATTGCCGAAGAGAACTGAAGACAAAAGGGAGATCGCCGCTCCCTGGAGTCGCAGAGGCTGCAAAAACTCCCATAGAACCATAGAAAATGGCAAATTTATCAAATTTCCCTCAATCCCCTAAAAGTGCAGTTTTAAAAGGAAATTTCCCGGAGGAATCTATTTATGTGCAACTGCATAGCACCTAGACTGGCCTTAGCCTGCTGTCATGCTCCTACTACACATTGGACTCCCTCTAGTCTCCCCCTTTTGTTTTTTTAATTGTATTTGTTAAATGTCTACTATGCGCCAGACACTGTATTAAGCACTGGGTAGATACAAGATAATCAGGTTGAACACAGTCTGTATCCCACATGGGGCTCACAATCTTAATCCCTGTTTTAAAGATGAGGGATGTGAGGCACCGAGAGGTTACTTGACCAAGGTCACACAGCAGACAAGTGGATTAGAATCCAGGTCTTCTGACTCCTAGACCAGAGCTCTTTCCACTAGGCCATATTGCTTCTCTTCAGTGCCCCAGTTACTCAATTAGGTTATAAGGTGGAACTTTAGTGCATGAATTAGTGCCCTGGTGACCTAAAAGAGTCAGTGTGCTCCTATAGACATCTAACATATTTTCAGGGAGAGACGGGCTCTAAAGGGAATCCAGCTACCTACAAGCTGTCAAGGTGCAGTGGTAACTATGCAATCTTCTAGCTTTAGCAGAGATATCTTTTGGCTCAAGGATGATCCTACCGAAGAAGAGATTGCATCCATGAGTGTGTGTCTGTCTTTGGGAGAGTATATCTTAATAATAATAATAATGATGATGGTATTTATTAAGCGCTTACTCTGTGCCAAGCACTGTTCTAAGCACTGGGGTAGATACAAGGTAATCAGGTTGTTCCACGTGGGGTTCACAGTCTTAATCCCCATTTTACAGATGAGGTAACAGGCACAGAGAAGTTAAGTGACTTGACCAAAGTCACACAGCTGACAAGTGGCAGAGCTGGGATTTGAACCCATGACCCCTGATTCCCAGGCCCATGCTCTTTCCACTAAGCCACACTGCATCCTCTATCTTGCACACTTTAGAACACACAGCTCCAGTACAGAACAAGATTCATTTTCACATTATGTTCTAGCCCTTCCTTTGAACTCTCTTCATTGCCCTGGAAGTGTTTGAGGATAGAGTGTTGGATTAAAAACCAAATGCTATTAACTAAGGTAAGGGTAAGGAAAGGCATGTCATGGTACATTCATTCAATCGCATTTATTGAGCGCTTACTGTGTGCAGATCACTATACTAAGCCCTTGGGAAAGTACAGCACAACAACAAACAGTGAGATTCCCTACCCAGAATGAATGAACCTTCATTCTAGAGGTGGGGAGACAGACATCAATAAAAATGAGTAAAATTACAGATACGTACATAAGTACTGTGGGGCTAGGAGGGGAGAAGAGCAAAGGGAGCAAGTCAGAGTGACACAGAAGGAGTAAGAGTTGAGAAAAAGTGGAGTTTAGTCTGACTAGGCCTCCTGAAGGAGATTTGCTTTCAATAGGACTTAGAAGCGGGGAAGAGTAATTGTCTGCCGGATTTGAGGAGGGAGGGCATTTCAGACCAGAGGCAGGATGTGGACCAGGAATCAGTGGCAAGACAGGGAAAATTGAGGCATGGTGAGAAGGTTAGCACTAAAGGAGTGAAGTGTGTGGGCTGAGTTGAAGAAGGAGAGAAGCGAGGTGAGGTAAGAGAGGGCTAGGTGATGTAATACTTTAAAGCCAATGGTGAGGAGTTTTGGTTTGATATAGAGGTGGATGGGCAACAACTGGAGTTATAAACCACATGTAGATTCACACAAGAAAAAAGGATTAGTGGGGTAGAAGCTTAATACTCAGGAGGCAGAGGAACCCAAATTGGTTTAACATAGTAAGTGCTTAATACTCTATTTATTTATTTATTTTACCTGTACATATTTATTCTGTTTTATTCTGTTAATATGTTTTTTTTGTTCTCTGTCTCCCCCTTCTAGACTGTGAGCCCGTTGTTAGGTAGGGACTGTCTCTATATGTTGCCAACTTGTACTTCCCAAGCGCTTAGTACAGTGCTCTGCACACAGTAAGTGCTCAATAAATACGATTGATGAGGATGATGATGATGAGGCAGGGGAAAGTAGAGAGGGGAGAATGGCCCAAAGCGTGTACCACTTGGGAAAATGTGAGTACATCCACAGTGTTGCTTCCTACTGTAGCAAAACTACTCCAAGAAGAGCCCAAGTGATCCTGAAAATTTGGATAGGAAGCCTAAGTTGTTCTCTATCCTGAACCAACCTTATCCCTGTAGGATGCTTATGACCTTTAACCCACTCACAAATTGAATTTCAGCAGCTGCTATCTGATCCATCAGATGAAAAGACCTAGGGCGCTGCCCTTCTCTGGATTTAAGGCTCATATGTGGATTCCCTCTTTGGTCTTTAAATCTGCCATTTACCCGGGAACTCTCCAAAGGCTACTCGAAAGCTCCTTGTTGCAGTTCAGTCTGTAAGGTGGCATGCATGACATTTAGAGGCAGGAGTTCAGATAGGAAAGTTCATGTCCAAGACAGTGGTTAAGATGAGAAAATCAAAGAGCTATTTGTGGGTGAGATGAAGATCTGTGGTGACAAGGATGCTTGTTCAGCACCTTGCAAGCACCTCAGCGTGAGCTGGGAAAGACCACGATAGCCTGGGTGGGCACTGCTCCTGCCGGCTTCCTTCGCTGCCCCCATAGCTCGTGAAAACACTAGAATTCCTCATTGTCCTCTTCAGTGAGACAAGCCAATGAGTTCCTCAATTAACGTGCCTTAAGCCAGACCCTTCATTTTACTCACCTCTCCAATGTGAATGCTGCTCAACATGGCCTTATTCTCTCAAAATGCTACTTCAGTCATTAATTTACTTTGTTGTCCTGCTGAACCTCGGGCTTAAAATGGCAGGCTTTGCTGCCTGGACTTCTCCTTAGAGTGAACACTTATACTTAAGACATAATCAAAGCACATGCCATGTTGCATCATTCTGATTTATATCACAATACATGGGAACCATGACATTGTAGCTACAGGCTACTGAATACTAGAGGGAGGACATGTTTACCTACTAGCAGGAATCTCACCCAAGAGCACTTCAGTCTCTAGTTACCCACAAATATCTAAACCATCTACATTAAATACCCCAGCTCTTACTAAAAGGGCTCTGAAATTTTAAAAAAATGTATGAAGTCACATATCCTACTCGGTATTCATCTACATAGAAACAGCATAGAGTGGTGGATAAATGGGACTTGGTATCAGAAGGATCTGGGTCTAATCCCTTCTCCGCCACTTGCCTGCTGTGTGGCCTTGAGCAAGTTACTTCACTTCTCTGTACCTCGGTTACCTCATCTGTAAAATGGGGATGGAGACTGTGAGCCTCACATGAGACAGGGATTGCAAACAACCCAATTTGCTTGCATCCACCCCAGGGCTTAGCACAGTGCCTGACACATAGTAAGCTCAATTTCTGCTCAATTTATATATTTTGACAGTATTGTAAATATTTTTATGTTTGTCTCTCCTGTTAGCGTGTAAGCTCCCTGTGGTCAGCGGGACATGTCACTTCATTGTTCTGTATTTCCCAAGCCCTTCATAGAGTGTACCGTACCAGGTTGGAGCTCAATGAATGCTGCTACTACTCCTGTCACTACTACTAGTACCAGAGAGTGTGGCTAATGAAAGTTTTCATCTTCGCTGTATCGACTAGTGAAAATGCCAGTCACCATTTGACTGGAAGTAGCCAAATTCCATAATTCAACATAGCACTGAGTTGTGCCCTGATGTGTTTCCCCACAACTCTGACCTACTTGCAAATTAAGCACTTCTTGTTATAAACCAATGCATGAACTTCATAACCCCAAACCTAAAAAAAACAGTTGCTTCTATGGTTAATTACTGGTTTGGTAGATGGCTAGATGCCTTTTAGTTCCCACGAGTGGTTAACTAACAAACCAGTCATTACTTCCTTCATGGGGATTAGAGGTTAAACGTAAACTTGATTACAAGCTATAAATGTGAGTAATTTGAAATGATATTGGTTATTACAAAAATATATGGTAATCATTTCCTCTTTAATGAAAGGGAGCCTGTTTTTTAGTGGTCCCCAGATTCTTGCTTCAGCTTAGGGAAGGAGATCAGTGTATGATTAACGGCCAAGTCGCATGATGGGCATACGAGACCAGGTGGCACAAATGAATAGTCACCACTTAGACTGGTCATAAAACTGCAAAAATATAACTGCCTCGGTATGATAAATACATAGTTTCAGAGTTTATGGTTACAATTTTTATTCTTGCCTGGTGATGTAGAAGGCAAAAAGGATGACAAAGTGGGAGAAGATAGGTGGGGCAGACCTGAAGGAATCACAGATTGGTCATTTCACAAAGGTCTTGGTAAAATTTCCAAGGATACCTCACCATTCCCGAGTTTCACTGGAAAAAGTAGGTAGAAGCAATCATTACAGGAAGGTTAAAAACTGGTGTGAAAGCAAAATCAAACAGGAATGTGTAACTATTCCTAGGTTGTAGCAATAGGTTGTGCACCCCAATGCCTAAGTACTTAGGACCACTAACTTTGGAGGGAAAATTAAATTACTCCAAGAGAATGAAGAATCCAGTATATCAACCATAAAAGGAAAAGCAGAAAATCTTCATTGAAAATCATAACAAAAAAATTAGGCACTTAGCTGTGAATAGTGACTTGGGCAAATCATTCATTCAATTGTCTTTATTGAGCACTTACTTTGTGCAAAGCACTGTACACTAAGCACTTGAAAGAGTATAATACCACAAAAAATGGACACATTCCAAGACCACAACAAGCTTATGGTCTAGAAGGGGAGATGGACATTAATGTAAATAAATTAGCCTAATGAGCCAAAGATATGATCCAGTTCAGGAGAATGTGTTCCAGAGGAACATGCATTTTTTTTTGCGGGGAGTGGGGGTTGGAGGGGGAGAGGGAGGAAGAGGAGGGAAGCTCTCATCTGATCTCATCTCACCTGTCTACATGTTTTATTTTGTTGTCTGTCTCCCCCTTCTAGACTGTGAGCCCATTGTTGGGTAGGGACCGTCTCTATATGTTGCCGACTTGCACTTCCCAAGCACTTACTACAGTGCTCTAAACACAGTAAGCACTCAATAAATATGATTTTGAATGAATGAATAATTATATAATCAATTTTCTCTTTCATCCTCATAATTAAACTATTGCCTGTTACATTCTCTTATGCACACTATCTGCAAATAATTTTTGTTTGCCACCCCCAATTGTTTGTAAGCTCCATGCAGGCAGGGAATATGTGTTTTATCAATAATAATTATAATAATAATGATAACTGTGGTGTTCGTTAAACACTTACAATGTGCCAAGCACTCTATTAAGCACTGGAATGAATACAAGGAAATCAGGTTGGCTACAGCCCTTATCCTACATACAGCTGACCATCTACATAAAAGGGGGAACAGGTATTTAATCCCCATTTTGTAGATGAGTAAACTGAGGCAAAAAGTAGTTAAGTGGAGGAGGAGAGTGAAGAGTGAAACCACCTCGCCTTCCAAAACAACAACCATGTTACCGATTCAAAATACAGTAGCCCCTAAATTGAGCATGGTTCAGCCCAGACAGAATAACCCTAGCACTTTAAATGAGCAAGAGCTCTCCTGATCCTGGAAAACTGGTCTGAAATCAGTGCACAAAATTCCCCGGCTGTCCTGGCATCATTAGACTCAGCCCACCTGTGGAAAATGCTCTGTCATTCCTATTTTCCAGCCACCATTCTCCAGTGCCATTCACTGGACAACAGTTCATTACTACAAACATCAAATCCACTCTAAAACATTTGACTGATGGTACTCCTTACTACCATGAGTTCAGGGTGACTGCAGCACCCATAAGTCGCTGAAAGTGGTGAGGTCCTAGATGGGAGATGAGGCACTAGATAAATACAAATACAAGGCGCTTATCACGAGAAAGAAGTGGCACTAAAACCTTTACGGCACCTTCTCCTTCCTTAAGTGGTGTGTTGTCTTTTTAAATTAAAAGTCTTCCCCCATTTTTAACAGCACCAACAATAACACTTTATAGAGCACTCTGCCTTCTCAGAGCATTTTACAATCATTAGTTATTTATTCCCCAGAGCAGTCTTGGAAGGCAAGCAAGCTCCAATCTCCCTCTCACCCTGTTCCCCTCACACAGGGGAGGGACCAATCTTAAAGTGGACAAGTGGTTATTTGAAGGTTGCTTAGCACATTAGTGAAGACTAGTGGAATAAGACTAATCATTTTGGACTCACTGCCCGGCCTTAAATCTGTAGGCTGCCCACTCTTCTCTGTCTTCCAAGATTCTAGAGGCTGAAAGGGTCCTGATTGTTCCTGATCCCAGCAGCGATCGGGGCCTGTAGAGTTCAGCAAGAGGGCACCGGACGTGAGACTTTTTCATTTCATTCATTCATTCAATTGTATTTATTGAGCGCTTACTGTGTGCAGAGCACTATACTAAGTGCTTGGGAAGGTACAAGTTGGCAACATATAGAGACGGTCCCTACCCAACAACGGGCTCACAGTCTAGGAAGGGGAGACAGACAACAAAACACGTGGACAGGTATCAAGTCATCAGAATAAATAGAAATAAAGCTAGATGAACATCATTAACAAAACAAATAGAATAGTAAATATGTACAAGTAAAATAGAGTAATAAATCTGTACAAACATATATACCGGTGCTGTGGGGAGGGGAAAGACGTAGGGCAGGGGGGATAGGGAGGAGGAGAGGAAAAAGGGGGCTCAGTCTGGGAAGGCCTCCTGAAGGAGGTGAGCTCTCACTAGAGCTTTGAAGGGAGGAAGAGAGCTGGCTTGGTAGATGTGCAGAGGGAGGGCATTCCAGGCCAGGGGGAGGATGTAGGCCGGGGGTCGACGGTGGGACAGGCGAGAACGAGGTACAGTGAGGAGGGTAGCAGCCGAGGAGTGGAGGGTGCAGGCTGGGCTGTAGGAGAGAAGGGAGGTGAGGTAGGAGGGGTGAGGTGATGGAGAGCCTTGAAGCCGAGAGTGAGGAGTTTTTACTTGCGGTTAGTGTCAAAGGATCTATCAGATCCAGTTTCCCTCGCTTTCACCCCAGCAATTCCCACTTATCAAACCAAAAATCATGGGCTGTCCGAAAGCTGTAAACATCATAGCTTTAAGAAGGATCAGGCCCAGGTTAGGAATGTATTGTTAATTTGTACTAAAACTCTGATTTGTGCCCAGATAACAACAGTGGTATTTATTAAGCGCTTACTATGTTCCAAGCACTGTGCTTAGTGCTGGAGTAGATAAAAGAAAACCAGTTAGGACACAGTCCCTGTCCCACATGGGACTCATAATCTAAGGAGGAGAGAGAACAGGTATTGAAATCCCCATTTTATAGATTAGGAAACTGATGCCCAGAGAAGGTATGTGACTTGCACAGGGTCACGCAGCAGGTAAGTCACAGAGGCAGGATTAGAATCCAGGTCCTCTGACTCCCAAGCAAGTATTCTTTCCACTGGGCCTCACTGCTTCCCAGATCCATTCCTCTGAGGCCTGCCTTCTTTTCTTTCAGGATCTGGGTCCATTGGCCTGTGTTAATTTGCCCCGCCGCAATACATGTAAAACTTGTGCTTTATTTAAGCTTCGTTATACTGAAACCCAACTCCCCAAGGTGAGGGCAAAAGCTGGAACCAAACTAAACTCAATTCCAAGCCAGTATTTTGATGTGAACATTCAAATCTAGACTGTAAGCTCCTTGAGGACAGACGATCATGCCTACCAACTGTATCGTACTCTCCCAAGCGCTGAGCACAATGTTTGGCCAAAGGCAAATGCTCAATAAACACCGCTGATTGGTTGAAATCATTTTCAGGGGCACGGTGACAAGAAGCAATCTGAATTTCAAACAAAAATGGCAGTTAAAAAAACAAAACGGCCAATATTTTGAGGAAAATAAATTTGCTTTCTGCCGAAACAAGAATTTTACAAATTATTGATCTCTATCTCTTCACAGTCAAATGCACTCTCATACTGACCCCACATGACCTCAGTAAAACAATATGCAAATGGCACCCTACTCGATAAAATAAATGTGCCATGTTTAAAAGCATTTGTATGTCACCAGAAATGATGATAACCTCAAAGAGTTACATACCATATATGGATTTTTCCAAACCCAGTGGCTCCAAACATCTTTATGATGATGCATTTACAACAAATTGCAGCCAGAAAAAAACAGGCAGATTCGATTTATCTAAAGGTTCAGTTAATGAAAATTGGCCCCAATATTTTACCTGTTTATTTAATTAAGTCATTGAATGTCACACTCCCCTCTTCCCTGAACACACTATCCTGGTATTTTGTTGTTGATTTTTTTTTTCCCCAGACCAGAGAGCAACATATATGCCGGCACTATTCTGGGGGCATTTTAATAATGGGAAATAAGTGCTTTCAAGAAATATGTTTTTAAGACCAAAAGGATAATTGAGACAAAAAGATAACCTGGCATGATTTTGGGGGAACATCTAAAAAGCCTAATCATGGATAATTCACAATTTGTGAGCGCGTTGGGATTTCATGCAGAGCGCAAGCTTCACTGAGGTAATTGGTGCTATTGAAACAACACGGGCTCAGCAGCATCCTGCTTTTTTGCTCGCCTCTGGGCACAGGAAGGATCAATATTTGTTAGGATTGCTTCTTGTTCCAACAATGTAAGATTTACAATACTTGCTAGGATTCTCACTTTGTCTTCACACAACTCATCAGTGGAACCCAATTACTAACCTCAGACAAACAACATTAACATGAGCCTCTATGCTTCTTTATTGCCCTTCATCCAAGTCTCATTTCAGGGTCTTCAGGCAGTGCCACTATAACAGATACTACACTTTAAAGTGTGCTCCAAGGAATAAATTTTCAGTCTTTCATTACTCGTACCTTGATTTACTTCATATCATCTTGCCGCTATAGACAAAGATAACACACTGTAAATTACAACCATCCTGTCTTGTAGTTTCAGAGGTAGGGGGAAGGCAGGGAGTGATGCTTCTGCTCTACAATTAGTGCTGGACTCCTAACACTCTATCTCCAAAACCCCCGATCACCACCGTTTGTTTATTATCGCCATTTCAAGCAAGGTTTCATACAAATTCACTCCTTCTATTGTCCCAATTCTCCCTGTGCTTCCACTAAATAAGAGAAACTTTATTGCGGAAATAAGCCAACAACCACCACAAAACAAAAGCCCAAACCCAGCACTGTTTATGGCTCTAACCTATAGTCTCTAACCTTGTTCAAATGTACTCATGAGGCTAAGCCAGCACATTTCTGAGCGCTGAAGCCTTAAAAATGTCAAACCCTTGATTCTCAGCTGCTCAAAATAATCTAATTCCAGCCTAATTCTCAGTAAAATGTGATCACTATAGATCACCCGACCCGTGCCTTGAATTACAGCCATTTCAGCACTGTGAACCGAAGGGACTGGAGAAAACAGTCATTGGAAAAAGTCCTCCAAGTTAGCTGTTGCAGTACCCCCTTATTTGTCCTACAATTTCCTCCATCCTCCATCCTATTCCAGTGGCTGATAACTAAGAACATTAGTTTTATGCGACTTGTCAAGCTCAAATGAAAAGAGAGCTAACTTTAATGACACTGCAATTAATCGCCCCAATAGACAGACAGCTAAAAGACAAGATATTGACTTCATTAAGGATAATGTATTATGTCATTAAGTTGGTAGGGTCACCTTGTGTATCATACATGCCTGCTAATATATTGGCATTTTCCTCAAATAAGATAAATTCAGATATGAGTGATAAAGCTGATTAGAAAATGTTTAATCTAAAGAGGCTACTTTCCTTATAGGCTTGCTCAGCAGCCCTAGGTGCAAGTGTGGTTGCGAGAAGCCATTATCCATCTGAGATCATCTCAAATAACAGATCCCACTTGCTTATAACTTCACCCTTTGGGGTCCATTTCTGAAGTTAAAAAGGTGCCTTAATGGATGAAACCCTGATGCCATTTGGCAGGGCTCTATTTCAGATTTGTTTTTTTAAAATATGCCATCTCTCATTTGGAACTCTCGCATGTACAGCTGATTCAAATGAGCAGCCGCCTGTTAGCCCTGGAACCAGGAGAAAAGGGGTTAACCCTTTCCGACTCAAGCTTCCGAATCAACTCACTTTGGAAGAGGTATCCTGATGATAAGCCCTTAAGACGCTGATCGTTCATTTTAATTAGATAACTTCTCTTGTAGCCTTATCTAAAGGGAGTTTGTTGGCTTAAAATGAAATCATTTTTCATTTGGAGCGGAATATTTGCAAATTAAGATACATTTGCCCAGCTTTTTCCTGCCTTTCAATATCACATAAATAAAACAGTTTCTTTTATTTATTGCTTTCCCGCTCATTTAACAAGAATTAAATCATAATTCAAATCTTATTTGCCGTTCCTACTTCAGCAGTCACTCCACAAGTGATTGCAGCACTGACGGAGCAACTCAGTGAGCTTGTGGGGACTGGAAGCTCCAAAACCTACCCAATTCCATCCCCACATCCGCCTCTGGAAGAAGAATTTAAACACTTTCGCCTGAATGATGGTTTTAAAAAGCTTTTCTCTGCTGAGGATTAAATGTGTACTAATACCTGGGTTCCCACTCTAGTTATCTTTGAAGGAGCCCAGAGCAAAATCGAAGTTTGCGCTGCAACTTGAAAAGCTTCAGAAATAATTTAAAATGACGGCTGGACTGGGCCAAGGTTTTTACATGGATGTGTGCACACCCATGTACATTTTTAAATGTGCTCTCAACCACAACTGCTCTAACTCTCCACGCAACTTGGGCAAATGAGGACCTTCCGTGGTACAAGCTTCATAAATTAATGTGATAAATAAAATGATGAGGGCATTAATCAAACACACACAGTTGACTTATTATCCAAACCTGACCAAGACTCTGACCTCGGGCTCACTGCAATCTCGCTTCCAATCACTCTTTGGTGCTAAAAAAAACCCGTTCACTTCAAAGGCCAGAGTAAAATCTCAAATTTGACTTCCTCTGTCAAGAATGGCGAGCTTACTCAACCCACATTTTAGTTTGCTCCTGTCATGGTTGACATTAAAATAATTTGCTTGATTTCAGAATATCTCTAAGGACAGAAGCGACAGCCGGGGGACCCCAGAGCCTCGACAGAAGTGACAGTAGGGGGACACCCAGGGCCTCGACAGAAGTGACAGCAGGAAGACACCCAGAGTCTGCTAAGGGACGCGCTGACTCCGAGCTGGCACAGAAGGCACACGCCACCCCGATTTTCAAAAGGACACGAATTAGCATGGCCAGCTACTCTTCCCTCCAAACCATTCCTTTAACCTGTACCCCCATCTTTTCCAATCTTTCCATTAAGGTTGTCAGAAGTTTGGGAACCTTTCTCTGTGACCTTGGCATTTCTTCTCAGGCTTAACGTATTGGCATTCTTTCCTCCGACTGCATCTCTTCTCATTTGTCATGATTATTGCTGAATTTTTCAACTGTCATTCCCGAACGTAAATCAATGGTTGTCGACTTCCCCTTTGTCATATCTGCACTGCAAACAGCCTTTCCCTTCTAAATGAAGCTTCCTCCCTTTCCATCCATTAAAAAGGGCCTGTCTTCGAGAGAAGTCAATCCTTTGTTAGGTCACTCCATTTATCATCCTTCCAATCAGTACCTGACACACTTATTCAGCCAGGTCTTCAACCACACAATCATTGTTCATCTGGGGTTTTTTTTGTAATTTATTTATGTATGGCGTTTCGGTCATCCATCTTGGGCAGTTTTAAATTTTTCACCCTTGCCCTCATATCTCTAGGATGTTCATTGGTTTGAGGGACTTAGGAGGCATAGAGAGTTTGGGGGAAGCAGGGCAAGGCAGTAGTTTCCTTTGGGGTGGGAATGGGTGGTGAGGCTGTTGTGGGATTTCTTCAGTGATGAGAAGAATGGGGGGAGGGGGGAGCCACAGGAAAATGAATTAAGGGGAAAAGGCCTCGTATCACCCCACGTTCCATCTGATTACCCAGGAGATGGGGAAGGCCCGTTACATTAGTAAAAAAAAAAAAACTGGAACTGAGATGCCCATGAATCACGTGACCTTTTCGACAAGGAATATATCATTTAAACTTATATTATAATAAAAACAGTTTCTAAGCATATTGGTTCAGAGTGACTTACAGAGCCTCTAGGACACGCTCGCTCACAAAAGAAAAGGAAGTTATCCTCATAAATAACAGTCTTTCACTAGCCACATGGGGGTGAATGGAAGCAGAGGTAAGCTAATTGTAGGGACACAGCCCCCAAACAATAGGCCCCATAATACAAGCCTCTCCCTGAAGTAGTAAATATTGCTGGCTAATCAAAGAACCAATTTTATTAATAGCACCACCATTCCTTGGAGATATTTTGTCTAAAGTAGAGTCTCTCCAGGGACACAGTGCAGTTAAATTTTGTGTACAAAATGTCTTTCCTTTTACATCATCACCTGATTTGCCCCCTCCTCCCTTGGTGACCAGCTTAATGATGGAAAAGTAATTGTACAAAGCAGTGGATACTCCATTTCTCCCAATATCTTGCTAGGAGAAGACATTGATTCCCTGGGAAAAACCAACTCCACCTCAGGGTCTTAAAGGAAGCTCCTCCTTTTGATGTTAGCTAGTGTTAGGAATCTGACCCTCTTTGAATAAAATAAGATAAGGGCAGCAAAGGCAGCATTTAAGAGGGAATAAGACCTCATGGGAAGAGCACAAGACTGGGAGTCAGGAGGCCTGGGTTCTAGTTCTGGTTGCATCACCTTGGGCAAGTCACTTAACTTCTCTGGGCCTCAGTTCCTCAATCAGTAAAATGGAACTTAAATACCTAGTTTTCTTCCTCTACTTTAGCCTGTGAGCCCCACATGGAACAAGGAGCTGTGTCTGATTTCATTGCATAATATCTACCTCATTGCTCAGTGCCATGCTTGGCACAAAGTAAGCACTTAATAAATGCCATTACTATTATTTAAGAGGAATTACAGGTACCCAGCATCTCCACTTAAATATTGCCCACGTGACAATGGGAGAAAAATCTTGCCAAAATGCTTAATATCAAATGGGCTTCAGGCACAGACATGTGGCTGTGAGCATGCATGAAACACATGTACATAGAAACACACACATATGGTCTCCATTCCTCCCAGACCTCAATTTACTTTCTTAAATCTAGAGATAAATGATAGACCTCTTCCATCCATGGTACTCTCAATAACAGAGATGATTAATGAGAAACAATTTAAATCTCTCTCATTTTTCCCCCATTCATTCAAGCCTTTCAACAAGAGGCTCCCAGCCATCGGGCACCCATGTGAGCTGTGAAGCTTTTCCCCACTCCTACCCTCCACCACAGCAATGGCCTTTACTTGGAACTTCTGGATTGTACAGAGCCACAGAACCAAGTTGTTTTCAAAGCTGCCACCTCCTCCGATTGCCAAAATACAGCAGACTAAATATCAGCATTTTAATTAAGCATTAAATCCATTTTACTAAACAGTAACTACCCCTGCTCTATATGATGTACCAAGCTTTAGATGTCAACTAATTTGACTTACTCTCCCTTTCAGTGCCCTTATATCTTGCTTAATAAGACATTTTATTCAGGTTCTGCTGAGGTAATAAAGGAAGCAGCTCGGTTGCCAAATTTAGCACAGTTTTTATTTTTAGCTTCACCGGAGTAAGGGGTTATTTCTTGCAAAAAGGATAAAACACAACGGCTAGTCTTTTCAAGGGTATCATGAAACCCCACTTTCACCCCAGCAACAGATTTAACAAAGAACAGCAGACATTTCCCAAAAACGTAAAAGAACCAGGAATACCTCCCTTCACCATCCCCTGACCAACTCCAAAGCATCAGCAAGAAGTGTTTTGTTGCCAATCTCCATCCCTCCTCCACCCACCAAAGGCATATTAATTTCCAAAATATTCCACTCCCAAGGGCAGGGCAGATTCCTCTTAAGCCCTCGAGAAAGAGCAATGAAATGACAGGGTACAGCATTCCTCTACCTCACTTGCTCTGTTGGCACATGCGTATCATCGGCCAGTCAGTCAATCGCATTTATCGAGCGCTTATTGTGTGCAGAGCACTGTACTAAGCAATTGGGAGAGGACAACATAACATATACTTAGAACGTGCTTAGAACAGTGCTTTGCACATAGTAAGCGCTTAACAAATGCCATCATTATTATACACATTCCCTGCCCACAACGAGCTTACAGTCTAGAGAAGCAGCATGGCCTAAGTGCATAAAGCAAAGGCCTGGGAATCAGAAGAATCTGGGTTCTAATGCTGGCTCCGTCACTTGCCTGATGTGTGACCATGGGCAAGTCACTTCACTTCTCTAGACCTCAGTTACATAATCTGTAAAATGGGGTTTAAGACTATGAGCCCCTTCTGGGACAGGGACTGTGTCCAACCCGATTTGCTTGTATCCACCCCAGTGCTTAGTACAGTGCCTGGCACATAGTAAGCATTTAACAAATACCACAACTACCATTATTGTTATTATTACCATTATTATTATTAGAGCTCACCTCCTCCAGAAGGCCTTTCCAGACTGAGCCCCCTTTTCCTCTGCTCCTCCTCCCCTCCCCATCACCCTTTCTCCTTCCCTCGGCTCTACCCCCCTCCTTGCCCCACCTCACTTGTGCATATATGTACATATTTATTATTCTATTCATTTTATTAATGATGTGTGTGTGTATATATATATATATATATATACATATATATATATAATTCTATTTTTTCATATTGATGCTATTGATGCCTACTTGTTTTGTTTTGTTTTCTGCCTCCTCCCTCCTGGACTGTGAACCTGTTGTTGGGTAGGGATTGTCTCTATTGCAAATTGTACTTTCTAAGCACTTAGTACAGTGCTCTGCACGCAGTAAGCACTCAATAAATATGATTGAATGAATGAATGAATCAGAGGTTACCGGGTCACCCAGGTCATAAGGCTGATGCTGGTCCAGAGACTTGAGCTTCCTGAGGTCAAAGGGACAGATTCAGAATTACGTTTAGGACTTCAAGTTGGTCAAGTGAGGAACCCATTTCAACTAGCTAAACCTTTAGTACAGGTTTGAGGGGCAGTTTAATTTAATTTGCTTTTAGGCAGCATAGAGAACAAACCCATAGGAAAGGCAGCCAGAGTAGAAGAGGAAGACAACACTATCCCTTTCAGCAGGCTACACCCCAATGGAGCCTCAGCCTATCCCAGCAGCTGCGTAAATATGGCAGTAATGTTTGCAGTTTCTGAAATGCACGTTATTTACCTGATAAACCTTAGCGGACCTGAAGCTCAAATGTTGTTAATGACCTCATTCTAGCGAGTATTTCTATAAAGACCTGAAGGCCTTATTACTGCTCCAGTGGCCTAGAAACACTATTTAAACGAGGCTGGCCTAAAAGCACATTTCTAGATAGGAACATTTCAGAAAAATGATGGGTGCTGACTAAAAACAGTAAATTTTACAGGCAGGAACAGTTTACTGGATGGGAAAGGGGGAGGTTCTATATAAGGAAAAGAAGAATGAAAAAAAAAAACACTTGCATCTAGGTGACGTGCCAGCATGCCAAGTTAAAAGGCTAAATGAATGTTTACAGCAAAGTTACAAGCCCATGAAAAGTACAATTTATATTGAAAACATTACTAGGTGCTTAAGTACCATTTTGTGCCACTGTAATCTGAAAGTAAATGCTCAAATAAAATGTTGGGAGAAATAGACGTAATCCTAAATCATGATGTTCGTCCATCAATAGCCAATTAGTGATTCCTCCGTATAAATGGCATTTAACTGACCATGTCAGTACCACACAATTGTGCACCTCATTTTTTTGACTAGCATCCACTTCAGACTCGGTAAGAGTTCCTGAAAACCTTGTTGCCCTACCTCAGCACGTGATTTTCAAATCTAACTCTCCTCAAGAATACAAGAAAATTCCTTTGTTATTGTCAGAGGTCTACTCGCTGTGGACATGAACAAAATACTGCCTTGGAACAAAGAAATGCCAAACTTAAAAATACACACACACACACACACACACAACCCCAATTGTATCAGTTTCCTAATGATTTTAATTCTAACAAAATTCTTGTGGCTCAGTGGAAAGAGCGCAGGCTTGGGAGTCAGAGGTCGTGGGTTCTAATCCTGGCTCCACCACTTGTCTGCTGTGTGACCTTGGGCAAATCACTTAACTTCTCTGTGCCTCAGTTACCTCATCTGTAAAATGGGGATTAAGATTGTGAGCCCCACGTGGGACAACCTGATTGCCTTGCATCTACCCCAGCACTTAGAACAGTGCTTGGCACATAGTAAGCACTTAACAAATGCCATTATTATCATTATTATCTTGTTCAAGGACGTTAATTGCACTACTCTGTCACAAAGGAAAAAAAAATGCAAACCAGGTTATTGCCAGGCACAAAATTAACACAGGCACAAACACCCACTCAGATACACAGAGATTCAAATGTGCCATTTTATTCAGTTTACTAGTTCAAAAGGCAAAGTGCCCCCACTGAAAAGGAAATGTACTGCTTTGGCCAAATCCAGTGGGCTGGCTAGGGATGTAAAGGACACTCAAAATATATTTTTTGAAGGTTACTTGGAATGAGCTGCTGGAAAGAAATCTCTTTACCATGATAAATCATATTTCAACTTCTCTCAAACATCAATCAACAGTTTGAACAGTGCCATTCCTTAAGAATCATCCCAAAAGCATATGCTATAGAAGTGGCCACTGCTGAGCAAATACTTGTAAAACAAACAAATTAACCACAATGCTGAAGGGCTATTGAGTCCAATAAATTAGACCTAAAAGCTAAATGCTGATAGAGCAAAAATACTTATGGAAAAATCATAAGATTGATTATCACGTTTTAAATAATAGGGATGATGTAAGGTCTAAATAGGAAATCCACACAGCACTTCTGCCTCAGATTAGCTGTTCTTACAATGACTCCACGTCTGCATTTTTGAGAAGACAGTATAACATAATGGGAAGGAAGGGAAGATCAGGTCATGAGAGGAGGTTATACATTCAAATATGCCAGAAACGTGCCGAGGTATCCATAGGTAGAGCTTCAAGGAAACGATCCATTCAACTCTGGCGTCAGACTGTCGGATGGCGACAGTTTGCGTCATCTGTAAAATAATCATTTTATTGAGACTCCAAAAGCAGGGCCCGATCCCTTACGCCTAATTCATTAGTTCTTCGAAGCTACCTGAAAAACAAACAGGAACCCCACACAGCGAGCTTTCCCCTTTGCTCCCGTGCTTCTCTGGGCCTTTCTTTTTTCCCCCCGTTTAATGTCTCTAACTTTATGCCATGTTCTTTTCCTCTTTCAGCACGGCTGAGCAAAGCTGACAGGCGGATTCCTTTGCTTTTCAGGGTATTAAAGCCACTTTCCCGCTCTGACAGCCTGTTCTACTCTGCCACCTTATAGCTCTGGCTTCACACTTCTCTGGGCAGCCAGTGCTTCTTGACAGACCACTGTCACTTCCCATCACCCTCTCTGTATATCCCGCTCTCTCCCCCTCAGCACGCATCCCGACTTTCCAACCAATGCAATTATTTTTTTTGACAAGCCATCCATCAGCTTTAACTTTAAAAGCACTTTCTGCTGATATCCATTGTTAAATCCTTTGCTTTTTATGGAGCTTGCATGAGAGAATATGATATCAGACATTCAAACTACCAAACCATGTAAATTTACTTTGTTCTCAGCTATGTTTCCAATTTCACGTCCAATTTTTCGGTACATTATGCGTAGTTGTTGTGCTTAATATGATGTTGTCAAATCCCATTAAAGTTCACTGCATTGCGCGGCTTTAAAAACAGGTTACAATTTGCATTCTATAAAGAAAGGAAGGAGTGCAGACTGAAGTCAAGCTGAATCTTATTAAAATTATCTGTTCAATTGTTACATTTGTAGATGGAGTAATTTTGAGGCATTAGCTGAGACATATATGAAAATGTCAGTGTGCCAACTAATGACAATGAAAGCAAAAGGAATATCTCTGTGAAACTCAATAAAGCTCCTTTGCTGGTGACATAAATTTGATGATAATCCGAGGAAATGAATAAGGGACCATCCAGTTTGAATAGGAATTACCTTTTCTATTAAATCACTTTGGTGTGTTTCCACTTGGCCTGCATCTTGGTCTCTCTCAGCGGAATAAAAGTGAGGTGGTGGGGTAACCCCAGCAAGCATAGCATTCCTTTGAAAATACCATTCCTGTAAGACTCCTGCTAAATTTCAAACACACACACACACACACACACACACACACACACACACAGTTTGAAGAATTGATCTCTCTGCTTGGATCCACATAAATGGTGTTGCATTTACATGAGCAGATCGAATGTTTCAACATGTTGTTTATATGGTGCAAATATATATAATATGTATATTTTATATATATATACATTTAAAAACCTGTGTGGAAATACAGTACAAATACGTATGTGTGCTTGCAAGTCTTAAGGTGACAAGACGGAATATATGGAGTAACATAATGGGTGGGTGGCTGAACTTTGTTAGAGCTAATAACCATAAGTGGTTTCCCAGGGGAGTGGGGGAGGGAATTCCAGTCCTGAACGAATATTTGATAGTGTTATACACGTCCCATCATAAATCTAGTCCCTGATTTTTAAAGTATTCATCGCCGAGGCTGAGCTGAATTGCACCATTAAGGGCATTATTACCTTAACCATTGACTTCATTGACTGTATCAAGTTAAATTTTGTTTCCAACCAAAAGAGAATTCCCTTTCCACAAATGATAAATATGTTCCTCATCCCAAGTCATTTCACTGCCGACCCCTCCATTTCAGTTCTCCATACGCATGTAGAAGATCAACTGGGAAGTTGTGATGGCTAGGAGACTATTTCATTACTTGCTTAGAAGATGCAACAATGGCAGAAGAGTAAACAGGGAGGAAGTGTGAGGTGGGTGGCAGAGAGAAAGGGGAGAGAGCAAGACCAGAATGTGAAAAAGGAACATCAACTAAAGTAGGGCAGGAAATAGAAAATTCTGTGAAAGAGGGAGGGAGAATAAAGTGAGTCAGACAAATTTATTACTCAATTTATTTTACCTGTACATATTTATTCTACTTTATTCTGTTAATGTTTTGTTTTGTTCTCTGTCTCCCCCTTCTAGACTGTGAGCCTACTGTTGGGTAGGGACCGTCTCTATATGTTGCCAAATTGTACTTCCCAAGCGCTTAGTACAGTGCTCTGCACACAGTAAGCGCTCAATAAATATGATTGAATGAATGAATGAAAATAGAGGGGTGGACAACACACTCAGGGGTTGGATCAGAGCCTGGAGAGAAAAGCAATTAGAAGATTTGGGAATGGGGAGAAAGTTAAGAGGTGCAGGCCAACAAGAACAAAAAAAACCTCTTTCAGTCCATTCAGAGATGATATCATTGTTGGTCAGTTCTTATTCAGTGTCAGCCAGTGTATCTGAAAAGACCAAAGTGTGACGGGGAATTCCTTTTACTCCACATGCACGTACAGGCCGTTATAAGCTAGTATTAACAGCCATGGTGTTTACTGAATTCCCACTGGCTACAGTGCACTATGCACTTGAGGAAGTATAAGAGAAGCAAGAAAGATGTTCCCCTTTTCACACAGATTTGCATTATTGCATTTCTTCCCCACCATGCCTGGCTTCCTGTTGGCTAACCACCCGTCGGTGTCAGAAACATACCAGAGCTTCTTCTACAAGACAGTCACCCCATTTCTGATTGCTGCACGCCAGGCTTTCCTTTCATCTACCGTAGACTTTCAGCTGTTCACTGCTTAGTCACAGTGTTTGAAGTTTCATTCCGGTGAGTCTTGAAAGTGTTTCCTCTCATACCCTATCTATGATTCTCCCCCATTTCAGCTTATCATAGGGCAGTTAAGAACTCTAGGAGTTTATATCCTACCATCGTTCATTCTCTCCATATGCATGAATTATAATGGAACCAGCAATGCTGTTGATCTTCCTGTATCTCAGGACTTCATTTTCTGTGAGCTGGGCACACCATCTGATATTAAAGATTGCACATACGTGGTGATGGAGCTTTAGAAGATGAAAGCAGCATCTGGGCTAAACCCAGGTTTCACAACCGCAAATAAAGTGGACACTACAATTGCCCAGAATTCTTTCAATTTGGCCTGGATTTGAAGGCCACATTGGTGTCACACTCTGAGTTTCCCAAAGGACCCATAGGCTTATTTTGCATGTTACCTCCAGGCCTAACTTGACATCATAGGACACCCAGGGCACAGAATTCACTGAATGTCCCTGATTTTGACCCTAGGATGTATTTAGAATGTTTGCCAAGTACAGAGAGGTAAACAACCTTGGTATTTACATTGTTACAGATACATCCAGCCAAGCATCAGGGCCTCAGATGTAAAAATTGAACCCCTACCCAGCTGGACGAGAAGTGAAGATAGTAGGACTTTCACCTTGGAACAACTATGTATTCTTTTTAAACAATACCAGTGGAGGTGGGGAAACACTTACCAAAAGAAGCAGAGTTTAATGGTACTTGTTAATGAGGACTATGTGCCAGGCACTGTATTAAGTGCTGAGATGGATATGAGATAATCAGGTGGGATGTTCAGTCCTTGCTCAATTTAGGGACCACAGTCATAATCCCCATTTTACAGATGACTCTATTACTCTATTTATTTATTTATTTATTTTACTTGTACATATCTATTCTATTTATTTTATTTTGTTAGTATGTTTGGTTTTGTTCTCTGTCTCCCCCTTTTAGACTGTGAGCCCACTATTGGGTAGCGACTGTATATGTTGCCAACTTGTACTTCCTAAGCGCTTAGTACAGTGCTCTGCACACAGTAAGCGCTCAATAAATACGATTGATGATGATGGTGATGATGATGATGAGATAACTGAGGCGTCAAAAAGTTAAGTGCCCTTTTCACCAATTTTCCTAAATGGAATGTAGGAAGGAAGAATTGGAAACTACATAAGCTTATATGCCAGAGATTGATTGTAACCTAGAAGTGGAGCAAATCCTACCTCATAGGCTCCCCCTCTAGAATGTAAGCTCCTTGTGGGCAGGGATGTGTCTACCAACTCTATTCAACTGTGTTCACCCATGTGCTTAGTACAGTTGCTCTGCAAACTGTCAGCACTCAATAAATACCATTGGTTGGTTGACTGATTGGCAGTGGAGTGAGGGATGGCTTAAAGCCAGGGGAGTCAAGTGCAGATGCTGAGAAAATCAGACTGATTATCAATACCTCACATCATATTATCCAATCAGTCACCGTTAGCACTTGTTTTCATTTATACCCATCCTCTGCACTTATTCAGATTCAACTTCTATTAAGTATTTGTATCCCTGTCTCTCCATTAGGGTGTGAACTACTGATAGGCAGGGAACTTGATTGGTGCTTGGATTAGACCAGGGCATTTCACTAAGGTGCTCAATAAATACCATTGCAATTGCTAATTGAATAGGGAGGCAGGAATAATCCCTAACACCTCTGGTGAAAGTCAATCAATCCATCAATTGTATTTATTGAGTACTTACTACATGCTGAGTGGTGTACTAAGCACTTGGGAAAGTACAATAGACAATAGAGTAGGTGGACATGTACCTTGTCCATAAGGACAGTCTTCTAGACTGTGAGCCCACTGTTGGGTAGGGACCGTCTCTACATGTTGCCAACTTGTACTTCCCAAGTGCTTAGTACAGTGCTCTGCATACAGTAAGCGCTCAATAAATATGATTGATTGATTGATTGATAAGGAGTTACAACCTACAGGAGGACATATATTAAAATAAATTATGGATAGGGGAAATAGAAGAATCATGGCCTACTGGATATAACATGGGCCTGGGAATCAAAAGGTCATGGGCTCCACTCCCGGCTCTGCCACTTGTCTGGCGTGTGGCCTTAGGCAAGTCACTTCATTTCTCTGGGCCTCAGTTACCTCATCTGTAAAATGGGAATGAAGATTGTGAGCTCTATGTGGGACAGGGACTGTGTCCAACCAACTTTGCTTTTATCCATCCCAGCTCTTAGTACAGTGCCTGGCACAGAGGAGGCGCTTAACAAATACCATTATTATTGAGAAGCAGCATGGCTTAGTGGAAAGAGCAAGGGCTTGGGAGTCAGAGGTCATGGGTTCTGATACCGACTCCGCCACCTGTCAGCTGTGTGACTTTGGGCAAGTCACTTAACTTCTGTGTGCCTCAGTTACCTCATCTGGAAAATGGGAATTAAGACTGTGAGCCCCACATGGGACAACCTGATTACTTTATATCTACCCTAATGCTTAGAACAGTGCTTGGCACATAGTAAGTGCTTAACAAATATCATTATTATTATTATTAAGAATATAAGGATATTTACATAAGTGTGGGGCTAGGGGGAGTTTTAAAGTGCTTAAGGAGTACACAGTAATGTGCACACAATGTAGAGGGGAGTGTTAATAGGGAAAATGAGGGCTGAATCAGGGAAGGGCTCTTAGATGAGATGTGGATTTAGGAGGGTTTTGAAGGTGGGGATAGTAGTGGACTGTTGGATAGATATAAAGGGAGAAGGAGTTACAGACCCAAAAGAGGCCTGTGGGCAAGGGGCTGATAGTGGGATAGGTGAGATGGAGGTACAGGGAGTAGAAGGCATTCGAAAAGCAAATTGTGCTAGTGGGTTTAGGTAGAAGATCTGTGAAGGTAGGAGGGAGAGAGATAATTAAGTGGCTTAAAACTGATGGCAATCATTTCAGTATGATGCAGAGGCAACTATTGGCGGTTTTGTTGGAGAGGGATCAAGCAATGACATTTACTGAGCATTTACTATGTGCAGAGCACTGTACCTTGGGAGAGTGCTTGACTCTCCCAAGTATACTCCCAAGTATATCATACTTGGGAGAGTACGATATAACAGAATGTGCCTGTTAATTGTATACTGTACTCTCCTAAGTGCTTAATACAGTGCTTTGCACATAGTAAAGTGCTCAATAAATATGAATGAATGAATGAACAGAGTTAGCAAACAATGAGCTTACAGTCTAGAAAGGGAGACAGACATTGATATAATTTATGATTATGTAATTTAACAATATGTACATAATTGCTGAGGGGTTGAGGGCAGGGTGAATATCAAATGTCCAAAGGTCACGGATCCAAGTGCCCAGACAATGCAAAAGGGAGAGAGAGCAAGGGAAAAGTGGGCATAATCGGGGAAAGCCTCTTGGAGCAGATACTAGGTACAGTAAATCTGAAAGAACAAGAAAGAGCATCCAATCAGGGAGATAGAGATCTGGAATGGGAGAAATGAAGCTAAACAAAAATACGGTATAAGTGGGCAAAACAATTGTGATTATAAAGCCTGTACTCATGTACTGTACTGTATAAGCGCTCAATAAATACAATTGATGATGATGATGGTGTACATTTCCTTTTATTTCAGAGTTTGACCTGAGCTGTCTCATTTTGTTTTGAAATTGCACCATACCATCTCCCTTAAATAATTCCAACTACGACCACACTTCTCCTTCCCACCATTCCTCTAGTCTCACCATCTTGCCCCATCTGAACCACCAGAACTAAGGACAACTGCTTCTGGAATTCTTTCTTTATGTATCTCTTTGACCTTGAGTACCCACAGGACTTCCATCCTGCCACTTTAGCCAAACTGGTCTCATTTTGCTTAAGCCCATGATTAAATCCAAAACAGAAATCTTTCTTCTTTAACATCTACCAAAACCCCCAACCACGTCAAATCCATTCCTACAATATCCTACTACTACTAGTACTACTAATAATAATAATAGTTGTGGTTTTGTAAAGAGTTTACTAAGTGCCAAGCACTGCACTAAGTACTGGGGAAGATGCAAGATAATCAGGCCAGACACAGCCCCTGTCCCATATAAGAATCACTGTCTATAAGAATCACAGTCTAAGGGGGAAGGATAATAGGTATTGAATGCCCACTTTACAGATGAGGACACTGAAGCACAGAGAAGTTAAGTGATTTCTATAGAGTCACACAGCAGACAAGTGGTGGAGTAAAGATTAGTAATGGGGTGATAAATTAGAGAACATTAATTGAGTTCTTACCAAATGAGGTGTACTGTACCAAGTGCTTTGGAGCATACCTCCAGAGGTAAATGATTTCCCAGCTCTCAAGGAGCTATCTTATGCAGGAGGCAGAAAAACAAGTATTTACAAATAGATCAAAGGTAGAGTAAAGCCAATAGGTAGAATGAATACGTGAGGACAAAGTAAAAGAAAAAATAATTGAATACAAGTTAAATGCATAGGTACTGAGGGTGGGTATTCATACCACAGCCATTTGGGTGGCTGTTGGGTTGATGCAATTTAGGGTGTAGAGAATTAAAATAGCATGGAAGCCTTGTGAAAGAGATGGAATTTTGGGAGGGCTTATGAAATGAGGAGGGCCCTGAGGATTGGCAGATTTGGATGGAGCAGGGATTTCCAAGATGGGTTAAGAGGAAAGAGAATTAACAACAAAGTAGAGTTAGGAAATGAAATTGGAAAGATTAACAAATGCCATCTGTGAGGTAGCAGAGGTAGAGAGCTGATATGTAAGATGAGGAAACCTATGAGAGCAGTGAGGAGGAAGACGCAGTAGTCTATCCTTGATATAACAAAGAGCTTGAACCAAGTTGGTGCCCCTCTGTTGGAGAGTGCTTAGCCTATGCTTTGCACTTGGTGGGTAATCAGTAAATGACTGATTCATTTGATTTGGATTTAGCATGGGAGCTGAAAGACAGGGAAGCAGCATGGTCTAGTGGGTAAGGGCCTAGAGTCAGAAGGATGGGGGCTCTAATCCTGATTCTGCCACTTGTCTGCTGTGTGACCTTAGGCAAGTCAAAGATTAACTTCTCTGGGCCTCATCTGAACAATGGGGATTAAGACTGAGCCCCATATAGGACAGGGACTGTATCCAATCTGATTAGCCTGTATCTACATCAGCGCTTAGTACAATGTCTGGCACAGAGTAAGTGCTTAATAGCAAAAAAAACCCAAAACAGTGGGGTGGTTGAGGGGACAGATTGGAGGATTACTCCAAGATTATGGACTTCTGAGACAGGAAGGATTCAGGAGGGAAGGTGAGAAGTTCAGATGTGCAGAGGTCCCTGAAGTAGGAGACAGAAAGAGGAAGAAAGAGAGGGATAGAACCAGGCCAAATGAGGGTACATTGAAAAGGGGAAGCTGGGTTTCCACAAGAAATACTATGATTTCTAATTTTTCTAACTCACCATCTAAATCACTGTCAGAAGTTCCAGAAGAAAGCGTTTCCTAAATGTTCAGTCGAGCCAGGCTAGACTCTTAATGGCATCACATGATGGACACCAGCTTCCCAATCACCAATCCAGCTAGTCCCCTTGTGCCTTGTTTAATCAACAACCACTGAAAAGCTGTTTACACCACAAGATGTCCCATTAAGTCTTTTCAAATCACATGAGGAGAAAAAATTACTCCAAACTAAGTAATTATATCTCTCTTTCTACCTAGTATCTAGCTTTAATAACGTTATGATGGGTTCAGAGCCTTTTGTGTTGATTAAATGTGTTATGAAAGGTGATTTTGTCTTCCTCCTAACCCAATTTGGCCCATGGTGTCACAGAAACTCACCGATTTTGTCAAAGTCATCAGTCCACTGAAGCCCAAAGAAGCTGGACTTCGATCAGCTGCTCCTTATGCTACCAATTTGAGTCCCTCCTGAATTGCAAGCAAGCAGAGTGAGTGCACTGGGTTTCTAAGAGTCAGTTTTTGCCTATCAGCCTGTTTGTGAAGGGCAGCTGTGCCTCAGGAGTGGAAAGGTTGGTTTTCCAAGTCAGAACCAGCTGCCTGCAGCTGAGTCAGCCGGACGGGTTTAGCGGACGGCAATCAGAGCCTGCAATTGCTGAAGCCCGCCTGTCCCAGGAGCTTTTGCATATGTGGAATATCAGGGAATGCTGCTTAAACTGGGTTCCAGGCTGGATTAACAAGGGTTGCAGTCAGCCAAAACTCCTGGGCCCAATCCCAGCGCTTGGTCCCACCATGGAAAATGATGGGAGGTGTGCTGAGCAGTATAGTAATAAGAAGAAGAATAGTGGTATTTATTAAGCACTTACTACATGCCGGGCACTGTACTAAGTGCTGGGGTGGATACAAATTGGGTTGGATCAGTCCCTGTCCCATTTGGGGCTCACAGTGATAATCCCCATTTTACAGATGAGGTAACTGAGGCACAGAGAAGTTGAGTGACTTGGCAGAGGCAGGATTAGAACTCAGATTCTTCTACAAGGCCCGTGCTGTATCCACTAATAATTAATAATAATTATGGTACTTATTAAGCACTTACTATGTGCCAAGCACTGTTCTAAGAGCTGGGGTAGATACAATCTGGTCAGATTGGACACACACTCTGTCCCACACAGGGCTCACACTCTTAAGCCCCATTTTGCAGATGAGGTACCTGAGGCCCAGAGAAGGGAAGTGACTTGCCCATGGTCACACAGTAGATATGTGGCATTAGCGAAGCAGTGTGGCTCGGTGGAAAGAGCCCAGGCTTGGGAGTCAGAAGTCGAGGGTTCTAATCCCGGCTCCACCTCTTGTCAGCTGTGTGAGTCAGAGGTCACGGGTTCTAATCCCGGCTCCACCACTTGTTAGCTGTGTGACTTTGGGCAAGTCACTTCAGTTCTCTGTGCCTCAGTTCCCTCATCTGGAAAATGGGGATGAAGACTGTAAGCCCCACGTGGGACAACCTGATGGCCTTGTACCTACCCCAGTGCTTAGAACAATGCTTGGCATGTAGTAAGTGCTTAACAAAACCAACATTATTATTATTATTATTATTATTATGTGGCAGAACCGGGATTAAAACCCCTGACCTTCTCACTCCCAGGCCCATGCACTATCCACTAAGCCCACTGCTTATGCTGTAATTAGATGCACATCTACCAGTATGGAGAATTTAATACCTACGGCTTTGTATGGTGTATATATAACACATTCAATGTGTGTATGTGCTCACTTATATGCATATCATACAGCTGGTTAAAGATCTGGAGTAGATCTTCCGGGCTGCATGGGGACAGGATATGCGTGTTGAGCTGTTATTCCTTACAGCCAAGGCCGTGGGCTTCTCCACACCAGCACTCCCTAAACTGTTGCTAGGTTTACGTAAACACCATGGTAACTGCAACCATATTATGGAAAGCCTCACAAAGAGGTAACTTTACATAAGGTCAACGAGTCCCCTGACAAAAATTTTATATAGTGCTCGATCTTAGAAACATAGCCAAACCTTTGTTCTCTCCACAACCCTTAGGCTAAAAAGGCTAATGAGAATCACAGACAACATATTAAATGATGGTATTTTCAGCCCCGCCTGGATTTCATTCTATAAATAATTTTAAAACTATTACCCAATAATGTATTGCAATAAAAAGTTGACAGGGTCTTGCTCATCAAGCGATCACTCGCATGCCTTTGCAACTAGAGATGGAGAACTCCCTCATTCTGTGCCTGTGGTGATTCTTAGGTGTTTGCATAAAACCGCTGCAATTCTTTCTAACCCAGGGGTTGCTTCCCTTGCCGGTATGTTAAAATTAATGAAAACTTAATTTAATAATTCAGAAAAGCAACACAAACTTTAGCCTGCACTTAAGAAACACATGTAGAACACTTAGTGTTTTAGAAGGTGCATGCTGACTTCTCTGCATCCAAATTGGGCTCCATTCAAATCACACTCGGTGCCATTTTCAGAAGAGCTTGACCTCTGAGGAAATGAGCTGGGGGAAAACTATTCTCTGCGAGGAGTTCACCCCCACTGACTTTCCCAATGCAGACTCGGGCAATAACTAGCAGGTGGTAAGCAGACTCTTGCTGACGGTGTTCACGTGTTCTCCGTTTCTGGAAAAATGATTGACTGCTGGAAAAAAGGAGGAAAACAAAACAAAACATTTCCACTCTCAGGCCCCAGTCTCCACTTTAATATCTGCTAAAATGCTGCACTTATTGGTTGTGCCCGCTTCTTATTTAGCCGTAGGCATGTTTACAATACTAGGTGAGAGCACCTTGCCACTCCAGTTTCCCATTTACAGTAGCCATCCCAGAAACACCATCCGTGCTGCCAAACTAGAGTCTCAAAATCCACAAAATCCAGGCAATTGAAAGCCACAGGAGTTCTGACAGTGGGTAAAAATGTTCCTGTCAGTAGGCCCGAGATCACTTCCTTGGTAAAGAGGAAATCATTTTTCCTCACATAACTTGACTTCTCCCTGCTGTAAGGAGAACCCCCTCAAAACCCAGGATGGTTTTTCATCCTGTATTTTCAAAATAATACTATCGAGTGATGTTCAGAAACTCGCTTTGGAGTTCTGACTCTTCAGAATGTTTCACCTTGGAAGAAGGCTGGATATACTTAAGGGACTTCGAAGCACATGTAAAAATAACTCAACTTTTGAGAGAAAAATCATTTAAAATGAATGGCACAAGGTTTGCTTCATAATCTGCCCAATCTTGTTTCAAATCTCTGTCCACATAATGCCATTTTAATCACATTCTATATTCCATCTAAATAAAAATGCATTTTCTTGATCTTTTTATTGAAAATGGGAGCACTGGCATTTGAAAGTGAGCTATCCCATTCATTTCCATTGTTATGCATCTTTAATGAGGGAAAATAATTGAAACTTCCATCTGTAAAAATGTACTCATTCGCACAAAAATCAAATATTTAAATACATGAGTGTGAGCGCATTTTATAAAACCCACAACTACGTGACACCATTGACCAAAGAGTTTTTATAGTATTTAGACCAACATAAGGGCATAATTAAAACAACTACATTTTTAAAGCTGGAATCAAATAGTGATAGAGAATAAACACCCATCATTATAAACTAGCCATTTTCAACAGCTGGAAGCTAAACAACAACAAAATCACAGGGTACAAAAAAAAATCTGCCAGATGTAATTTTCTCTCCCTTTTTGATTCTTTTACAAGTTATGTGCTGCTTGTGTTTTGACTGATTTTGAAAGGAAAAAAAATACAAAGAAAAAAGTCGGGCAAATTTCACAAAAATTGCTTTAAACAGGCCTTTTCCACAAAGCTCATTTAATGCATTATTTTCTTTTTAAAAATTTTAAGAAGGCATAAAATAAGATTGGACTGGGCTCTTCATAGCAAGTGTCTGGCACCCAACAGGATTTCTATGAAACTTGCACATAAGGAGGTAAACAGAATTACTAATTTGAATCAAAGTAGCCTTTTAAAAATAAATCCTTGGCATTAACCAGCATTACTCCCCTTCTCCCAATCTCTGGACAGCTTCCCAACCATTTGTGGATTGTGGGAAGGAGGGGGGAATAGTATATCAATTTAGCCTCCAGAACAAGGAAGACTTTTAATAAAATGCTGCTTTGCTTCTAACGCTGGCTTACATTTACCATACTCATGATATACCACAGACTCCAGCCCTTCAAGGATTTCTAGATTTATCTGAGTGAAATGCAATTGTTTTTTTTTTTTCCCCAAGGTTGGGGAATTTAATAGTTAGCATGTACTATGATGCCCTAAATAGTACGGAAAAAAGAAACAAGCAACATGATTCCTATATCATTAGCTTCTTTGCTTTTTGTTTTGTTTTGTTTTTATGGTATTTGTTAAGTGCTTACTATGTGTCAGGCACTGTACTAAGCAGTGGAGTAGATACAAGATAATAATAATAATAATAATAATTGTGATAGTTGTTAAATGCTTACTTTGCACCAAGCACTGTACTAAGCACTGGGGTGGATACAAGCAAATTAGGTTGGACAGGGTCCCTGTCCCATGTGGGGCTCACAGTCTCAATCCCCATTTTACAGGTGAGGTAATTGAGGCACAGAGAAGTTAAGTGACTTGCTTAAGATCACACAGCAGACACGTGGTGGAGCTGGGATTAGAACCCTCGATCTCCTGACTCCTGGGCCCATGTAGATAGTCAGGTGATACACAATCCATGGCCCACATGGGGCTCATAGTAATAGCCCCATTTTACAAATGAGGTAACTGAGACATAGAAAAGTTAAATTCATTCATTCATTCATACTTACTGAGCATTTACTGTGTGCAGAGCACTGTACTAAGTGCTTGGAAAGTACAATAGGGATGATACCTGCCCACACAGGGCTTACAGTCTAGAAGGGGTGAGAAACAACAAAACAAGGAAACAGGCATCAATATAAATAAATAGAATTATAGACTTGCCCAAGGTCAAATAGCAGGACAAGTGGCAGAGCTTGGATTAGAACCTAGGACCTTCTGATTCCCAGGCCTGTGCTCTATCCACTAAACTATGCTGCTTCTCTAGTTCTAAGGTGTAGGCTCCTGATATGCATAATAGTAGTCAATGATGTATTCTGGGCCAAGTACCAGACAAATGGCACCTTGGGACTTTAGGCAACCAAAGGATGTTGGCCTTGGTCACGTACCCTGTCCACATGGTAATCTGACCACGCCACTTGTCAGCTGTGTGACTTTGAGCAAGTCACTTAACTTCTCTGTGCCTCAGTTACCTGTAAAATGGGGATTAAGACTGTGAGCCCTGCATGGGACAACCTGATTTCCTTGTATCTACCCCAGTGCTTAGAACAGCGCTTGGCAAGTAGTAAGCAATTAACAAATATCATCATGATTATTATTATTCTGGTGGTGCACTGTGGGCAAAAATGGCTGTCTGTTTTACAGACATCTTACCCCATCTTACCTCCTTCCCCACAGCACCTGTATATATGTTTGTACATATTTATTACTCTATTTATTTTACTTGTACATATCTATTCTGTTTATTTTATTTTGTTAGTATGTTTGGTTTTGTTCTCTGTCTCCCCCTTCTAGACTGTGAGCCCACTGTTGGGCAGGGACTGTCTCTATATGTTGCCAACTTGTACTTCCCAAGTGCTTAGTGCAGTGCTCTGCACACAGTAAGCGCTCAATAAATACGATTGATTGATTGATTGTTGATTGATTGATTTTACCTGCTCTGCATGATGCTCAAAACAGTATCCTAACCATGAGATAACTTCATAATGCTAGAAGTACCCTTTGGTCACTGGCCTCACATCACTTAGATGCCTATTGGTAAATTATTTATGTGTATTAATATTCATTCATTCATTCAATAGTATTTATTGAGCAATAACTGTATGCAGAGCACTGTACTAAGCACTTGGAAAGTACAGTTCAGCAACAGATAGAGACAATCCCTACCTAACAACAGGCTCACAGTCTAGAAGGGCAGAGAAAGACAACAAAACCAAACAAGTAGACAGTCATCAGTAGCACCAATATAAACAGAATTATAGATAAATACAAATTTCTTCCCCTCTAGACTATAAGCTAACTCTGGGCAGGGAATGTGTCTGTCAGTCCCAAGTGCTTAGTATAATGCACTGCCCACAGTAAGTGCTCAACAAATATGATAAAGTGATTGAAGTGGGCAGTTCATGTTGGTGAGACATGCCGGTACTTCTAATTTTAGCCAATCATCCACTCAAAGTCCAAGGCATCAAAGAACTGACCGGATGCCTTACCTTCTGTTGGGTCCTAGTGCACTCCCAGGGTCATTCATTCAATCGTAGTTATTGAGCGCTTACTGTGTGCAGAGCACTGTACTAATGAAATGGGACACACATTTCTCCCCCACCCATCGTGCCACCGTCCTCACCCTTTCAGCCTTGGACATGGGCAAAAATCACACTCCTTCCAGTTCAGGCACAGGACTGCGAGGGATTGAAGGGCTGCCTGGATCATAGTTCAGAAATAGGCATCCATCAGAGGGAACCCTATTGACTCTCACACCAGGGCCAGAGATGGATCCAGGCAGGCACCCTTCACTCTTCTGCACCCTGGTGTCCAAGTGGGAGGTTTTTTCACATCAGGATATGAACATTCCATTTTGAACTTTAATGACAATCACAGGAGCTAATTTCCCTAACAACTCACACCTGGAAAATAGAGGAAGACTCTTAAAGGCAACCCTGGGAGAATTTCATCTTTCCTGCAGTTGGTCAGTAGTCCTCCCTGCATCCTGTCTCTCTCCTCTCCAGTCCACATTTTATGCTGCTGCCGGGATCACTTTCTGAAAAATATTTAGTCCATATCTCCCCACTCCTCAGAAACCACCAAAGTTTCCCACCCCCACTTACCATCAGCTTTAAGGAACATAAATTTAGAGAACATAATCAGCTCTCTCCCTCTTTAACCTCACTGATCACCTACTATAACCTAACTCACTCCCTCTAGCCCTCTAACACCAACCTATTCTTTGTACTTCAAGGTCATCTGTTCACCACTGGCTCCTAATCCACATTCTTTCTTGAGCCTGGAACTACCACCCCATTTGTAGCCAAAAGTCCACCATTCTCTCCACCCTCAAAACCCTCTTGAAAACCCCATCTCCTAAAAGAGGCCCTTTATTTCCCTTCTTTGCCCTCCCATCCACATTACCTATACATTTGGTTGTGCACCCCATAAACACTAGGTTACTCACTCCAGCCCCATGGTATTATGTAAATATTCTCCAATTCAATTTCCCCACCCATAATCTATTTTAATTTCTGTCTCTGCCCGGAGACCATAAGCTCCTTGTGGGTAGGGATCGCTTCGACCAACTCTGTTGTGTTGTACTCTCCCAAACACTTACTGCAGTGCTCTGTGCACAGTAAGTACTCAATAAATACCATTGTTTGGCTGATTGATTGATTAATACTAGTCTATTTATTTTGTTAATGATGTGCATGTAGCTATAATTCTATTTGTTCTGACGATTTTGACACCTGTCTACATGTTTTGTTGTCTGTCTCCCCCTTCTAGACTGTGAGCCCGTTGTTGGGTAGGGGCCGTCTCTATATGTTGCTGACTTGTACTTCCCAAGCACTTAGTACAGTGCTCTGCACACAATAAGCACTCAATAAATATGACTGACTGACTGAATGAATAAGACCTACAGTGCCATCTGCATCATCCCTCCTGGGGCAGGGAAGGAAGGTTAAGCACCAAACAGGAAAAGAAGGATTGTTGCTACCTCAATTCCAGAGCAGAGGAAAGCAATGCAATGGGCCTTGAGGGTTTCCAACTTTTGGACTGGTCAAACAAATAGTCAGGTCAAAGGAAATAACCAAAGCAAGAAGAACTGTATGGGGCTGGTAATAAAGACTCCTGCTCTGTCTGCCAATTTGGGAAGAGAACAGAGTAGTACAGTGGCCTAGTGGGAGTCAGAAGGACCTAGATTCCAATCCCTGTTCTGCCACTTGTCTGTTGCGTGACTTTGGGCTAGTCACTTAACTTCTCTGTGCCTCAGTTACCTCATTTGTAAGACGAGGATTAAGACTGTGAGCACCATGTGAGGCATGGACTGTGTCCAACCTGATTATCCTGTATCTACCCTAATTCTTAGAACAGTGCCTGGCACATAGTAAGCAATTAATAAATGCCAAGAAAAAAATAAAACCAAAACAGAGGCTTCAGTGCAGTCAATGACTCCATTCTGACAGCAGACTAATCTTCTTCTTCCCCCTGGCCTGCTTCCTGCCTCTAGCCTGGAATGCCCTCCCTCCTCAAATCCAAAAGACAATTACTGTCCCCACCTTCAAAGCCTTATTGCAGGCCTCCTCCAAGAGGCCTTCCCAGATTAAACCCCACTTTTCCTAATCTCCCACTCCCTTTTCCGTCTCCCTGACTGGCTCTTTTTCATCTCCCCCTACACCCAGACCCACAGCAGTTATGTATATTCCTGTAATTGTATTTATTTGTATAAATGTCTGTCTCTCCACCTCTAGACTGTGATCTCGTTGTGGGCAGGGAATATCACCATTTATTGCTGTACTGTACTTTACCAAGTGCTTAGTACAGTGGTCTGCACACAGTAAGCACTTAATATAATAATAATAATAATAATGATGGCATTTGTTAAGCGCTTACTATGTGCAAGGCACTTTTCTAAGCGCTGGGCGGGGGGGATACAAGGTGATCAGGTTGTCCCACGTGGGGCTCACAGTCTTCATCCCCATTTTACAGATGAGGAAACTGAGGCTCTGAGAAGTTAAGTGACTTGCCCAAGGTCACACAGCAGACATGTGGTGGAGCAGGGATTCGAACCCATGACCTCTGACTCCAAAGCCCATGCTCTTTCCACTGAGCCAATAAATATGATTCAATGAATGAATGAATGAAATGCCATTGTGTCGTTTGTGAACCATAGCGACTTCATAAACACACGTTCTTCAGAACATCCCATTTTCTATCATCAGGACATTCTGGTATTTGTATCCATAGAGTTTTCTTGGCAGCGGACTAATGTCTCCTGCTTCTTCATGTATTTATGGCCTCTTAAAATTGAAACTGCTAGTTAGAGTGAATGGTAACACTATAGTGGCACTCTGAAATTGTTATACTGAGAGCAAAGTAGATTGCATTTTCCCAAGCATTTAGTAATTCGCATTGCACTCAGCGGGGTCTCAATAAATAGTAGTTCTGCTACAATTGGGTTGTTTGGCACAAGACAGTGGAAAAGTCCTCCCAATTTTGTTTTAGGCCACCCAGAGTCAAACTCAAGAATGACTAGCAAAATGGGTGAGGGCACACAAACCATCACCACTAATGAATTTGGGTAGGGACCGTCTCTACATGTTGCCAACTTGTACTTCCCAAGCGTTTAGTACAGTGCTCTGAACACAGTAAGCGCTCAATAAATACGATTGAATGAATGAATGAATAACACAATTAGTTAATACCATTGGAGGTAGGGCAAATCTTTTCTGTTTAATCATCAGTGCCTGAGCAATGCTCATCCAGAACAAGAGAGCAGACATGGAGCACTCCTGTAGTCTCATGTGTAGTCTCTAAAGGACACTCACGCTCATAGACACACTCTCACTGTCAGCAGCCTCATCTTTGAACAAAACATCAACGATGATGTTGTTAAAGTGAAACTCCAAACCTTTACCCTAAGCAATGCCTTTGGCAACTAACAAAGAGGCTCCTTCCAACAGACAGAGATATAAGCTAGATCCCTACCTGCAAAGTTTTGGTAATAATAATAATAGTGGTATTCATTAAGGGCTTTCTATATGCCAAGCATTGTACAAAGGCTGGGTTAGATACAAGATAATCAGGTCAGACACAGTCTCTATCCCAGGTGGAATTCACAATCTAAGGTGGAGGGAGAACAGGTATTGAATTCCCATTTTACAGATGAGGAAACTAAGGCACCAGAAAGCTAAATGACTTACCCAAGGTCACACAACAGGCAAGTTATAGAGCCTAGAAAAGAATCCGGGTCCTCTGACTCCCAGCCCCATTCTCTTAAACTAAGCTATGCTGATGTTCCTGCTTTAATAGAATTACACCCACGACTGAAATCAACGAAACAATCAATCAATTATATTTATCGGTGTGCTGAGCACTGTTCTAAGTGCTTGGGAGAGTACAATATAACACAATTGGTAGACATGTTCCCTGCCCACTATGAGCTTACAGTGTGAAGGGGGAGACAGACTAACATAAATAAATAAATTTCAGATATCTACATAAGTGTTGTGGGGCTAAGGAAAGGGTGAATAAAGAGTGCAAATCCAAGTGCAAGGAGAATGAAGAAAGGAGGGGGAGAAGAGTAAATGAGGGCTGAGTTGGGGTAAGCCTCGTAGAGGAGAGATGTGCTTTTATTAAGGCTTTGAACATTGGGAGAGTGATCGTTTGTCACATGTCAAGAGGGAGGGTATTTCAGGTGAGAGACAGGATGTGGGAGAGAGGTCAGTGGTGAGATAGACGAGAGAGGTTCAGTAATAAAAATAATAATGGCATTTATTAAGCGCTTACTATATACAAAGCACTGTTCTAAACGCTGGGGGGAGGAATACAAGGTGATCAGGTTGTCCCACGTGGGGCTTCCAGTCTTAATCCCCATTTTCCAGATGAGGCAACTGAGGCCCAGAGAAGTTAAGTGACTTGCCCAAAGTCACACAGCTGACAAGTGGTAGAGCCGGGATTTGAACCCATGACCTCTGACTCCAAAGCCCGGGCTCTTCCCACTGAGCCACCCTGAGTAGGGTGGCATTAGAGAAGTGATGTGTGTGGGCTGGGTTGTAGAAGGAATGCAGCAAGGTAAGGTAAGAGGGGGAAGGTGATTGAGTGCTTTAGAGCCAATGGTAAAAAGTTTCTGAGCTGGAGGAGAGTGGGCAACCTTTGCAGGTTCTTGGGGAGTGGGGAAACATGGACTGAATGTTTCTGAAGAAAAATGATCTGGGAAGCCTAGCGAAGTATCAACTGGAGTTGGATAGAATGCAGGAAGGTCAGCAAGGAGGCTGATGCCGTAATCAAGGTGAGTTGGATCATCGTGGAAACAATTTGGATGAACAAACTGGGGATTTTAGGAATGTTGTGAAGGTTATACCAATAGGATTTGGAGACAGGCTAAAAAAAGCACAATAGGTCACTGGGATAGAGAGTGATTCTATTCTAACTTCGAATTTTAAATACCTCTTTAACAAGAGTTTGAAAATCACATCGTCTCAAGATATTTAAAGTACTTAATATCGTGACTAACAGACGTTATTAATGAGAGTAAAACAAAATTTGAACTCGGCTCTTTGGAAATCAAAACTACATTTCATTGGTGAGGTTGCAGGCAACATGTTGATCATTTTAACCACCAGAGGGCTTCTATTGGTTTCCACCTAGACTCAAAACATTTTCAGCTTAATGTATATATTAAGTCACCGAAAGTGAAGGTAAAGATTAAATCCAGGTGTTTGTTGCTTGTGCAAAAAGGAATTCACATAACATGCAGAATGTCATAAAATTCTAATTTTATTCAGTGTTAATTAACCTTTTTTGAAAAGAAAAATCAAGTTCAGATTAAAAATAAAGAAATCTCCTCCTCGGGATAATAATGGAGCCTTCCCATTTGTAGGATCCCCACCGCAAGGAATTTGCTTTATTTAGTAGTTCAAAACCAACAAAAAAAGCACATGTCAATCCAAGTTCTTGTGATTTATAAGGTAATGCTCACAATTTTCCATGAAATTTGGTCACCCGGACATTGCCAAGGCATAGAGTCATTTCCCTTGACAAAAGTACAAGTGCTTTACTCATTTTCCCCTTCTAACCATAATTATGAAACAACCAGAAATTAAAACCTGGTGTGTCTTGAAAGAGATTCATTCGCTTATATGAAAGAAGAAACCCAAAGCTTTCAGATCTGATTTCTAGATACCAACAGAAGTTTTACTGTCTTCAGTTAAGTAAATTTTACACGAGAATATTTAGAAAGAATAATATAAATATCCAGGAGAGGAGCATAAAAAGGTACACTACTGGGATTCCCTGTCAACTGTTAAAATTCTCTTAAAATTCATATTCTATCGATTATATCCTCCTCTGAGGAATTTTTCATGAATTGAAAGGGTCCTAACGTAGGGCTGACATAAATCCAAATTCCCAGTGGTCTCTCCCTGCATCCCCAGACGTGTTCAGAAATTCTGAAGCAGCATGACTTAGTGGAAAGACCACAGATCTGTGAGTCAGAGGATCTGGGTTCTGATTCCAGCTCTGCCCCTTGCCCCCTTGGGCAAGTCACTTTACTGTGCCCCCACTTCCTCAACTGTAAAATGGGGATTCGATACCTGTTCTCCCTCCTACTTAGACTCTGACTGCCCCATAAGGAGTAGGGACTTGTCCTTCCTGATGATTTGTATTCTCCAGGCCTTAGTATAGTGCTTGGCACCTAGGGAGCCCATAACAAATACCACAGTTATTATCGTTATTATTACAGCTAGCCCAATTTCCCACTAAAGAAAACCAACAAAGGGAAGAGAGAGCATCAGAACCCACTCTATTCTGCAGGAAGACCCCCTAAATGGGGTCAATAGGAGCTTTTTTAGTTTAAGAACAACCACTGAATGGCTCCCAGGGGCTGACACCATTCCCCAGCAGACAAGATCCTGGTGAGGAACCTCAACCCAAAAGACAAGACAGGCCTCTCCACCTCGCTTCCCAAGAGCCGTGACCGACACGGACCTGTACTGCGAGGCATCGAGAGCATTTCCAGATTGAATTCTGCAACGGCTATTAAAGATACCCAGATCACCACAGAGATGTGTTTCTCCTTTGGATGTGCTTTAAACACTTTGACCATGTGGGAGGTTTAGGCATTAGCTGCTGCGAAACTCTAATGTTACTGTAAAGTAATATCGTACCGCCATGCAGTAGCTATTTAATGTCAACCATAACCTTCATAAATGGGTTTGTAATGAGAAACCCTTGTTTGTCATAGAGAAGGTATGATTGATGCTGTCTATGAGTGAAATGAAGCCACAGTGACCATCTCAATAACACGAACAGCTGCCAAATATTCATTTAGCAGAATGAGTTTAGAAAACTTTGAGCAGATTGCTTTCACAAGGCTGCTTTCAACAAAAGGAAACATAATTAACGAGCTAATATCAGCATGTGTCTGGCTAAGCTAATGAATATCAAATTACACAGAAACCTGTATAAATCATCATTACCCTGAATTTTAATTGAACTCGCAATTAAACATGACAAATTTTATATACACTAAACCTTTAATTTATACTTTCAAATAAGGAATAATTTATCATTTTTAGTATTTCATAGTTAATTTCCCAATATGTGCACTTCTAATTAACAAGGACAGACAGGCCTTTTAAAAAACTCTTCAACAACTCCATCGGTTGCAACCATTTCCCTTTCTATACATGAAGGACTAGGAATTTCCTAGGAATTCTCATAGGAATTGGTCTGGGAGGGTCAGGATCCCACTTGGGAAGGGGTTTAGGGCAAAGTCAGAGGCTCAGGAGAGACCATCAGGAATGAAATGATGGTCTGCCTGGAAAAGGAGGGGTTTGGAGGCCAGGGATGTACCAGTGAAAGGGTCTGGTCATGCAGGTACCTAGGGAATTCATTCATTCAATCAATCCTATTTATTGAGTGCTTACTGTGTGCAGAGCAATGTACTAAGCGCTTATCAAACTACTGTTAAGCCTTGGAGCTAATCCTCTGATCTCCCATTTCTTGAGCTTTCCAAACTCCGCCTTTGCAACACTGTAGTTGAAATTCACCAGAGTGCTTGGGGGACTGAAAAAGATACTGTGGGGCCCACGGTCCCAGCCACATTGTGTACAGAGGAAGAATGTCCCTTGTTGTGATGTCATTATAACTTTTTTTGTGGTATTTGTTAAGCATTTACTACGGGCCAGGTACCGTTCGAACAGCTGGGGTAGGCACAAGGCAATCAGGTTGGACACAGTCCAGCTCCCACATGGGCTCACAGTCTTAATCCCCATTTCACAGATGAGGTTAACTGAGGCACAGAGAAGTTAAGTGACTTGACCAAGGTCACACAGCAGACAAGCGGTGGAGCAAGGATTGGAACCCAGGTCCTTCTGACTCCCGGGCCTGTGCTCTATCATTTAGGACATGCTCCTTCTTTAATTATAATTAATTCTCTAGTTTATAACTACAATACTTTTAGAAATACCACGTTTCTTAAAAGGGAGGTAGGGAAATAAAAGGTATTGCAGATTTACAAAAGCATAGAAGCACAAGATATAACTTTAAATGGCCAGCATCAGAAGTGGAATTGAATTTTTGATCCAACCCAACCCCCTAGACTAGATTTACCATGGCCATTCGAAGCATCACTTGTCTGCTGTGCGACCTTGGGCAAGTCACTTTATTTCTCTCTGCCTCAGTTACCTCAACTGTATAATAGGGATTGAGCCTGGGAGCCCCATGAGAAACAGGGACTGTGTCCAACCCGATTTGCTTGTATCCAACCCAGAGCTTTGTTCAGTGACTGGCACAGAGTAAGCACTTAACAAATTCCACAAATATTATTATCATTATTATTATCATTATCAGGCTGAAGAACATTTGGTGAGAAGGTGATCTTTTCCCAGGCTTTCTGATGTTTTTGAATTTGCAAAGCTGGCCTGCTTGCTCACCAGAGATCTCTTTCAAACCCGCAATTCTTATCGTAAGGTTTGTCATCCTGGTAGGGGAAGAGGAGAGGTTGGAATTGGCCGCCTCATGCTATTGTAGGCATGGGAGGTCAAAGCAGGGCTTTCAGCCATCAACACCAAACTGACCCCTGAGGTGTAATCCCCTGCCACTTCAGAGGAGAGATTTCGGTCATGAAACTACAAGGAGATCCAAGGCCGGCGGGATGTAGCTTTGAATGGTTGATATGCAAAGTGGAGACAACATGATCTGGATTGCTACCTAAACGTTTAGTTAAAGGTCCCTGCTCAAACTCCCAAAAAGCACCCAGGGGGCCCATGCCAAAAAGGAGACCTATAGCGATCTGTTTTCATGATACACCAAGAATGTCCACAGATGTGGGTTCCATAAAAAGGGGAGAGGGGCATACTTCTGAACGGTAAACATTTATTTTAATAGTAAATTGTGATTTATTTTTGGAGTCTCAATGACCAGATGGAACGAGCGACTAAAGTGGGATTAAGCTGGGAAATGAAACGTTTTTGCTAGAAACTCTGCTTGCCCAAGTCTATGAAGCAAAGGGACAAATATTTTCACACATTATCAGATAGCAGGCTCCACCAGAATTTACAACTGAAGGCTACCAGAATTTACAACTTGTGAAATTGTGGCTGTCTGTATTTTCTCATTACAATGTGTGCTGGCTGCAGATAGAGAGTGCACTTTTTTTCCTTCTTTCTTTTTTTTTCCTTGCCCATCTACTGTCTCACTACTTCCTAGTTAAACCTTGTCTCAAGTTATCAACACTCTCTGGAGAGATAAGCTTCTTCTCACTTACAAGCTGTCACTAATAATCGAACTTTCAAGACTCCATCTCGAAGAGAGACTACCAGAGCCACGCAGGTCACGGGAATTAACTGCCACCAGTCCTTGCAGAAAACTCGGCTCATCAATCTATAGCTTTCTCGTCATAATTAGAATAACGGCTTTGAAAATTTAGGCTGATGTTGACTCACTCTCATGCCGCAAAGAGTGCTGATTAAAATCTTGGTGTGAAAGTTAATGATAAGTGCTGGTGGCGTTGCCGTGGTGACGGGGACAAACAATTCCCTCGCTGTGACATTTTCAATGTCCTGGAGAAGAAAAACTGTCCTCTTTAGTGTGCCACCGTATGAAGCATATTTATGGCTACAGGGCTCACTGGATTGATGACTGTCGTAACATACTGTCAAATCCTTTACTGACACATTCATTTTTTTTGAGCCTCTGGTGCGGTAAGAATGAAATAAAATAATGAAAACAAAACCAAAAAAAAAAAAAAACCCCAACACTATAGCAAACCCCTGACCACAAAAATGTTCAATCAATCAATGGTATTTATTGCACAAAGCACCGTACAAGGTCAGCCAAACCCATGCAGAACACTAAAGGAACACAGAATTCTAAACCAAATGGTTGCTCTTTGGTTTTTTTTGGCCAGGCGATGTCAATGAGGTTGGATTTTATTAGCTAAGCACTAAATGAAAGCTGCTTTTTCTATCTGTCTTTGCCTATGACTTGATATCCTTGACACCAGTTCTTGGGTCACAACACATTTTATATTTTTTCAATTATTAAGTAGGATCTTTCATGACGTACCTGGAAATATGAGCGATTGATACCTGGGAAAGTGTGCTGTGCCTCTAAAAAGTTTTTCTTTCCTTTCTGGCCTGTAAAATGTCTGCTCTCAGAGAGCAAAGATCATACCTTAAAGGGCTCTAGTCCAGTTCTCCGTCTCCGCAAAGGAAAACACCAAAACCAGTTTAGACAAGTGGCCGTCTTTCTAACATTACTCTATTCAGCTTATCACAGTGAGGGACTCAACAAATAGCTCGCTAAATCTTCAATTTAATAATAACCCAGCAGTTCTGACTGATTTCAATTCTCCCAAAAAGTGGCTGCATTTGAGAGTCTCTTTATTTGATAATCAGTTCCAAAAAACTACCCTAAAGTTCTAGTATTTTTCTAGTTCTTTTGCATTCAAGGACCCTAATCATCATCATTGCTAATATTATTTTTGATAATAATAATAATATTAATGATAAGGAAATGATCTATGCAAATAGGGGAATAATTTTACCCCAATACATGTGCAGTAATAGAGCAATTTATTCAATAATGGAGCTACAAAATGATTTTTGTTTTTTATGGTTTTTCTCTTTCAAAGAGGCCAGGCATCAATAATAGCAATAATCACGAAATCAACTATGCAAATGTTAGAATCGTTTTCCTCCTAATGTGATAATTTTGCTGGCAATGGAAACACAAAATTATCTCATTTGCTTTTAAGCCACTGAGTATTTGAATGCTGTCCTATACTTGAATATGCAAAGCACATGGCTGCCCAGATGTCACAAATCTTAACTACGACATGTCGGAGACCCCGCTAGACTGTAAGTTCCTTGAGGGCAGAGATCCTTGTATTTTCCCAAGCATTAGGCTGAGTGTTCGGCACACAGTGGGTGTTCATTCAATAAATATGTGTGATTCACCCACCAATAGTGACAGCTAGCAGCCTTTCAATTTGTGTCCTAGTGCACCACTTTCTGACTTTTTCTTTATATGTCTAATCCTTTCATTCCAGCTTTTCAGAAAATTGCAGATAATCCATTGAATAGGATAATTCAGAAAGAGTCCAGCTGGAACACAGGAGGATGGACTGGATAGTCTCGCAAAGCTCCAGGAATCCAAAATCCATCAGTGGAATTTGTTGAGTGCTTACTATTGAGTGGAGAACACTGTGCTAAACGCTTGGGGGAGAAAAATTACAAAAGAATTAGTAGATACATTCTCTGCCCATACAACTGAGTTGGTAGACACCAACCCTGCCTACAAGGAGTTTAGAGTCTAAAGGAAGCTTATTCCTTTTCCTCACAGACAGAAGCGTGCTGAATCACTGCCAGTTGCCAAGAATAGGATTCAAGCAAACTTCTGATTAGAATAAAACATTTTCCCCCACCTCTCAGTTCCACCTATGACTACAATCCCATGAGTATCTTGGAAACAATGCTTTGTTGGCAGAAAGCATCAAAATCCTAGGGAAAATGGGGCAAGGAATATGGGCTAGACTTTCCATCATCATTAAAATTCTTCTTGCTGAAGCCTGAGTTTCTTAGTTTGAGGTTGCCAACTCATGGTCACTGATTTAACAGTTTCAGCTCCATTTTTCATGCCCGCACTCAATTTTTAATATATATTAACTTAAACCAAGGGAGAGATCACAGACACAGAGGGTGACAAGGTTGGAGCTAGAACTAGTCACTAAATGTTTTGGTTGACATGAACTGCAAGACCTAAATCCAGTCTTCTTCTTATGAAACTATCCTCCACTAGATTATAAATACCTTTGAAAGTACGGATTGTGTCTACTAAACACCCTTTACACTTCCCAACTCAATTAAGTGATCACATAAACAGCATGGCTTCGTGGAAAGAGCATGGTCTTGGGAGTCAGAGGTCATGGGTTCTAATCCTGGCTCTGCCATTTGTCAGCTGTGTGACTTTGGGCAAGTCACTTAACTTCTCTGTGTCTCAGGTACCTCATCTGTGAAATGGGGATTAAAACTTTGAGCCCCACGTGGGACAACCTGATAACGCTTGTATCTACCCCAGTGCTTAGAACAGTGTTTGTCACATAGTAATCACTTAAATACCATTATTATTATTATCATTATTACTATTATTATTAACACTCAATACACTTGATTGACTTGATTGACTTGTACTTCCCAAGCGCTTAGTACAGTGCTCTGCACACAGTAAGCGCTCAATAAATACGATTGATTGATTGATTGATATTCCCCTGTGTAAGGGGCAGAGGAGGAAAACTTTTTATCTAAAGATAGCAGGAAGACCAACATACAAATGCTTTGCTGTGGGACTAGGATGCAGGTGAAGAAACAGACACTCCATGAACTGAAAGATTGAGGTTTTTTTCAGAGAAATCCCAGTTCCTACACAAAAATTTTACATCTACTGCTGCGTCCAAAACATACGGAAAAGCAAAAAGTCATTTGGATTCTGCTGAAGCAGGCTCTGACTTCTCAATGCCATCGACCCCCGGCCCACGTCATCCCCCGGGCCTGGAATGCCCTCCCTCTGCCCATCCGCCAACCTAGCTCTCTTCCTCCCTTCAAGGCCCTGCTGAGAGCTCACCTCCTCCAGGAGGCCTTCCCAGACTGAGCCACTTCCTTCCTCTCCCCTTCGTCCCCCTCTCCATCCCCCCATCTTACCTCCTTCCCTTCATCACAGCACCTGCATATATGTATATATGTTTGTACATATTTATTACTCTATTTATTTATTTATTTTACTTGTACATAGCTATTCTATTTATTTTATTTTGTTAGTATGTTTGGTTTTGTTCTCTGTCTCCCCCTTTTAGACTGTGAGCCCACTGTTGGGTAGGGACTGTCTCTATATGTTGCCAATTTGTACTTCCCAAGTGCTTAGTACAGTGCTCTGCACATGGTAAGTGCTCAATAAATACGATTGATGATGATGATGATGACCTCATTAAGTTTTGTAATGACCAACGCCATAAGGAAAGAATCCTCAAATGATATTGCTGTTCCTGTGGTATGCACATGGAAGCTCTCCATCCACAAATTTAAAAAGAGGTGGCAGCGTGTCCTAGTAGACAGAGCACGGGCATGGGAATCAGAGGACCAGGGTCCTAATCCTGGCTCCACAACTTGCCTATTGTATTACCGTGGGCAAACCACTTAACATCTCTGGACACACTCTCCTCATTTGTAAATTGGGGATTCAATACCTGTTCTTTCTCTTCGACCGTGAGTCCCATGTGGAGCAGGGACTGCTACCAACCTGATTCTTTTGTCTCTACCCCAGTGCTTGATACAGTGTTTAGCCCATAGTAAGTGCTAAATAAACACCATTTTTTAAATTATTCCTGATATTATTAGGTGAAAATGCTCCAGTTGTGTTGTCCACCCATGTTGTGTAGGCCAACAGAGTAAGAGATTATGGGTCAATTGGAAGATCCAACTGATGCTGAGTTCAGATTAGCTCATAGGTGATAGTCTTCCTGATGGTCCTTTGAAATCAGTACTTGTCCTAGAGGTTCAGTGGCTCTGTCCATGTGTTCCTTCATGCTAAATATTTCCTAGGTCCCCTTTCCACCACTAATCTGATCCTCACTCACTGGAATAGATTAAAGTGTAATGTGAATCTCCTTTCCAAGTTTTCAGGCTGTTGCTTGTGTCACACACCTCATGATGATGACGATGGCATTTATTAAGCGCTGCCTATGTGCAAAGCACCATTCTAAGTGCTGGGGAGGTTACAAGGTGATCAGGTTTGTCCCACAGGGGCCTCACAGTCTTAATCCCCATTTTACAGATGAGGTAACTGAGGCCCAGAGAAATTGAGTGACTTGCCCAAAGTCACACAGCTGGCAATTGGCGAAGCAGGGATTTGAACCCATGACCTCTGACTCCAAAGCCCGAGCTCTTTCCACTGAGCCACGCTGCATGTCACGTGGAATCCTGGGAGACATGCATTAATGCAATTGGACTACACACACTAACTTACAGAGGGCTGCATGAAAACTCTGCATTTCTCAAAAGATCGTCAATTTAAAAAGGGAAAAAAGGAAACTCCAGCAGTCAGGTTTAATTTATTCATGGCCATCAGTTTTTCTTGTCCTATTAGTTGTCATTATAGCAACACACTCTTGAGCAAAATACCAGAAGCCTTCATTAGGATCATTAACATAATTTGATAACTGATGATATTTGATTTCTGACTTTTGAACTTTGACTTGAAGCTTGATGTAAGATGTGTGGGGTGTTTTTTTTTTTCTTCCCATGAATATTTCACTTTGTATTTCTTTGTTAACTATAATTAATATTCACATTAGTCACAAGTTGTATTATTTGGAAAAGTGGTAGCGGTGATTAAAAAATGTGACAAAGATACACACATGTCTTTTTCTCTAAAATGACAATCATAAATTAAGTTTTGTAGACAATAAATGAAATGACAAGCATGTTTCAGTTTTACAGCCAGGACAGCTTTGGTTACAGCAGTGCCTCTTAGAAAAGTCAATATAAATTCGTTTTAAAAAATGCAGGATTATTCAGGCCCGAGTGAAATCTCAAAAGGCATGAACATATAATTTAAGTTTAGAAAAAGTCAGGCTTTCCTCTCTTCACTTATCCTACTGAAGCAAGGGGTAGGGAAGACACCCATATCTTGGAGACAATGCAGGCTGAGAAGACACATGGTGAAGGGGGAGAAGAACAACAGCATTTATTCCTCTCTAATCAGTCTTTCCTGCCTCATACTGAATAAACAAAGACTTTCTACAATGCAATTTCGAAGACTTGATGAAGATTTACATTAGCTAGGGACCGTCTCTTTATGTTCCCAACTTGTACTTCCCAAGTGCTTAGTACAGTGCTCTGCACACAGTAAGTGCTCAATAAATATGACTGAACAAATGAATGAGCAGAATAACCAGATTTTGCTTAGGCATTATCTTCCTATGTGATGGCAGTCCTGAAGAAATCCAGAAGAAATGTCATTATAGTCACTAGCTTTGAGGAGAAAGGTGAAAGAGCTGACTATGCAAACTCTCCACTGTTATTAAGGGTCTACCAGAATTCTCAGGGACAGGCTCCTGAATGTTATCATTTACCCATCCCGTCTTGAACTACTCTATGGCCTACGATAGGGCAAAATAGAGAATTGTACACACTCATGGTACAGCATGATAGAACAAGAGCATTTGTCACCATCGGCAAAATTAGGTTCTGGCAAAAACTAAACCAATTAGACTGTCTAGATAAGTAAATTCAGTTTCTAAGTTTGAGTCAGTGCTGAAGGAACCTTTCCCCCCTTCTCCCATCATCACTGGTATAAATCAGTTTTCTATGCCATCATGCTGAAGGATTCAACAAGCACCTAGAAGTTTTTGCCAGAATTCATAGTTGATATGCCAGAAAACTTTCAACTCACAGGCTACGTGTATTGTCCGAAAGCATATATCCATCATAATGAAGGCTGGACACTATAAGTCCCCAAAACACCTAGTTTGGTTTGAATTCAGATGCCATACAGGCACTGCACTGCCTTTGAGAGTATAGAGTAGCTTTCTCAATTTGTTTTTCCACTTCTCTGTTCATTCTAGCATCACTAGAGAATGTGCTAAACTGGCAGCTGAATTGTGATAGGATACAGCTCTATGGCTAATGTTGACCCTTGGATGCTTGTAGGTTTGTTAGGTATATAACCTGGGTCCTTTTTAGGGCTTTGCTAATTCCCACAGTGGTTCCTAATCTTAAGCTTGATTTGTTGTACATGTGCTTCCAGAGCACAGTCATCAGCCTAAATTAACTCCTGTATATATGAGTCAAAATTTTGGATGATGTTCTCAATCTGTTTTGTTGCATTTCTGAGAGAATAGAATTACATTCTGACATCAGCTTCAGTACTGCTTATTCTATCACTAAAGAACTTGATCTAGACGGTCATCATTCATTTTCCTTGGTAACGGGGAAGAGATTTGTCAAGTCTCCTTTCAATTCTAAAGTGCCCAGCCACCTCATTGTGGAGAAGTCTTAGGATCTTGATAAACTTTTGCCAGACAGCAAAACATTTTCAGTAATTGACACAGTCCAGGCCTACTGATGATACAAAAAACAAAAAATCTACCAATTATTTAATGAGTCTTAATAGAGTTCCCTGCATCTCTCCCATACTTAATATGCTGCAAAGATTGTGTCTCCTCTTTCTCGCTGTTTTCTAAAGCCAAAGCATAGATTCTGAGAGCACCTGTTCAAATTTTTGTTCGGTAATAAGATCCGGAAGGCTCAGATGATACACAAGTACACACATACATATCTATGAATAAATACAGTTACACAAAACCTTAAATGATGTGGCATAGGAGTGGAGAGTTGGGAACTTGCTGCAGAAGAAAGACCAGCATGTTGTACTAATAATAATAACAGTAATGCTAAAGCGTGGCTCACTGGAAAGAACACAGGCTTGGGAGTCAGTCATGGGTTCTAATCCCGGCTTCACCACTTGTCAGCTGTGTGACTTTAGGCAAGTCACAACTTCTCTGGGCCTCAGTTACCTCTTCTGTAAAATGGGGATTAAGACTGTGAGCCCCAAGAGGGACAACCTGATTACCTTGTATCCACCCCAGTGCTTAGAACAGTGTTTGGTACATAGTAAGCGCTTAACAAATGTCATCAATATTATTTATTATTATATGGTATTTTCTAATCACTCACTATGTACCAAGCACTCTTCTAAACACTATATAAACTAATCAAGCTGGACACATTCCCTGTCTCACATGGGGCTTCTAGTCTAAGAAGGAGGGGGAACAGATATTGATTGCCTGTTTTACAGGTCAGGAAACAGAGGCACAGAGAAGTTAAGTGACTTGTCCCAGCTCACACAGTAGGCTCATGGCAGAGCTAGGATCAGATCTGAGATCCTCTGATTCCCAAGCCCAAGGTCACAGTGCTCTCCAACAATGTACAGTTTGGGGTACAACAATTAGAAATTTAAAAAACTCTTACAACAGAAGCTTTGAGAAAATCTCAACCCAAGGAAGGAGAAACAAAAAGAGGTGCCAAACATTGTAAGTAGCAGCAGGTACAAAGGTGTAGGAAGAGGCAATCTTTAAGTGCACCAATGTAGGAGCTTTTGTCAATGAACATAACTCTTATCAGCCACTCTCAGACACACAGATCAATCCTTACCAAAGCATCGTCTTTGAAACCAAAGAGGAGGGCCATATACAGAGTTGCCCTTGCTACTGAAAAGTACACGGTTATTAATAACAATAATGATAATAATAATAATTGTGGTACTTGTTAAGTGCCAACAATGTGCAAGGCACTGTACTAAGCACTGGGGTGGATACAAGCAAATCGGATTGGATACAGTCCTGTGCCACGTGCGGCTCACAGCCTTAATCCCCATTTTACATTTATTCATTCACTCAATTGCATTTATTGAGCACTTACTGTGTGCAGAGCACTGTACTAAGCACTTGATAGAGTACAATACAACAGTAAACAGACACATTGCCTGCTCACAGTGAGCTTGTAGTCTGCACTTACAGATGAGGTAACAGGCACAGAGAAATGAAATGACTTACCCAAGATCATAAGGCAGACTAGTGACAGAGCCGGCATTAGAACCCAGATCCTTCTACAAAGGCCGTGCTCTATCCAGTAGGCACTTCCAGCTCTATGTGACACCTAAACTTCAAGTCCCGGAGAAAACTGGGGGACCTCTACTGAAAATGCTCCAGCCTAAAAGCTAAGGCCTATCGTTTACCATGAGCCACAGGTTTAGAGTGAGCTGTGGCCTGGTGCAAAGCAGCCACAGTTTACCTGGATAAACACAATTCCTGGACATTTGGCAGAATTCAGGTGGCCTACAAAATTCAGAGACCTACCCAGCTGATGCAGAACATGGTCAGTTCACCCAGATATAAATTATATTAGTACATTTTCCTGATGCAGCACTAAATTGTTGACTATTCCCCCACAATCACATTCATATGTGAATGTAGAGATAAAAAGTACAGCCAGCTCTCCCTTTTTTTTTTTTCCCAATTCTCAAAGGAATTTTCTCCACAGTGTACTGTGGTCCACAATTTGCTTTTTAAAGGCACTATTTTGATCCAAAAGAAGTACTTGAGGGAATCAGGAACCATAAACACCTCCTTTTTCAAGAATTTGTTTCCTTTTCCCCAGCCTGTAATTTAACTCTGACTGGCACCACTCAAATTGATTGTGCTGCAAACTTCATGTGAGGTGGCTCCAGCTTGGAGCAAATTTTTATGACCAAGTTAGAAATCCCTTCAAATAACATTTTAGGAGGGAAAGTTTGACAGACTTAACTCTTGTGGTGCAAATATGCCACAATGACGTAGCAATTAGTTATTCAAAGTACGGTAAGGGATTACAAGCTTTTTCAAGTCATTTCATAAATATGTCCTATTCTGGTATACAATCTGTAATTATACCATTCTTATTCAACTCTAAACTTCCTGGGTATGATTTATATCTCATTGAAAGCAACACAAAAGTATTTGCTTTCTGAGAGGAAGAGCTCCCTTTCCGACCTTCAAGATTCACGCACATCAAAGCTCGTGAGCTACTGTTATGCCTAACCAATGTAAATAAAATCACACACAAATGTTCATGCAAATTAACAGAGATCCATCAAAATGCATTCATCTTCTGGGTTTGATGTGGATTTGCCTAGTGTTCCCATAAGAACCTTTCCTTTAAGTCAAATATATATCCCATGTATAACAGTGGGCGGGGATCCTGTCTACTGTCTCCAAGGTATGGGACTCTCTAAAGAGCTTAGTACAGTGCTCTGCACAAAGTAAGCACTCAGTGAAACTACTGATAGGTTGACTAGGGAAAAACAAATTCCATGTTTCTATGTGGGGTCAGCTGGTGCACAGAAGGGCCCATGCCCTAGATTTGTTGGCTCTGGTACAAATCTAAGAGAAAAGGGCCTAGGCAGCTTGAATATTTTCTCTAATTCCTGAAGATGAACATGGGGAAGCCAGCATTCTGCGTGTCTGAAGGGGTGACACACGATTAAGAGGAATTGGTCTTAAATTTCAATGGAGGAATTTGGATTGGTTGTAAGGAGGTTGACCCTCTCAGGGTCACATCTAGAGAGTTTGCAGTACCCTTCCAGTCACGGCTATGGGAGGAAGAGTCAAGCGGAGGCATATCCATTCCACTCCTAGCTTGGCCAGTGGCTAGCGAGTGGAAGGCAATCTGCTACAAGTCAAAACTCACCCAGTGTTGGGCAGCAGCTGCATGGGAGTCGAGAGCAGAGATTCAAGTTTACTACATGGAAAGAGGCAATGGTAAACCACTTCAGTATTTTTTTACCAAGAAAATCCTATGGATACACTACCAGAACGATTGCAGATGGAGAGTGGGGTGATCTGGGAGAGATGTGAGCCCACTGTTGGGTAGGGACTGTCTCTATATGTTGCCAACTTGTACTTCCCAAGCGCTTAGTACAGTGCTCTGCACACAGTAAGTGCTCAATAAATACAATTGATAGATAGATGTGTCCCTGGTGTTGCTTTGGGTCGGAAACGACTCTACAGCAAAAGACAAGACAAGCAAAAAGTAAGGAGGGTAGGCAACTGAATAAAGTAATGGAGAATGTCCCTCCCTGCAGTCTTGAAAAATAAACAATGCAATTTGTTCCCTTATAATTTAGAGGACATGGTTTGGGGAAGCCCAGATTAAGGAAAACTTGTGTTGTGATAATAATAATAATAATGGCATTTATTAAGTGCTTACTATGTGCAAAGCACTGTTCTAAGTGCTAGAGCATTGTGGCCTTGGCTGCCGTCACACAGAAGGGCACAACTCTTTCTTCTGGTATCACATCAAATTTCTCCAAATTCTGACATCACAGAAAACCCTTTCCAGATCAGTCATTCAGTCATCGGTATTTTGGGGTGCTTACTTGGTGCACAGCACTGCAGAAGCAGCGTGGCTCAGTGGAAAGAGCACGGGCTTTGGAGTCAGAGGTCATGGGTTCAAATTCCGGCTCCTCCAACTGTCAGCTGTGTGACTCTGGGCAAGTCACTTAACTTCTCTGGGCCTCAGTTACCTCATCTGTAAAATGGGGATTAAAACTGTGAGGCCCCCTGTGGAACAACCTGATCACCTTGTAACCTCCCCAGCGCTTAGAACAGTGCTTTGCACATAGTAAGTGCTTAACAAAATACCATCATTATTATTACTAAGACCGTGGAAGAGTACTGTGTAACAAAGTTGATAAAGTCCCTGCCCACAAGAAGATTAGAGTCTAGAGATTACAATCTAGCAATAGACATGTGTTGTCAGAATAATGTTCCCAAATTTTCTAACTGCATTCTCTCCAAAAGAGGTAGCTTACATTTTCCAAGTAATAATGATAATAATAATTATGGCATTTGTTAAATTATTACTATGTGCCTAGCACTGTACTAAGTGCCAGGTACTTATGCTCTGTACCCATTAAGTGCTCAATAAATTTGACTGATCGATTGACAGCAATGCAGAGAATAATCTTCTATGATGACACTTGTCTGCTTTGTGACTTTGGGCAGACAGTTCACTTTTCTGTGCCTCAGTGATCACATCTGTAAAATGGGAATTAAGACTGTGAGCCCCATGTTGGACAAGAGACATTTCCAATACAATTTGCTTGTGTTCACCCCAGTGCTTAGTTCAGTGCTTGGCACGTAGTAAATGCTCAACAAGTACCACAATTGTTATTACTATTATGATAGTACCTGAGAGATGAATCTCATGTCCCATGCAAATGGTTAAGTCCACTCGCAAAGCATGGCAACTTTTACCATGCCCTCCCAGTCAGAGTAGGCTACAACCCCCCATTGTAGCATCAGTCTTATTATCCCTTTTCCACTCACAGGAACTAACCGATATCCATACCTTGAGCAAAGCATGAGTTGAAAGTTTGAGGCCAAAGGAATTTTAAGGTACATTACTTTGATTTTTCAATTAAATACTTTAATTTAAACTTTGATTCTCAGTAAAGGAATGTTGATCGAAAAATGTGCTTTTCATTGGAAAACTATTACAAATTCGAAGAAGAATATTTAGGTCTATTATTATCCCAAACACATAGACAGAGATAATTATTATACATGGGGTTGCCCAGGTACTGCTTCAGAGCCAGGCTGGGTGCCTGTTAATGTTGAAAACACTTCAGCATTTCTATGGGAAAAAAACTTAATTTCAAAGATTTATGACCAATGTAAATCTAACTTGTACAGAAGCCTGGTGCTAAATTACTTTGCCCAATAGCAATTTTAAAGTTTTGGACTAAATGCCTTTTATTTAACTTTACAGACAAAAAGTGGAGTAGAGCAAAGCCTAGGATGGGTAATACTGGTGATGATGATGGCAATAATGATAATAATTAATAATGATAATAATAATATTTGTTAAGCACTTACTATGTGCCAAGCAGTATATTATACTATCTCAGCTATGAGAGGAGGAGAAAGAACAGGTATTGAACCCCTTGACTTACCCCAGGTCCCAGATCAGCCAAGGGGCAGATCCAGGGCCACAGAAATTCATGTCTTACAATAATATCTTAATCAATCAATGGTATTTACAGAGCCCTTATGGTATGTAGTGCAATGTATTAAGCACTTGGGAGAGTACAACACAACTGAACTAGCTGACACATTCCCTGCCCATAGCAAGCGTACTATCTTGAGGGAGAGACAGACATTAACATGAATTAATAGTTTATAATATATAAATTACTTTAGAAAATAAATTTCTGAAAGGCAGTCCATCAGACTGTTGCATATTCTTTCCTATCATAGAATACCCTTGAACGTGAGGTGGAAGTAGTTGGTAAATACGCATGACTAAAGATAATTTCCTGGTACAAAACCTAGGCTGAGCAGACACATGATGATAACAATGATAATGATGGCATTTGTTAAGCACTTGCAATGTGTTAAGCACTGTTCTAAGCACTGGGGGGATACAAGGTGATCAGGTTGTCCCACGTGGGGCTCACAGTCTTCACCCCCATTTTACAGATGAGGTAACTGAGGCTCAGAGAAGTGAAGTGACCTGCCCAAGGTCACACAGCATACATGTGGGGAGCCGGGATTAGAATCCATGACCTCTGAGTCCCAAACCCGGGCTCTTTCCACTGAGCCATGTTCCTTCCCCGTGATGCCTTCTTATGTCATAAAAGATTTCCCTATATATGATGGCATTTGTTAAGTGCCTACTATGTGCCAAGCACTGTTCTAAGCACTGACTATACAGTACATAGAGTCACTTTTCTTTAACCTTCATTACCTGTATATATGTCTGTACAAATTTATTACTCTATTTTACTTGTACATATTTACTATTCTATTTATTTTATTTTGTTAATATGTGTTGTTTTGTTGTCTATCTCCCCGTTCTAGACTGTGAGCCTGCTATTGGGTAGGTACTGTCTCTATATGTTACCAACTTGTACTTTCCAAGCGCTTAGTACAGTGCTCTGCACACAGTAATCTCTCAATGAATACGATTGAATGAATGAATGAATGAATTATGACATCAATTTGGGGGAGCTTTTATTAAGTATATCCTGCAAGTTTAAACAGGGGATCACTGACAAAACTCTTTACTGCACATGGGTGACTGAGAAGCAGTGAGGCCTACTGGAAAGAGTACGGTCCTGGGAGTCGACAAATCTGGTTTCTATACCCAACTTGTCACTTGCCTGTGGTGTGATCCTACATAGGTTATCTAACTTCTTTCCGTTTCAGTTTCTGCAACTATAAAATAGGGATTCAATAACAGTTCTATCTCCTATTTTGATTGTGAGCTGGATGTGAGACAGGGACTGTGTGCAAGCTGATTAATTTGTATCCAATATATCCCAGCGTTTAGTACATTGCCTGATGCACAGTAAGCCTTTTAGTAATAATAACAATAATAATGGCATTTATTAAGTGCTTACTATGTGCAAAGCACTGTTCTAAATGCTAGGGAGGTTACAAGGTGATCAGATTGTCCCACGTGGGGCTCACAGTCTTAATCCCCATTTTACAGATGAGGGAACTGAGGCGCAGAGAAGCTAGGTGACTTGCCCAAAGTCACAGAGCTGACAATTGGTGGAGCCGGGATTTGAACCCATGACCTCTGACTCCCAAGCCCGGGCTCTTTCTACAGAGCCACACTGCTTATCTTACAAATGCCACAATTATTACTGAAGTGCGCTCATCCTCCCCTGTACTCATCTTTAAAAATGATAAATCTCCAGAACTAGAGGGCCTCATAGGCCCACCAGTACATAAGCATATCATTTAACATGCCTTAGAAGCCCAGCCATCCTGTTTCCTAATTAGCACTTTAATTCCCTCTTGAAAATGGCACAAATGGCCAAACAGCATTTCGGGAATTCCTGAGGTTTGCCATTAGAAAGCACTGCTATGGTGGTATCTGCTCGATGTGAATTGTGTGGTCAGAGCATTAATTAATCAAAACCTCAGCCCTTTTTTCTAGGACCTAACATTACAAATGTCACCCATCACAGGGTTGCCAGATTTCATTTTTGAGAATACAGGAAATCGATGGCCACCTGGCTTCACCTCCCCTTTGCTCTTGTGCAGAGGCAGGGCTCTCCCTAAGGAGAAGATGCAATTAGATGGCTCCTTTTGACAGAACCTTCTGGGAAAATGGTCCAAAGCAATCGAATTCAGGACAATCCCACCTATCAGGGAAACAGCATGGTCCAGTGGAAAGAGAATGGTCTTGGAAGTCAGAGGACCTGTGTTCTAAATCCCAGCTCCACTGCTTGTCTGCTCTGTCCCTTAACTTCTCTGTGCCTAAGTTTCCTCATCTGCAAAATGTGGATTCAAAATCTCTTCTCCTTCCTACTTAGAATTTGAACCCCAAGTGGAACTTAATTACCTTGTATCTACCCCAACGTTTAATATAGTGCTTAGCTCAGAGTAAACTCTTAACAAATACTGCAATTATCCAGGATCTGTGGCAAACCATACACACATCCTCACCACATGTCCTGATCGCACGTGTAACATGGACAACAAATAAGGCTAGGAGGCACAGTAAATGCCTGAGTAGAGAATGGAAACCATCACTGATTATATTCTGGGCTCCCTAAACACTCCTTGGTGCCTGTTCTCTGGCAATTTTTAAAAATGTTTGGTCACAATCATTTCTGAATGTGTTTTGGCCTGAGGAGGGGACAGAACAACCAGGATAACCCTGGTAATACTTTTTTCATCATCATCATCATCATCAATGGTATGTATTGAGCACTTACTGTGTGCAGAGCACTGTACTAAGTGCTTGGAAGAGTATAACACAACAGGATTGGTAGGCACAATCTCTCCTGACAAGGAGCCAACAGTGTAGAAGGGGAAACAGTCAGTTGGTATTTATTGAGCACTTACCATGTGAAAAAAAAAACTTGGGAGAGTCCAATATAGCAGAGGCGCTTACCGTCTAGTGCCCTAATTCACAGATCCACTAATTGGGGTACAGTAGGCAAGCTTCAGAGAGACCCTTTCCAGAGCCCCGATGAGGGAATTTGTAGAAAGCCAAACAAAAGGAAGCTAAAAGAGAAGCTTGTGATACATTAGCAGCTGCTATTACCATCCTACCATAGCCAAAAGTAAGAGGCTATTAAACATAATACATAAAATAACATTTAGTGAGAAACTGAGATAATTACTTAGTAAAAAGGACATTGAGGCAGGTTCTAAGCCATTGCACTGAATTGGGAATGGTATTACTTATGTCTTAAGTTAAATTGAGTAAAACTTCCTAAGCACTCCCTTAAAGAACACCTGTAAGTAATGAGTTGGAATACCTCATTCATCGTGGTTTGTTCTACAGTTCCAGTGATATGAAGAAGCCTGGAATATTACCTCCTTTTACCAAGTCATCGTGTTCAACTCTAGCTTCAGTGTGACAAACACACTCGGCCGTGCTCAGGTATATGACTCAAATGTGTATGATCAGTCTAGGAGAAATGTTTTTCTCCAGCCACAGGACTCACCCCAGGGAACACATCCTTAAATTTCCTTGGGGAAGTAGGTTTTACCATGTGGAAAATCAAGCTCCTTAAATAAGGGTTGGGAGGGAAGAGAGAAATTCTTCACTTTTTTTCTGGGATAATTTATTAATCTTCATTTCCCAAATGTCCACTAATGAACATCAACTCCACCTATGCAATTTCCATAGTCATTAAGTCCCCATTTAATAAAAAAAAGACTGCCTATGCAATATCCTGGTTTAAAAATAAGAACCCCAAAGTTCACCATTTTCTGAACGAATAGTGCAGAAATTTGACCCTGAATGACAACTTCCACAGGAAGCACATTCCCTTCCCAACTCCAGCTATTTCTTTTAACACCACTGTTTTATATCAGTTGTGCTTTCAAATAGCAGAGAGATGTCACTGGTGATGCCAAACAGTATGAAAGGTGTATATATCTATAATTCTATTTATTTGTATTTTTGCCTGTTTACTTGTTTTGATGTCTGTCGACCCCACTTCTAGACGGTAAGCCCAGCGTGGGCAGGAATTGTCTCTCTTTATTGCTGAATTATACTTTCCAAGTGCTTAGTACAGTGCTCTGCACACAGTAAGTGCCCAATAAATATGGTTGAATGAATAGAGGAGAGGAGACAGACATCAAATCAAATAAATAAAATTACAAATATATATATAAGTTCTGTGGGGCTGGTGGGGGTACGGGAAAGAGCAAAGGGAGCAACTCAGGGCAATGCAGAAGGGAGTGGGAGATGAGGAAAAGTGGGGCTTAGTATGGGAAGGCCTCTTGGAGGAAATGTGCCTTCAATAAGGCTTTTAAGTTGGGGAAAGTAATTGTCTATCCTTCATTCTGCTGCCCAGATGACTTTTATAAAACATCATTTTGGGCACTTTCCCCATTCCTCAAAAGCCTCCAACTGCAAATACGCTGATCCAAGTACTTACCCTATCCCACCTTGACTACTGCATCAACCTCCTTGTTGACCTCCCTGCCTCCTGTTCCTCCCCACTCCAGTCTTTATTTTCAATCTGCTTCCTGGATCATTTTTCTAAAAAAAAAACCTCAGTCCATATTTCCCCACTCCTCAAGAACTGCCGGTGGTTACCCATCCACCTCTGCATCAACAGAAACTTCTGACCTTTAGCTTTAAAGCACTCAATCAGCTTGCCCACTCCTACCTTACCACACTCATCTCCTATGACACCCCAAGCTCATACTTTTCACTCCTTAAGCATCAGCTTGATCACTGTACCCCAATTTCATCTATCTCATTACTCACCCTTTACCCACATCCTCCCTCTGGCCTGGAACTCCCTCCCCCACCATATTTGCTAGACCACCACTCTCCCCTCCTTCAGAGCCTTATTAAGTTCACATCTCCTCCAAGAGGCCCTCCGCAATTAAGCCCTCCTTTCCCTAACACCCTCTCCCTTCTACATCATTTATGCTCTAGGATCTGTACCCTCTGGACACTTGATATTTACCTTACCCTCAATCCCACTGCACTTATTTACATATCCATACACTTATTCATATTAATGTCTGTGTTGTCCTCTATACTGTAAGCTTTTTGTGAGCAGAGAATGTGCTTACCAACTCTGTTGCATTGTAATACTATTAACTGTAGTATTTGTTAAGCAATTACTATGCATCCAGCACTAAACTGTGAGCCCCATGTGGGAACTGATCATCTTCTATCTGTATTAAATGCTGTGGTAGATTTTGGAGGGAGTCTAGAACACTTCCTCCTGAGATAAGTGTATAATAGTGGATTGGACTAATTTTTAAAAATTAGGAGAAAGAGATTGGGCAGGGAACATGTCTATCAAGTCTATTACCCTGAACACTCCCAAATGCTTTAAAACAATGCTCTGCACATGGTAAGTGTACAGTAAATATGACTGATTTGATTGAGGGAAGATAAAGTCATTCAGTTTGAGACTAAGTAAATTGGAGGTGCCAACAGGACATCCAAGTGGAGATATCCTGGTGGCAAAAAGAAATGCAAGATCGTGGGTTAGAAGATTATCAGGTCCCACATGGGGCTCACAAGTTAGTTCTGGACACATGTTAATAGCTTAACAATTCCCTCACTCCCTTATGGGAAGGGAACATGTCTACCAACTCTGTTGAATAGTTTACTCTCAGAATCTCTTAGTACAGTGCTCTGCACACAGTAAATGCTCAATAAATGTGACTGATTGATTGACTACTTCCCTTCTTTCAATTCCCACAGGCAATATATTGCCAAATTCTACTGGTTCTTCCTATCCAACATCTCCCAGATCTGTCTCTTCTTCACCACCCTATCAGCTGCTGTGCTGATATATTCTCCATGCCTCTTCGCTGAGCCTCTTTCCTCTCCAATCGAACCCAATATATGATATGAGGATCATCTTGGCACATTAAGAACACATCTCCCTCCTCATCAAAATCCTTCACTGGTTCCCCATGTCTGTCCACATAAAGCGAAAATCTCTCACAATAGTCTTCAATGCTCTCCACCAACTCACTCCAAGGTAAACTTTTAACTGTACCTCACTCTCGACTCTCCCACGTACATGCCACCACTCATCCTCCAACTTGGCACTCCCTGCCCACTAAATCCATCAAACCACAAATTCAAATGCCTCCTTCAAGCTTTCCTCTTCCAACATGCCTTCTCTATTATTAGCATTACTATGGTCCTAGCATCTAAAGCCATGTAAACACATCAGCCAACTCTAGCAGTTGTAGACCTACTTATTCATTCATTCAATCATATTTATTGAGTGCTTACTGTGTGCAGAGCACTGTACTAAGCGCTTGGGAAGTACAAGTTGGCAACATATAGAGACGGTCCCTACCCAACAGTGGGCTCACAGTCTAGATACATAATTTAAGTGGACATTCAATTGTTTATTTTGAATATCCCATAAATACTTTTATGTTTGCCGACTATTTGAAAATGTAAGCTCCTTGTAAGAAGCAGCATGGTTTAGTGGAAAGAGCATGGGCTTGGGAGTCAGAGGATGTAGGCTCTAATCCCGGCTACTCCACTTGTCTGCTGTGACCTTGGGTAGGCCGCTTAACTACTCTGTGCCTCAGTTACCTCATCTGTACAATGGGGATTAAGATTGTGAGCCCCACATGGGATAACCTGCTTACCTTGTATCTACCCCAATGCTTAGAACAGTGCTTGGCACATAGTAAGCGGTTAACAAATACCATAATTATTATTATTATGGTCAGAAAATATATAGCACGCTATCTTCTTACTTCCCAAGTGTTTAGTTCAGCACTATGAATCTGGGTGATACTCAATACTATTACTACTACTACAAAAGTAGTAATACACAAAAAATCTGGGCTTGAAATCTAAAAGATCGACTGTATCACAGCAAAAGTTGCTTGGCTTACTTCAGGTTTGGGTCCCACCTCATATTTGGCTTTCAAGCAGTATGGCATAGTGGATAGAGCATGGACCTGGGAATCAGAAGGTCACGGGTTCTAATCCCAGCTCTGCCACTTGTCTGTTCTGTGACCATGGGCAAGTGACTTCACTTCTCTGTACCTCAGTTACCTCATCTGTAAAATGGGGATTGAGACTGTGAGGCCCATATGGGACAGGGACTGTGTCCAACTCGATTTGCTTGTATCCATCCCAGCACTTAGTACAGTGCCTGGCACACAGTAAGCACTTAACAAAGACCATCATCGGCATTAAAAATAACACATACACACTCGCCACTCACCTTTGTTTTTCCCACATCTACACACAACCTCGAGATAAGTGTTCCATTTCAAACTATCTGTATATTCTTGACTCTCTCTTTGGGTAAAGTTTAGGTCCAATGAAACACCATTAAGATTTTGAGGTCATCATTCACGTATGAACTGAAATTGATATTTTTAAAGAAAGGGTTGTGAGACTACATTGTTTCAAAAAAGATTCATTTTGTTTAAATACGTGCTTCTGAATCTTGTCAGAACCCTAATTATGGCGTAGTGAAATGGAAAAACCCTGAAAAGCAGGCACTTCATTTCTCATTGGTATGCTAGGAAAGCATTTTAAATAGCCACCTGAAAATGAGCATGACATGATATTACAAATGTATGCGTATCGATGACCCAGATGTTATTTGCATGTTTGAAGTATGACATCTTTACTCCTCTGTCTTCAAACAGAAGTAATTAAGAATAATCAAGTGGGTGTTAATTGGATATAATGAAACAATCTCCAGTCAGCCTGAGCCTACTATTTGCCTCCTACTAGTAATTATGAACACTAAGTACTCATGCTAATCTCCTTCTCCTCACTGAAGCCAAACAGAGGTGCAGTATTTACTCAGCTGATGGCTTGTTTTGTCTGTAATTTAGTCTGTTTTAAGCCAGGAAACTCATAATTTGCCAAGCTGTCACCAGCTGCTGGGACCGGACAAAAGGATGTAAGGTCCTTGATGACAATAATTCAGGCTATATCATCCAAGAGAAAAGGACAGATATTAATTAAACTGACCTCCAGTTGCAACCACGGTAGCAACAGCACCTGGGCGTGTAAATACTGAAAAAATTAAAGCTATAAATTTGTATTACTACAAACACTCACCCTCCAAGTGCTTCTCATATTCCATGGATTTCATCAAGAAAGAAGGCTGTTTTAAACCCACGACTTTTAGAGTGGCTATATTTTTCTATGAAGGACGCGTCTAACAACCTTTCGCTGATATGAAACTAGAGAACAGTCTTCGTCATATCACTTTAGAAGCCACTTGGCTGTTTGATTACTATTACTGTAGCAAATTGAAAGTGTCTTATCAAGAGTGACCATTAGAAACATATTACCAACCATTAAGCAGATGGTTAGATGTTTTAAAATAGCTTTTACATAGTAATAGAATTCAGAGTAGTCAACTTTATTTATTATTCTTCCAAGAAAAAGAGAAAAAAAATCCAGTGAACCAACATTTGGTGACAGAGGTGGTCAATTTAATTCCTATTGCGTCTCTGTCATGTTACTTATATATATTAAATCAGAGAAATCATTACTATTCAGAAGGACACTTACTGGGAATAGTATTAAGAGTTCATTCATTTTGAATCCATCACAAATGAGCCTGGCAGTAATCCTAACAACATCAGCTGACTTTAGGGCAGAAGCCGTAATGTAAAACCGACAATTTTTAATGTGACCCCAAAAGTGGAGTCATGGATATAAACTCAATTAGTTCCCGTTTTGAAGGGCATGCAAATTTGATTACACAGAATTGTGTGTCAAAGGTGACGTGCCAGAACACCTCATCTGTAAAATGGGGATTAAGACTGTGAGACCCCCGTGGGACAATCTGCTCACCTTACATCCTCCCCAGCACTTAGAACAGTGCTTTGCACATAGTAAGCACTTAACAAATGCCATCATTATTATTATTTATTATTACTAACATGGTAGTGATTTGTAGATGTTTACCACACGTTGCACTATGCAGCCCTGCAAAGGTGAATTCATATAATCATCATCAGTTTTATTGAGTGCTTGCTGTGGTCAGAGTACTGGTTTAGGCTCCTGGGAGTCTAGGTAGCAACTCCAAGGGAGTAATGATCCCCACAACTGTTTTGGGATTTTTTTGGGGGGTGGGGGGAAGAGGTAGAAATGGAGTGGGGGTTACTCACCCATCCCAAATCTCTATAAAGATCTGAGACACTCATGCTGGGCGACCTTGGACATGTCACTTCACTTCTCCCCTCCAGACTGTCAACTCATTGTGGGTGGGGAACACATCCTCCAATTCTGCTGAAATGAACTCTCTCAAGTGCTTAACACATTGCTCTGCACATAGTAAGCGCTCAATAAATGTCACTGGTTGATTGATTCTGATCGGCACTAAAAAAACCCAAAATGGTGGCTTCCTGGACCTAATTCCCAAGCAGCAGGGCACTTATGTGTGGGAGCATCAATGAAAAATATAGACAGAACCCTTGCCCTCAAGAAGCACACAATCTCATGGTGGAAACCAGAGGCACAGATTGTAAATATATAACAGAAGCATGAAGAGTAAAAGCATAGGTACAAATAATACAAACATCCCTATCAGGATGTCAAAGATCCAATTTCCCATTCCCTATTAGAATGTGAGATCCATGTGAGTGAGGGGCTGTCTCCAACCTAACTGTACTGTGTCTATTCCAGCACTTCATACTCTACTTGACGTATAGTAAGCACTTAGCATATATCTTAATTATTATTAGATGCTCCCCTGAGCTTCTTTCTCCCTCATGCTTTCTGTCACTATCCTTGGGGGGCCAAATATTGTGACTTGTCAGAAACTCATGATTCAAGTGCAGGAGCTCCTGATATACAACACACTGCTGCATTAATATAGTAGATAGGCACATGACAAGTGTGAATTGAAAATCTCCAAAGAGTTAGAGATGAGGGAGAGTCTCATAATCCTGAATGAAGCAAAGTGCTGAAGCTCTTGCTACCTCAGTGGACTGAAACTCGAGAACATTCCATTTGTTAATAGGGATGGGGTTCCTTATTTAAATCTACTACACATATACAAACTATTTGTCTACAGTGAATTATTTCACCCTGCTAATTTGGGGCCATGAAGGGTTAAAGGAGTGCTCAGCCTGACCTGGATGTCTAGATCCAGGTTTGTTATGGGCAGGGAAAGTGCCTGCTAATTCCATTGTATTGTATGCTCCCAAGCACGCAGGACAGTGCTCTGTACATAGTAAGAGTTCAATGAAGATTCTAGAGTCTCTGAGAAAGGACTGACCCTCCCCTGGTACCCACATCTCAGGGAAACAATCAATCAATGGCACTGATTGAGCACTTACTATATGCATAGCACTGTACTAAGCACTTGGGACAGTACAATACAACAGAATTAGCAGGCACGTTTCCTGCCCATGACGAGCTTACAGTCTAGAGGGGCCAGACATCAGTCAGGCTGCAACATCTCAGAACCCTCTTCAATCACTCACCCTCTGATGGCTCATTCCACTCTTCCCTCAAACATGCTCTCACCAACACTAAAAAAGTCTTCTCTGATTCCACTGCACCCTTTAGCTATTGCCTCATACCCCTGCTCCCATTCCTATCCAAACTCCTTCCATAGGTAATATACACCTGCTCTCTTCACTTCTTCTCCCAAATTCTCTGTCCGTTGGTTTCCATCCTATTTACTACACAGAGACTGCACCCTCCAAGGTTTTGAAAGAGCTCCTCCTGGCCCAATCTAATGGATTTGGAAATCTCAATCCATTTTGAAGACTCTGCTGCCCTCAACACTGTGAGCTATTCCCTACTTTCGTTCATTCATTCAATCATACTTATTGAGCACTTACTGTGTGCACAGCACTGTACTAAGTGCTTGGAAAGTAAAATTTGGCAACAAATAGGAACAATCCCTACCCAACAACAGGCTTATGATCTAGAAGGGGGGAGACAGACAACAAAATAAAGCACGTAGACAGACATCAATAGCATCAATATAAGTAAATAGAATTATAGCTATATACACATCATTAATAAATAGAATAAAAATGTGTACATATATACAAAAGTACTGTGGGGCAGGAAGGGGTGTAGAGCAGAGGGAGGGAGTCAGGTCGATGGGGAGGGGAGGAGGAGCAGAGGAAAAGGGGGGCTCAATCTGGGAAGATCTGGAGGAGATGAGCTTTCAGTAGGGAGAAATGCCTGGAAACGCCATCCAAACTTGGTTTTATCAACTTGTTTTATACTCCTATCTCTCTGGCCACTCCCTCTCAGTTTCTCTCACTGGCGCTTCTTCCATCAATCCCTCCCTAATTGTAGGTGTCCCTCAATCTTCTGTTCTGGGTCCCCTTCTTTTCTCATTTCACATTCACCCCCTCCAGTAGCTACCCATGTTTTCAGCTACCAACACTACATGGAAAATTCCTAATCCTGCCTCACTAGTCCTGACTTTTCATCTCTCCTGAAATCTTACGTTTCTTCTTTCCTTCAGGAAATCTCCACATCAATCTCCCTCTACCACTTGAAGCTCATTATCGCTAAAACTGAGCTCCTCATCTCCCTTCCCAAAATCATCTCCTCCACTCTGCCATCACAGCTGGCAAGGCCACCCTTCTACCTGCCTTTGAAGCCTTGGCAGTATCTTCCACTCTTCATTCTCTTTCAACTCTCCTCTTCAATCAATCAATCAATCGTATTTATTGAGCGCTTACTGTATGCAGAGCACTGTACTAAGCGCTTGGGAAGTACAAGTTGGCAACATATAGAGACAGTCCCTACCCAACTGTGGGCTCACAGTCTCTTCAGTCTTCCATTAATTCCTATTAGCTTTTCATCCACAATATTTCCTGGATCTGCTCCTTCCCCTCCATCTTAATGGCTACAATCTTGGTCTGTGTGCTACTCTGTCAGCCTCTGCACAGCCCTTCAATCAATCAGTCGTATTTATTGAGCGCTTACTGTGTGCAGAGCACTGTACTAAGCGCTTGGGAAGTACAAGTTGGCAACATATAGAGACAGTCCCTACCCAACAGTGGGCTCAAAGCCCTTCCTACTTCCAGCCTCTCCAGTTCATCTTCATCTGGCTACCCCGATCATTTTTCTAAAGCACTGATCTGAACCGGTGCCCCATTTCTCATGCCCCATTTCTCAAAAAACCTCAAATGATTACTCATTGCTCTCCAAGCCAAGCAGAAATTACAGACCACTGTCTTTAAGGCATTCCATTAGCTCTCTCCCTATTTACCTAACCACTCTTCTCCCACTACACTCCAGCTTGCACTCATTATTCCTCTCCAGCTCCCCTTCTCGTGGAGCTTTGTTAAGCTCTCTAGACTGTAAACTCCTTGTGGGCAGGGGATGTGTTTGTTATATTGTTATATTATACTTTCCCAAGCACTTAGTACAATGCTCTGCATATAGTAAGTGCTCAATAAATATGATCGATTGACTATCCTTCCTTGCCCTTAATTTTGACTAGGATTCTCTCCCCCTTTAAATCCACCAGACGGCAGCTCTCCCCACCTTCAAATCTCTCTCAAATTCCACTTCCTCCAAGAGGCCTTCCCCAATTATTTTTTCTTCTCCCCAAATCACATCTTCCCAACTACCACTTCAGTACATTTACACTCCTCCTTCACATGCTCACCGTCACTTGTAGCATTTCTAGACATGCTGATGTACTCTATTTGAGCACTTATTCATCCAATCATCAATTTCCCATTCTCTTTTTCTTCCCATCTTCAAGTACTACTAAGCTAATACCACTAGGTTGTAGGCTCCTTGAGGGCGGGGATTGTATCTTCTAAGTCTATAGTTTCTCCAAAACAGTACAATTCTCTGCACGCAATAAGTGCTCAATAAATTAATTAATTCAATCATATTTATTGAGCGCTTACTGTGTGCAGAGCACTGTATTAAGTGCTTGGGAAGTACAAGTCAGCAACATATAGAGATGGTGCCTACCCAACAATGGGCTCAACTATGATTCACTGAAACTCTAATAATGTAGGGGGAATAGGTTTCAGATGGTGCTGCTCTAAGAAGTTTTACTAGATAATGGTGAGGAGTTGGATTATGGCTGGCATATCACTTAAGCAGTTAGGTACTTACCCATCCCATCCCAGTGGAACTTACCTATATACCTTTAAACTCTGTTGCTTTTCCTCCCTACCTGTCTCTCTCCCTTGCTAGACCAGAAATTCCTTGAGGTCAGAGATCACATCCACTAACTCTGTTGTACTCTCCCAATTGCTCAGCTTCTTGTACAGTGCAGGCACTTAATAATATTACTGATTGATTTTCATCCTATCACTCTTAAATTTGCTTGGCCTTGGGGTTTTTTTGTTTTATTGAAATGGTATTTGACAAGCACTAACTATGAGCCAGGTACCATACTAAGTGCCAGAGTAGATACAAGTTCATCAGGTTGGACACAGTCCCTGTCCCATCTAGGGCTCACTATCGTAATCCCTATTTTGGAGATGAGGTCACTGAAGCACAGAGAAGCCAAGTGAGTTACCTGAGGTCATCCAGCAGGCAAGTGGAAGAGACAGGATCAGAACCCAGGTCCTTCTGCCTTCTAGGCCCATGGTCTATCGACTTGTTGCTTCTATGCATCAATGTATTGAGCCACAAAAAAGGACATTCAGACATGCAGTGGATATAATGGAGAGAATGTAATGGAGAAGATCCAGGTTTTGGTTGTCTTCTTTAGGAAGTATGTGACCCTAAATAAATGAACTTCCTTTAACCTAACCCTGAAACAGTCTATGCCCCATAAGCACTTAAATGTTGCACTGGAAGGTTTAGCTCTGTATATAGCCTACACAAAGAAGAAAAGTTGAGCTCGGTAACAAATACTTGATTAATTTCTAGTGTATACAAACTCAAACTTTGACAGACTATTCTATCACTAAAATGTTCATAGAAAGTATAGCCCAGTTCAAATCTAAGAATGTTTTACATCAACCTGCCCAATGGACACTTGGTGAAAGGTTTAAAAATAATAATTGTACATTTAGAGTTAATTTTAAACCCTGACAAAATAAACTAAAGAAAATGAATGTCACAAAACAACTTCAAGAAGGTCAATATCCCTGCTAGTACTTTAGAGTTTACAAGAAATGCTTTCCTATGAATGGCTGATGAATACAGGATGACACATAGTATGAATTTATTTTTTATTTGACCAGCACTGAAATCATTAAGGTAGTAGATCACTGTTCTAGTTAACACAGCCTCTTTCTGTCTTCTCTTAACTGTTCATGCACATAAAAGACATAGATCTATTGTTTCTTAGTTCTGAAAAATGCAGGGAAATTGTCATCATTAAATTGAATATAATGACTTTTTCCCCTTTAAACTCATTCTCTCTGGTTCTTCATGACATATACCTTGGAAATGTCAGCACACCAGTATGTACCAAAGACCAATGGGCAAAAAGTTCTGATTACCTGTAAAAATCCATCCTGAAATCCTGAAAACTCAACCTTGCAGTAAGATGAAATGATAATTGCTTTGCAGCATGAGGTGTTGAAGCCAGACCTCGAAGTGACTTTGATATTATTGAAATGTAATCAAAGATGGATCTGCCAAAGGCAGCCTGCCATCTGATGGGGGTCCAGAAATGGTCAAATCCCTAAAGTGCACTGTTATGCAACACGGCTCAGTTGTAATTAATTATCTCACACCCTCTGCTCCCTAGTGTCTCCGAATGGTGTCTATCCAGGCCGAAGGTGATTTTTCCATAGAGTCATACCCTAGGCACTCTTTAAGGTTAGGCAAGATTCCTCAACCCCAGGTGAGAAATAGCATGGCCTAGCAGAAAGGGCACAGAGCTGGGAGTCAGAGGACCTGGGTTCTAATCCCAGCTCTGCCACCTGCCAGCTGTGTGGCCTTAGGTAGGTGCATCAGTTTCTTCATCTATAAAATGGGAATGAAATCCCTGTTCTCTCTCCCTTCTTAGACTGTGAGCCCCTTGCAAGACAGGGATTTGTGTAAATTACAGGTAGGGGGAAGAGTTCAAAGATGGGCTCTGTGGGGAGAGGATGATGTTCCCTGTCCTTCTTCTGGTTCTAATGAGCAGTCTACTGCCCTCTCAAAGTTCACCAGTGATCTTCTTCTTGACACATCCAATGGCCACTACCCCATTCTAATCCTCCTTGACCTCTCAGCTGTCTTTGACACTGTGGATCAACCCCTTCTCCAGGAAACATTATGTAACCTTGGCTTCACTGACACTGCCCTTTCCTGGTTCTCATCCTATCTCTCTGAACGCTCTGGGCCTCTGGAGTCCAGAGAGATGAGTGTCAGAGATTGACCTTGAGCACTCCCTCCCCTTCTTATTCCCAGAAAATCTCTTGGATAAACCCATTCACTGCTTCCTTTGGAAGCAAAGTTGGTGGGGCTCAGGAAGTAGCCCTTGGATAAGTCACTTACCTTCTCTGCGTTGGTTTCTGCTGCACACAATAAGCACTCAGTAAATACAATTCATAATTGATTGATTGATCCTCATCTGTAAAATGGGGATTAAATACCTGTTTGCCCTCCTACTTAAACTGTGAGGCCCAGGTGGGACAGGGACTGTGTCTGATCTGATTACACTGTATCTACTCCAATGCTGAATATAATATTTGGCACATAGTCAGTGCTTAACAAACACCACAATAATTGCTATTAATTATATAGTTATTATTATTGTTATGATTATTGAATATAATTATATAATTGTACATCACATTATATCACCATGCAATATACAGATATATAAATTCTACTATATGCATACCATACCATATTATGACTAACATTAATAATGATCAATTATAATTAAGAATAATTATCATAATCATTATTATTGTCAGCCCTTGTAGATCAGGGTAAAAGGCTTTGATTTCTATAGATTGTAGGTTCTGCTATGGGCAGGGAACAGGTCCGCTAGTTCTGTTATATTGTACTGTCCCAAGCACCTAGTTCAGGGCTCTGCACATAGTAAAGCACTCAATAAAAATGATTAATTGATTGATCATTAGCCCTCTGAGAAAGATGAAAGGGAAGAAATGAAAGGGAGTAAAAAGAAAGAAAATCTAAACTTGTCCAACTGGTGCCCTTATGCTCTCAGATTTATTTTCTCCAGGCCCAAAAGGGGTTGCATGATATTGCTGTACACCTAGGCCATTATGGAGTGGCCATAAATCAGCGGAACCCAGAGTAAACCTTTTGATCCCAGCCAAGCCCTATTCCCAATGAATGGTGTTTATTGAGTGCTTACTATATGCAGAGCATGGTATTAAATGTTTGGAAGGGTACAATACTATAGGATTGGTAGTCATGTTCTCTGACCACAAGAAGCTTAAAGTCTTAAAACTGATTGATTCACTGAGGAAGAAGTAGGGATTTATGAAGGAAATGGGAAATGTTAAGTTTCAAGTGTCAAGAGACCATCCTTGAAGTCATTATATTCATGAGCCTCTGCAGCAGTTATTGAGTGCTTGTACTAGGTGCTTGGAGAAAACACAATAGAAGGAAAGGACAGTCCTTGCCCTGGAGGAGCATACAGACTGCAAGTTCACGGTGGCCATGGTTCGGATCTACCAAGTCTATTGTATGTACTTTCCCAGGTGCTTAGAATGGTGCTCTGCACACCATAAGTACTCAATAAATACCAATGATTGATTTAGTGTACTGGTGGAACAGTAGAATACAAATCAACAAATACGCAATAAAAATAATCAGCAGTTGAGTGGAAGGTGGTGGACTGAACAAGAAAGGCCTCTGGACAGATGGGAATCCAATGAAGAAGAAGAGTTAAGAGCAAAGGATCAGAGATATCGAAGCCCAAACAAGGCAAAGTTGGCCACTTAGCTTGGAAGATGGGGACATTCCAAGCTGGAAGGTAGCAGAACATTGTGGAATAATAGGAGAAAGATGATTCAGGGAGTTTCTTAAAGCCAATACTCTGGGGGGATTTGATTTAAATGAGACAGTAGGCATTGAAAGGCTTTGAGGAAGGAATGGTAAGTTCTGACATATGTTCAAACAAGATTTGGGCACTCTTCTGTAGAGCAGACTGAAGGAGGAAGCAGCTAAAAACAGGAAAATTGGTAAAAAAAAAAAAAAACCCTGTCATATGGTCCAATGGTAAAGGAGAAGATGGAAAAGACTCATGGAATACCAGTGGAAGACCAGCAATATCTAGCAAGATATTAAACATGGGAGGTAATTGTCCCAAAGACTTTTTCAATTGAATTGCTACAGAGCCTTTATCCATGATCAGCTTTTATTCAATAGGTCCATGATATTTTTCCCCTCTGAATGAATGGACTTGTGGGTTTCTCTTTTTTTTTTGTAATGTTGCCCTCAATTTTGATTTATAAGACAGTGGTTATGTGATAAAATTGCCTGCTTGCTTCTTTCCATTGGAGGCAAGCAGCTGTTCAGCAGCAGTCCACTGCTTCGCCAATTCTGCCTTGCTTCCTGCATTACCCGATCCCGACATTCAGTTCTGCTTGGCATGCTGCCTTCATGAGTGAACACTTAGAGGTCAGGAGTCAGGATAGGGTTGCAGATTTATATTCTTGCTTACACTTTAAAGCCAGTGGTGGGTAATAATCCAAGAAGGGAAGGTTCCATTTGCAAGCCAAGGGAAATGAGAGCCTGTGGCCCTATCTTTGAGGATTGCTAAAGGCGACAGGCCAACTCCCCTCCAGTTAGCTAGATTCTCCATCTATCCAAGGGGAGATATGGATGAGCCACATCCAAAACCGGTGGCTGAAAAGTGACGAGAATCTGCACCACCGTGGAATGTCCAGGTTTTAGAGTTTGAAGAAATAACCTGTTTTGAACCAAAGAAGATGGCATCTCCTGATCTACAAGCCATTTAGTGAGGCCCTCCCCGCTCCCCTCTCCCTCCAAACACAGGAAGGGAAGGGCTTTCACCAGACTACAAGGACTGTTTGGCCTTGAGCGTTAGTTATGCTATGTAAATTACATTTAATAAAAGTATGGCCTTGGTTCATAAAAACTTAACAACGCATTTGTCTTCATTTGAGCATTCCCTCAGCAGCCACCTCTTCCCTTTACAGGACATAATAATGGGGTTTTGATAAGTCCCTGTATTCCAGAGCCACAGTATTCCACTGCACAAGGAGGGAGGAAGTAAAAGGCTTGCGCTGAGCAAGACGAGCCTATTTTCAAAAGATCTCAGCCGAGTCTGCAAGTTGAACTTGGCATATAAAGAATGAGAAAGTAACTGCTTTCTCCCCCACCATCCCCCCCAGACCGCCTTCCTTTTAAACTCAGAAAGTGCTGTTACCTCAATATACCACCAGAAATTTTCAGTTTGCAGGAGAAAATCAGAAACTGAATTTGTACAACTCGATGCCCATTATGCAGTGCAACTGCTTCCCATTCACTCTGTGACATTGTTGGATGCTGAAGACCGCAGACATAAAACCCATCTCCCATTTGCTTCTTTGTTGCCCGCCCCCACATCATTACAACTGTGATACCTATGTACAGATATGTGTTATCTGATGCATACCACATGTCTGCTATGTGACTTAGGGCAAGTCACTTAGCTTCTCTGTGCCTCAGTTACCTCATATGTAAAATGGCGATTAAGACTGTAAGCCCCACGTAGGACAACCTGCTTACCTTGTATCTACCCCAGTGCTTAGAACAGTGCTTGGCACATAGTAAGCGCTTAACAAATACCATAATTATTATTACTATTATTATAGTTGTCCTTTGCTCTGAAGATGACACTGTCAGAGGCAAGAGTGTATCCATAAATATGACTGTTTTTGAGCTTCCCACTTTATCATGAAAACACAGCAGTGCAATTTTCCTGGTCCCTTGACATTTGGGTAAGCATTGCTCCGACGTTAATAGGTATGAGGGGAAACATATATCCCACTGTCACTAGGGCATGAACTTGAGTTGCCTTGCATTGCATTAGAGGTGATGATTTGCACGGAACCGTCCACATTCTCTGGCCCACTCCCCCTTTGTTTTCTAAGATGACAGCACCCACAGTATCCTCTTTGTGGATGAGATTGTAGCTGGAAAGAACGATGGGTGTCCAATCAATTAATCAATAGTATTTACTGAGCACTTACTATTCACACAACATTGTACTAAGCACTTTGGAGAGAGTACTAGTTGCAGGAGAAAGGATCCTAGCGCTTAAAAAACTAATATTCGGAGATATTCTGAGACCTCAGACAGCACTTGATCACTTACAGTGTGATTCACTGAGCACATGAGTGCCTGCCTGTATTAAGGAATATGACAGTGGGACATCTTCAGAAAGGAAATTTTCTGTCTAAGAGATAGCAGGGAAAATGCAGTCTGCTTTAATATCCTGAATGTAATACGGTTCAAACCACAGCCTTCAAATAATGTCCTTATTATTCCTTTATATGCTACATCCATCTTCCAGCAAGGATTAATCATGTCTAAAAACCAGCGGGTCTGAGATCTTTAGTCTGTAACATTCCTCTCAGGACCCAGCAGTCAATCAATCAATAATATTTATTGAGTGCTTATGTGCAGAACACTGAACTAAGCTTGGGTGAATACAATAGAATTAGTAGACATGATCCCTTTCCCTCAAGGAGTTGAAAATCTAGAAGCATTTGGCTTCCCAGACTCCTGATCCCCAAAGGATCCTTGATTCTCTAACGTAGCCCATTCTAACACCATGGGAGTCCTCTCCTAGCCACTCCCATTGCTTCTCCAAAGGACAAAAAAAAACAAAAAACAAACACACATTTTTCACCAAGTCCTTACTTCTCGAGTTCAGAAAATGAATTAGCCAAAGGCCGTTCCCCAAATCCGGATCAAGAGGATTCTGATTTTTAAACATTAGCACCCCAACATTGTTGGGTAGGGACAGTCTCTATAAGTTGTGAATGTGTACTTCCCAAGCGCTTAGTACAATGCTCTGCACACAGTAAGTGCTCAATAAATACGATTGAATGAATGAATAAAAAAAAGAGAAATGTAAAACACAAAATCCCTCTAACTGGTCACCCATTGGGCTTCATTGAATTTAACAGGCAAGAATTCCCTGGAAATGGGATTTTCCCAATGTGTTCACCTCACGTAGGAATTGTCTGAATCCTAATTGACCCCTGTTTTTCCAATCTTTGCTATGAATTTAGGTAGCTTTGAAAATGTTTTAGGGCTTACACAGAAATTTGTAAAATGTCAGCGTGAAAATTTTAATTGAGTTATTAGCAATATCTCTTCTTTGAATGACCTTTTAGTCCTCCTTATAACATATCACCTCCTTTTACTACCTCCTGGCTGACAGTTTCTAATATATTCCTTCTTGCTGGATGATATCATCTGTCCTTGGGTGGAATTAACTAAAGCACTATACATTTAAAGGCTGACATTAATCCATATCCCCAGATTTCTAACAGCTCTGGTATAAATATTGTGTTTCCATACAGTAGGTTTCAAAACACCATCTTGAGGAAATAAACTGCTATTGAATATACACTGATGACATCAAAACACAGAAAACAAGCTGGGGTAATAAATGTAGAGTTTCACAGGCCAGTTCCCAGTAATGATTAAAACTGCATACTATAATTAACTTAAATAATATAGCTACCACAGAAAATTGGGGCTGGCTATACTATCACAAGGCTTTCATTTTAACTTCATATTTCTTTTCAAAATCACATTTGGTAATAATAGGGCCTTATGGATGGATGGTAGCCCAGTTACCCAAGTAACTTTCATATTACTCAGTCTAGGAAATACAGCCTATATTCCAAGCAAACAAGGAATTCAGTTTCATAACAAAATGTGGAAAATTTAAGCCCCTTCGTGTCTGGATCCAACCCGGTACTTTCAAAACAGAGACATACAGAGCAGGGAGAGAGTAAATCATACTTTAGGAATGCAAATCTGATGAGCCTTCATGATACCCACCTACACAAATGCATTACCCTGGGTTGATAATGTACCTCCTCCTCAAGAAGTTGAACAACAGATCCCCAACCTGTCCCTTTATTAGTGGATAGACCACAGGTCTGGGAGTTAGAAGGTCATGGGTTCTAATCCCGGCTCAGCCACTCATCTGCTGTGTGACCTTGGGCAAGTCATTTTATTACTCTGGTCCTCAGTTCCCTCATCTGTAAATTGGGGATTGAGACTGTTAGCTCCATGTGGGACAGGGACTGTGTCCAACCTGATTTGCTTGTATCCACCCCAACGCTTCGTACAGTACCCCACACATAGTAAGTGCTTGACAAATATAGTAATTATTATTATTATCTCTCCCCTAGTGCTTTTCCAAGGAAGAGCCACTTTAGTAAGCACACAGGTGATCAGAGATACCCTTAGAGAATCAACCTTAGTACACTGCTAAGCGCTTAGTACAGTGCTCTATATAGTGCTCTATACAGTGCTGTATATATGTATATATGGTTGCACATATTTATTACTCTATTTATTTATTTATTTTCCTTGTACATTTCTATCCTATTTATTTTATTTTGTTGGTATGTTTGGTTTTGTTCTCTGTCTCCCCCTTTTAGACTGTGAGCCCACCGTTGGGTAGGGACTGTCTCTATGTGTTGCCAATTTGTACTTCCCAAGCGCTTAGTACAGTGCTCTGCACATAGTAAGCGCTTAATAAATACGATTGATTGATTGATTGATTGATTGCTCTGCACACAGTAAGTGCTCAATAAATATGACTTAATGAATGAATCAACCAACATTTTCCATTCCAACAAATATATTCTTTACTATTTACAACTGTAACAAATATGTCCGGAAAGCAGTGTGGCCTAACAGGAGGAGTACAAGAATGGAAGTTAGGAGAGCTGGATTCTGATTTCGATTCCGCTATTTGCCCACTGTGTGGCCTTGGGCAAGTCACTTAATTTCTCTGTGCCTCAGATTATTCATCTGTAAAATGGGAATTCAATATCTGTTCTTCCTCCTACTTAGATTTGGGAGCCCTGTGGGGGACAGGGATTGTGTCTAATCTGACTTTATTGTATCTAGCATAGGGTTTAGTATAGGGCTTGGCACCTGGTAAGCATTTAACAAATACCACGGTTATTTTGAAGAGCTAAATAGAAGTCTGCTGGAACACAACACTCAGGGTTATTTAAGTACAGTAAACTCTTATATTGTACTCTCCCAAATGCTTAGTACAGTGCTCTGCACAAAGTAAGCATTCAGTAAATACCATTGATTGATTGCCATTGTCCACCTATGGTGAGGGGAACCCAAACCCATGGAAGCAGTGAGACCTAGTGGAGAGAGTGAGGGTGCACAGAGCTGGGTGTCAGAGTACCTGGGTTCTAATCCTGGCTCTGCCACTTGCCTGTTGGGCAAACTCACTTAACGGTGCCTCAGTTTTCACATCTGTAAAATGGAGGTTCAACACCTGTTTTCCCTCCTACTTAGACTGTGAGCCCCATGTGGAGCAGGGACTGTGTCCAACCTGATTAAACTGTGTTTAAGCCAAGGCTTAGTATAGTGCTGGCACACGGTAAGGGCTAATAAATATCACAATTTTTTGTGGGGGAGGTATTTGTTAAGCACCTACTTTGAGTCAATCACTGCTCTAAACACTGAGGAAGAGACAAGTTAATGAAACAATAATAATAATAATAATAATAACAACAATAATACATAACCCTGGGTTAGCCTTACACTTATACTCCCTCTAGACTGTAAGCTCTCTGTGGGCAGGGAATGTGTCCATTTATTGTTGTATTGTACTCTCTCAAGTGCTTAGTACAGAGATCTGCACACATTGGGCGCTGAATAAATATGACTGAATGAATAAATGTATAAATGAACTTTGGAGGGGAAGGAAAAGGGAGCACAACCACTTTCCTCCCTTCCCAATTGCTATACACAACATAGCATGGCACATGCCCACAGTGAGTCTTCATAAAAGTATTTTCCCCACCTTCTAGACTGTGAGCCCACTGTTGGGTAGGGACTGTCTCTATACGTTGCCAACCTGTACTTCCCAAGCGCTTAGTATAGTGCTCTGCACACAGTCAGTGCTCAATAAATACAATTGATTGATTTCACACCCCAGAGAGAGAGGAGGCAGATTAGAGTCAGTGTTAAAGATCATTGCCATTGCCCCTACAGCTATGCAGTCCTTTCCCTTCATTCACACAACATGGGCTCCAGGTAAGTCCAGCTACTGCCTGCAGGAATGGCTACTACATTCTCCTCTTCCCAGCAATGACCCTAGGCCACCAGAAAAATTAGACTGGGATGATGCAAGAGATTCTTTTCTCTTCAGCATCTGCTCATTTAAATATGCAAAAGATCAATTTCCAATACATCTTCCAGTTTAAAATAGCTGTTAGGAGGCCTTCCCAGACTGAGCCCCCTTTTTCCTCTCCTGCTCCCCATCCCCCTGACCCATCTCCTTCCCCTCCCCTCAGCACCTGTATATTTGTACAGATTTATTACTCTATTTTACTTGTATATTTTTACTATTCATTTTGTTAACGATGTACATATAGCTTTAATTCTATTTGTTCTGACAATTTTGACACCTGTCTACGGGTTTTGTTTTGTTATCTGTCTCCCCCTTCTAGACTGTGAGCCCGTTGTTGGGTAGGGACCGTCTCTATATGTTGCCGACTTGTACTTCCCTAGCGCTTAGCACAGTGCTCTGCACACAGTAAGTGCTCAATAAATATGATTGAATGAATGAATGAATGTTAGATCCTTGTGGGTGGGGATCCTGTCTACCTACTCTACTGTATTACGCTTTCCCAAGCGCTTAGTACAGTGCTCTGTGATAAATACCAAGCTAATCGTAGATATATTTTGCACAACAGATTTAAAAGTTAAGCAGCGTGGCTTGGTGGATAGAGGATGAGACTGTGAGTCAGAAGAAAATGGGTTCTAATCTCAGCTCTGCCACCTCTCTTCTGTGTGACCTTGGACAAGTCACTTTGCTTCTCTGAACCTCAGCTACCTCATCTGTAAAATGGGGATTAAGAGTGTGAGCCCCACGTGGGACAGGGACTGTGCCCAACCTGATTAACTTGTATCTACTCCAGCATTTAGAACAGTGATTGGCACATAGTAACCATCTAACAAGTACCATAATCAGTATTATTATTTATAAAGACATTGTCATTAGTCCTAAGAAACAAATCAAGCATATCAATCTTGAAACTCATCCAAACATTTCCTCAGTATATATTCTCCTCAAATAATGCTCCAAATTTTGCTTCGTAGTTTAACCATCAATCACTAAGCATAGTTATTTAAGATCAGGAGTAATAATGTAGAAACAAAGAAGGGATTAAATACAAATTGAGCTTTCATTTCTAATGCTTTTATAGACTGAATTGCAGTACTGTAATTGGGTTAACTTTGGCGTAAAGTAAATTCTACAACTGTTCCAAATGATAGAAATTAAATTGGATTATGCTACTTAACTATTTTACAAAAACTGAAATGACACTCCAACAACTTATGTTCCATAGTCAAGTTTGAGTACACTAAGTCATGTAGATCACTTGTAAAAAATACATTTAGTTTCATTTATCCTTTCTTCTAAAATGAACATCAAATTCAGAAAAATGCACGAGTATGAATAGAGCATTATAAACCTGACAAGATTCTTTAAAAAAAATCAGTGAACACACAACATAATTTTACCTACACATTTAGTCCAAGGATCAATGGATGATGTTTAACTCAATTGTCTTAGAGCTAAGCAACTTGGTGCTGAATTCATAAGAAAATATATTCCGTATACAGTTGCACATACTCCAATTAGAAACATAAGATAGAATGGTAGCAGAATGTAACATATTGTCTTGCTTTACAACATCAGGTGGGCAATGCATAAACATATTCTATAAGCTAAAGGGAGCAATTGCAGCAGTATATGAAATATAGGGTCATATCTGAGGTAGGAGCCAGATTTTCTGCTACACCTTGAGAGTAAGTTAACCACTTTTGGTAACTCACTCATTGGGCCTCTTGGGTACCATTCAGGGCATTAAAGCAGGAACTTTCTAAATGGTTCCTTAGCAGCCAGACAGAAACGGAAGGCAGCCTCTAAAATTGCCTAAATCCCAAGCTGCAGTTTATGCATGGTGAGATTCTAGTGCATTGTGTTATTTTAAACTGAAAACTAAAAGTGGTGGTTCCCAAGAAAATTCCCTTTAAGCAGGGCAATGTGTAAGATTCATCACCTCTGGGAAAGTTTGCTTGAGGCTTGCCTTTTCACCCAGAGGGGAATGTAGACCAACAGTTACTCACATGAATCCACTTCCATTTCAGAGGTCAAGAGAATCCCTTTCTCGGTGATGAATAATCCCACTCTGGAGTGCAGAAGTGCAGACTGCCTAATACAGCCCTGCATTTCCAAATTGTCTGAGAAAGTCTATGGAATATGGAGGAATCAAAGGTGGCTTCAAAAAAAAAAAAACGTCCATTGGAGGCCAAAACTGCTAAATTAAGCTCCAGGTTTCCTGACAATGTGATAAACCCTGGGATTCTTGAAAAACCTGCAGAGAAAAAAGATGCTCCTGGAGAAGAAGGAAATAGATATGAAAAAGGCAATTTATTTTAGAGCTTAGGCTTTGTCTTTGAGTTAGGCTATCAACCCAGTGTGCAGAGTGGGATGGCAGTGGCCAGGCTGCAGATTTAAGTGGCCAACACAAGATATTATTGAAAGCACACCTTCCCTGGGGGTTTTCTGTGGAAAATGGCAGGTTATTGCAGCTCCCAGACTTACAGTGAATGAAGTTTCACACTTCATTCTAGGGACACCTTGCAAATAAGTGCAGCTATTTTTTTCAACCCACTCACCCTCCCGCTAAGAGAAACATAGGGAGTAAGAGCCAGATTGAGGAATAAAATAAGTGAAACCAACATTCTAGCACTGCAATCACCCTAAGCAGGAAACTAAGAAATGGAGGTAAAACTAAGCGAAACCAGCAGTTTAGCAAATAGGCCTTAGTTAGTAATCTAAGGGATGGAGACCAAAAACTAGGCCTCTGGGAGGGATGGCAATCTGTGTCCCATATAGTGCATTCAGGCAACAAGGGAGGAAAGGGTATGGTCAGGGTGAAAGTCGAGCATTAAATAAATCATCCTGGCCCACATCCTACCTCTGGACTGGAATGCCCTCCCTCCTCACATCCACCAAACTAGCTCTCTTCCCCCTTCAAAGCCCTACTGAGAGCTCACCCCCTCCAGGAGGCCTTCCCAGACTAAGCTCCCCTTTTCCTCTGCTCCTGCTCCCCTCCCCATTGTCCCTACTCCCTCCCACTGCTCTACCCCCTTCTCCACCCCGCAGCACTTGTGTATATTCATACATATTTATTATTCTATTTATTTTTATCAATTATGTATATACATATATATATATATATATAAAATTCTAGTTATCTATGTTGATGTTATTGATGTTATTGTTCAGTTGCCTGTCTCCCCCCTTCTAGACTGTGAGCCTGTCGTTGGGTAGGGATTGTCTCTATCTGTTGCCAAACTGTACTTTCCAAGCACTTAGTACAGTGCTCTGCACACAGTAAGCGCTCAATAAATATGATTGAATGAATGAATGAAATCATCTCAGTAAGATTGTCTTCAGCAAAAGAATGTGTTTTTTCCCCTCCTATTCAGTTTTTAAGCAAATGCCACTTGATCATAGGTGATCTGTCTGTCTATTGTTGTACTGTACTCTCCCAAGTGCTTAGGACAATGTTGTAAACACAGAAAGTGCTTAATAAATATGACTGAATGCTTTCACAACTCTTACTTCTCTTGCAAATATCCCAGGGTGAAATATAGGTACTCAAAAGGAGAAACAGAACACACGTTTGGTTCTGCGCATGTCAGAAGAAACTCCACTTGGTTCTGCGCAACTCAGAAGAAACTCCTCTTACCTAGACCTGAGACGCAAAAGACATTTAGCCAATCTACCAGAGTCACTGTATGTTGCCTCCACTCCCTATCGGAAATGATTATTGTTTCATTGCTGTGCTGTACGGTCTGTCAGTCTGAAAAGCAAGATTATGAACCTGCCCGCACATGGCCAACCTTGACACAACAAACAATCACCAACAGTAACCTGGAGGTGAATGCTGCCCAATGCTTCACCCAAGGTGGCAATGTTCAACACTGCAAGGATAGAAAAAGAAGTCCGCAATGAAATCAAGGAGGACTGAATTTTCTTTGGGAGGCCAATAAACAGAGTGTAATAGCAAATGGCTACTCAAGGCAGACTACACAGAAGGCTGATGGAGTAATTGTGGTGTTTCACTGGACTTTTCACAAAAGGCCTTGGCAGCATCCATAGCAACGCCAATAACACTAGCTATGTGCCTTAGCTAATATCAAATGGCAAGGCAGGGTCACAGACTATGAGATCCTGGAATACTGTTGGTCTACTAGTAGTGAAGGAGAAAAAGATCAGGAAAATGGACAACACCAGGATTCCCAAGCAATGTGATAACCAGAAGCAGGATGGGAAGAAGAAATCCTTTAATAATAATGATGGTGTTTGTTAAGCGCTTACTATGTGCAAAGCACTGTTCTAAGTACTGGGTTTAAAAACACAACGAAGCAAATCCTCAAGTGAAAAATTGGGAGAAAACAGCAGAAGAAAGGACAACAGTCTGAAATGGGAGTACTTTCTTAGAACAGAATATATATATTCATTCATTCATTCAATTGTACTTATTGAGCACTTACTGTGTGCATAGCACTGTACTAACCGCTTGGGAAGCACAAGTTGGCTTGGGAAGTACAAGTCGGATATATATGTATATGTATATCAGCGTACACACATGTAGTCACACTTAGGAAAGAGTCCTCTGGCAGGGACCCAGGGAGTAGTGGTAGAATGCGAAAATTGGTTTTGGGAGACAGACACTAGCAGAGCATATTTGGCTTGAAACCAGAGTTTAGAGCACACTGAGTGGTAAAACAAAAGCAGTGGAGTATTGAGGGCCAGATCCCTCGTTTTCTGTTTTCTAGGAGGTTGGTCTTTTGAAGAGTGGGAACCTGAAAGTCTCCAGGAAACAGAGAAGAAGAGATCTGGCTGCAGAGGGGGAAGTCTTCAGGGAGGTGGAGAAACCAGGAGGACAGTTCCTTGAGGAATCAAGAAGTGGAAGGGCCATCTCAAGGAACCTAAGTGGTGGATAAGGGTATCTCTCGAAAGACAAGAGAATAGTGCCCTGGAAGAGGTACTTGTGGGCAGGGCTCATGTCTAGCAACTCTATTTTATTGTACTTACCCAAGAACTTAGTACGGTGCTCTGCACACAGTAAGCATTCAAAAAATACCATTGATTAATTGCTCAGAAGAAGAATCGAGGAAAAGATTTGGAGTCCCAGAAGGCTAATCCAAGGAGGCCCATGTAGGGGTAGGAAAACTTGTGAAGTGGAATCTCATGGTCAAAGGAAGACCAAGATGAAACTTATAGATGTCATAAAGAATGGGAAGCTAGCCTAGGAAGAACAAAAAAGGGCCAGTTGGAAGCCAAAAAATACCCTACTGTGAGGTCTGCTGCCTCAGAGAGGGAGGCAAGAAAACTAACTAGCAACAACCTGAACAAAAAATCAGAAAAAAATACAAGGCAAGTGAATAAAATGGCAGGGGAGAAAAATAGTGAAAGCTACAAACTTAAGCATCCTACAGATTCTTTGTGGTTTCAATTATTAATCCCTAGTCCAAGAAAAAATTGGGTAGGGGTGGGGAGCTCTAGCATCATTTAAATCAACACAATCTTTTTTTGGAATTATTCTCACTCATTTTTTGCAAAAATAGAAAATAAATAGTTTTCCTAAATTGGACACCCACTGTTTTTTTTTATCCAACCCAGTTAAGAGTCATAGTATCAGGAAGGTAGCTAGTCACAAAGAAGGACAGCTGCCCAGTGGGTATGCTAAACCTCTTGGAAGAAATGTCATTGCTCACACCTCTGTGTTAATATAAATCTTTACCTTATCAGTGAAGAAAAGAAAGGTTTCCGAAGCTTTTTTTGAGGTAGAAAAACTCAGCCATTGAATGCACCAACTGTGAAAGATGCAGTGATTTTACATATTGTCTCTGTAAATAGACCTTGAACCCTAAGTCTCTGAATTACTGAAACTACTCAGCGGTCGCTGCTGTTATTTTTACAGTTTTAACTGCTACAATTTCTCCGAACAGCGGGCTTCCCTATATAAAAGGTATAACTGCTTCCTGATCACAAGCACCTGAAAGATATATCCCTTTAATTTTTCTCCCCTTGCACCACATTCACATGTGTTGAAATTCGTTGCTTCTGGAAATGAAGATGCTCCGGTGTCAGTTGTAAAATCTGTATCTCACTTCCTCCGACAAGTGGATATTTATTGACAGGGTGTGAGAGAGAAGGAGAAAGGAGAGACTGCCTGTCCTGGAGCCAGTAACCTTGGTGAAGAAGCAATGTCACAAGCACCAAACCATCATTCTCACAGATGTACAGCATATTATTTAAAGGGAAACAAATATCGGCCACTGAATGTCACTGCAAGGACACATCTCCTGCCTCTTAACTAAACTTATCAGTGCTGTGGTTTAATATGGTACCTTTTTCATCCTCCCCTCAAATTCATCTTACAGAGCAGCTCTTGACACTACCAGCAAGCAGTCAAGACTAAGATTTAGTGACGTGCGCTTCAAACAGATCTAGATTTATTGACTTTTGGGGCTGGCTTGCTTTCTCAGAAGCTGCACACAGGATTAATTTTAACTCTTCCTTAATGTTCAGCAATAGGATGCAAACACCCAAATGTCACGGCACATCATGATATCATAGGACAGGTCAATTACCCATTTTCCAAGGAGCGAGGTGTCTAATAGGGACAATGTGACTTTAATCAAGCTTTCTGAGTTATTTGGAACCCATCCGCTATCAGTAAGAAATCAGGGCCTCACCAAACCTCCCATCCAAAGTAATATCTCTTCCCAAACCTCCTAACCTGTCCCCATGTCTCCTATCACCTGCTTTCTTTCAAATCAGCAAAAGATCTCCAAACCCAACAAGAAAACCATTATTACAGAGGATTTTACTCTCTTCCACTAGCTTGCTCTGTTTTTTAATCTCCTTAAACTCCTGTGGATACCATAGTGGTTGGCACCAAATCAAATACACCTGGCTTCCCCTCTTTCCCTCACCAGTCATGTGAATTATTACCTACTGGGGGCATGGGTTGGAAAGTAATGATTTACTCATTTCTAAGGGACCACACTTACCTCCCTGCTTATACCTATACAATTATATACACCATAGGGCACATTTATTGCTCCTTGACAACTGGAAGCAAACAGAAATGGTTTCCCTCTTCCTGACACTTTTACTCTACCTTTACTGCCAAGATAGACAAACGACTACTCCAGGATGTAGCTCATTATGAAGATCAAATCACCCACATTCTTCCCAAAGATACTTTTACAAATGCTAGGCAGAGGACAAGGAGAAATAAAATTCACCTATCGTATTCTAGCATTAGACCGAAGAATGAATTTTCAGTGCTCTGTTAAAAGATTAACTGCTAAATGAAAAAGAGCTGTTAGATGTAAATTTAAAGTCCAAAAACACCCAAGAGGCATAACCATAATTATTGCTGAGGGAAGCTGTTTAAGACTAAAAATACATTTCCATTAACAATCAAAATTAGTTTTCATTGCCTTTTTCTCAAGCTTTCAGTGAATAACCTTTGATGGTAGTACATGATAATGATTCATTAGAAAAAGTGAATTTGTATTTCGGGAAGTATGCATGAAAAAAATTAAGTCTAGAAATCATTCCAACATATAAGTCAAAACGGGAGGGAAAAGTGAACGTTTTTTGAATGAATGATTGTTCCCTATAAAAGCGAACCAAGCCTTGGACAGCCTCGATTTGGACATCCTGCTTGGACATCCATAAATTCTAGCCCACGGGAAAACATTAAAATCACTACTTTGAAACAGCATCTTTCTCTCAGACTTCTCGATTTATATTAGTGACCCTAATAGGTACGAGAAAATGTATATGTGAGTAGTTAAAATCTGTACAGATCTTTCAATCCACAAGCAAGCTAGACTGGAGACTTGAAAAGAGAAAACCAAGCAACAACTAATGAATTTGAAAGCACTTCCATCGAAATTTCATGAGGCCATGTAATTTTTCATAAAAGTTGAAAAGTGTCAGGTACCATTTCAATCTGCGAGAGAGGATTTAGGCAAGGAACCATGACTTTAAATTTTCCTATAGCTTAAAAAAATGTGGAGAGAAAATCATTTTTTTAACAAAGTAAATCATCATGAAACTCTCTAGCAATGCTGTGACGATATCTAATTTGTGTAGCTGTCACAGGAAAGTACAAGATAATAGTGAATTATACACAATACTGCGCTTAATTATGAGGAGTGACCTAGATATCTTGATTAAAAATCATTGGTTCAGCTAAAGAGTCTGTAAAACAGAGATGAATGGCAAGAGAGAGCAAACTCCTATGCCAGATAAATTATTCCTTGGAAATCAAAAGTATGGGTGATAAAAAAATAAATTAATTTTGAGAATCACTGCCAAATTTTAAAGAACAGTAAGCAAATGTGGAGTTAACGTTCCCGTGGTAATGTGTAGGTAATATCCTGTTTCCTTTTTGAGTTATTTTAAGGCAAGAAGGTTTTCTCAATGGCACTTAAATAAAAATGTCACACTAAAAGTGGGTGGAGTCATTCGTGGACTGATCAGTGCCCAGGAATTTCCAACTCCATTTGACCAGGAAAATTGATGGAGTAATTTGGAGGATTCCCAAAGTGCAACTCAACTTTTCTTCCTTAAAATGGGTGCAGCATCAATCTGATAAGAATGCTTAATTACATGCCCTTACATCATTTAGATCCCCTGTATATGAAGACATCAGTACCAAGTAATCACATCATTATCAGAGTCCAGGAGTGGAAAGAGCCCAGCTTGGGAGTCAGAGGTCATGTGTTCAAATCCCAGCTCTGTCACTTGCCGGCTGTAACCTTGGGCAAGTCACTTAACTTTTCTGTGCCTCAATGGCCTCATCAGTCAAATGGGGATGTAGACTGTGAGCCCCAAGTGGGACAACCTGATGACCTTGTATCTACCCCTGTGCGTTGAACAAATACCAACATTATTATCATTATTACCTCCGTGATATCCCTTCATATCCAATTAATCAATCAATGACATTTACTGTGTGCTTACTGTGGCCAGAGCACTATTTGAAGTGCTTGGGAGAGTACAACAGAGTTGGTAGACAGGTTTCCTGCCAACCAGGAGCTTACAGTCCAGAGCAGAAGACAGACATTAAAACAAATTATGGGTGTGTATATAAAAGAAGATGTCTTGCCTGTACAGATGCAAATGCAGATTTCTTTCCATGGGTCAAATCCTGGGATTACCCTTAAAGGAAAGCTAGAACTTAATTACTCCCAACAAAGGACCTGGCTGTTAAACAGAATACTGGGTTCAAATTTCAAAAAGGTCCTGCTTCAGCATGACTGTGCATTTAGATAACATAAAATCACACTGAAATATTCCTGATTTCATAAAGGAGAAAATATAATTTGGCTCGACCATTAACAACAGACAAGTGGTCACATTTCCTGAAACCCACACCACTGACGACATGCTACACAAAGGAGCCTTCTTTGGAGTGCCTAAATTGTGCATTTTTTATATTTCAGAAAAAGAATGTAGTATACTCATACGTAGAAACAGATTAAATAAATCATGATTACAACAGTAAACATGTAAATTCCGATCAATAAGCACTTGCCTCCCCCTTCCCCCAACACTAACAGCTGCAATAAAGCTTTAAATGTAAAGCTGAGCACAACCAGCCATAAAAGTATGTAAAATAAATGAGGATAACATAATGAGGGAATCCAACATTCATCTCATAAATATAACATAACGACCACAACTAAAATGTCAGAGAATCTAATAAATCAATATGGTAGGACAGAGCTATCTTTATGCTCGGAATACATAAAAATATATTTACATGCAGGATTTTTTAAGGCCAGGACCAAACAAAAAGAATTATAGGAAACTTAACTCTTTGTTCACTTGACCACTTAGTTTCCCAATTATTATTTTAAACTTCACTTGGATTCTCCCCCTCATGGCATTTAAAATTAAGCAGTGCACCATAGCTCCCAGAAAATATGCAGTGATGTTACATGAAAAGGAAGGAAAAAATGAAAACAACACTATTTTAAAATGACATATCTAACGAGAAGACAATTTAGAATATGTCTAGAGGGGGCCAGAAACTGAAATTCATTCATTCATTGGCATTTATTGAGCGCTAACTATGTGCAGAGCACTAGAGAAGCAGCATAGCCTAGTGGCAAGTGCCTGGGCTTGGGTGTCAGAGGTCATGGGATCTAATCCCACTCTGCCACTTGTCTGCTGTGTGACCTTAGGCAAGCCACTTAACTTCCCTGTGCCTCAATTACCTCATTTGTAAAAATGGGGATTAAGACTGTAAACCTCATGTGGGACAACCTGATTACCTTGTATCTATCCCAGCACTTAGTACAGTGCTTGGCACATAGTAAGCACTTAACAAATACTATAGTAATAATAATGATTCTTATTATTTATTATTAAGCACTTGGGAGAATATAACAATAAACAGACACATTCCCTGCCCACAGTGAGTTTACAGTCTCCTTTTCATATAGTAAAAGTTAAAGACTGGGAGAAGTATATTTATTTCCCCATGTATGCAGATAAATTTCATAAATACAAATGAGAATGATCTCACAAATAAATCTCTGGATTATTGAGAAGATACTCCTTTATTGGCCAGTGTGGCAACTAATGCTTATAAATTCCTCCAAAGATTGTGATCTCCCACCCACCTTGCAAACAAAAGCACCCAAATTTGGATAATCAGAAACAAATCCTTCCCAAGCACGGAAATGTCAAGCAATATCTGGTGGTAGCCTGGACTGACCTAAAAATGACTCCTCCACTCCAACAGTATCAATAATTCTCCCAGTTTTCCAATAATAAAGGAGTGTCTGCTAATCCTGTTGTACTGTACTCTCCCAAGTGCTCAGTGCATAGTAAGTACTCAATAAATACTGTTGATTGATTGCTTACAAAGTCCAAAGTTAAACAAAACTCATGCTAGAGTACACACTAGGTGTGATGGCCGTTCATGTGCACAAATTGTTTCTTCCATTGCACTGAATCTGGAGACGCTTGTGCAGTCAAAAGACAACTCTCTAGCTGCCTAATAGCACTCTAGCCAAAACGTTGTAATAACTCATAGTCAGGGCAGAAATGAGTGAATTCATTAAACACTTCCTCTGTGCTAGGCACTGTAACAGTCATTTAGAGAATGCACACATTTTTCATGATAATTATGTGTTAAAAAGGTGTCAATACTAAACTCCTTGGAATATTCTCTCACTTATGGTCATTCTTTTCTTTAAATGTGCATACAGGCAAACCCCCAGGATTCACAGTTTATATGATTCCACAAAATGCTGTAAAACACTGTATTTGCTTCTGTTCTCTATCTACACTCACTCCCTTGGTGAGCTCATTTGCCCCCAAGGCTTCACCTATCATCTCTACACTGATGACACCCAAATCTACATCTCTGCCCCTGCTCTCTCTTCCTCTCTGCAGGCTCCTATCTCCTGCCTTCAAGACATCTCCATCTGGATGCCTGCCCACCATCTGAAACTCAATATGTCCAAGACTGAACTTCTTATCTTCCCTCCCAAACCCTGTCCTCTCCCTGACTTTCCCGTCACTGTAGACGGCACTAACATCCTTCCTCTCTCACAAGCCTGCAAACTTGGTGTCATCCTCGACTCCGCTCTCTCGTTCACCCCTCACATCCAATCTGTCACCAAAACCTCACTCACAGCTTCGAGGCTCTCCATCACCTCACCCCCTCCTACTTCACCTCCCTTCTCTCCTTCTACAGCCCAGACCGCAGCCTCCGCTCCTCTGCCACTAACCTCCTCACTGTGCCTCGTTCTCGCCTGTCCCGCCGTCTACCCCTGGCCCACCACATCCTTCCCCTGGCCTGGAATGCCCTTCCTCCACACATATGTGAAACTAGCTCTCTTTCTCCCTTTAAAGCCCTACTGAGAGCTCACCTCCTCCAGGAGGCCTTCCCAGACTGAGCCCCCCTTTTCCTCTCCTCCTCTCCATCCCCCCGCCCTACCTCCTTCCCCTCCCCACAGCACATGTATATATTTGTACAGATTTATTACTCTGTTTTACTTGTACATATTTACTATTCTATTTATTTTGTTAATGATGTGCACATAGCTATAATTCTATTTATTCTGACAATTTTAACACCTGTCTACATGTTTCATTTTGTCTGTCTCCTCCTTCTAGACTGTGAGCCCGTTGCGTAGGGACCATCTCCATACATTGCCGACTTGTACTTCCCAAGCACTTAGTACAGTGCTCTGCACATGGTAAGCGCTCAATATAATTGAATGAAAGAATATGTTTTCTCCTGGAATTCAACTTAACTTACAAATTTTCCTATTCCAGAACCAATCCCAACATAATGACAGTGCCTTTTCAGGTAAATTAAAAATTACAATGTAGATCACTCCTGCCACCTTCCTCCCACCCTTCTTTTCCACTATTGGAATTTTCTTGTTCTCATGTACCTCAAACACAGCCCACTCCACCCACTTCCTGAGTCTCCCGCCACCTTCCCCATGCACCTCTATCCCAGGTTATTCTGTTGTTACGCAGTCAATTGTATTTACTGAGTGCTGTCAGCAGAGCACTGTACTAAGCACTTGGGAAAGCACAACATAAAAGAGTTAATTGACACATTCCCTGCCCTCAGTGCCAGACTAAGTGTTTATTGCAGTCCTCGGAACAGAGAAAGTGCTCAATAAATACGATTGATGATGATGATGATGATGAAGGCCACGTTCTGCTCTGGCTCACCATGTTGCCAACAATGCTGCTTACAGCAGAAAGGAGGCAAGAAGGCATCACAGGTCCCAGATGTCACTATAATAGACAGATACCTGAGTCCCGGCCCTGCCTCCTTAGCCAAAAGAGGGGCAAGCCATTTAAATTTGACCCAGCCACGTTCCCTTTTGCCATTCAACAAATTGCCCTCTGCCAGACACTTCTGTCCTGTCCATTAATAGAGTCAGGCTTTACCATGGACCTTTTGCCCAGGGGGCATTTTCAGTGGGTTAGGAGCTTAAAACTGTGATAACAGAATGCAATTCCAAAAGCACTTCTGTCCCTTAACTTCCCTGTCACCTTTCACTTCCGCCCGGGGGCACATCCAGCTGTGATGGGATAGCAATTCTCCATTAAATCACGGTGGCTGCAGTTAATAAATTCAAAGTTGGGTGGGGAAGTTGCTTAACAGGTGCCAGGTAGGAGACAGAAAAAAATCAGGGTGGAAAAGACTGTTCTCAAACCTTCTGTGCTATCTCCCACTGGAACCCCTGATGAAATCAGGATATTTATTGAAATCAGTGGTATTTACTGAGCACTTACCATGTGCACTAGGCACTTGGTAGACACGTTCCCTGCCCACGAGGGTCTTAAAGTCTAGAGGGACAGACATTAAAATGAATTACAGATGGATAGGTACATAAGTGCGGGGTGGGGCACAGGAAGGGGTGAATAGCGAGGGTTTAAAGTGTTCAGAACAAAGTTCATAAGTGACACGGAGGGTGAGGGAGGGTGAGGGAGGGTGAGAGAAAAGAGGTCTTAATCTGGGAAGGCCTCTCAGAGATGTGATTTTAGGAGGGCTTTGAAGGTGGGGAGGGTCAAAGGCTTGGATGATGAGATACTATAGTGAGTTAATTGACCTTAGAAGTCTCCAGATTTATATATTGTGGTCATTTATGTGGTCATTGGTCATGTGGTCATATATGAGGTCACTGTGGGTTCTAATCCCGGCTCCGCCACTTGTCAGCTGTGTGACTTTGGGCAAGTCACTTAACTTCTCTGTGCCTTAGTTTCCACATCGGTAAAATGGGGATTAAGACTGTGAGCCCCATGTGGGACAACCGTGATTACCTTGTATCTCCCCAGTGCTTAGAACAGTGCTTGGCACATAGTAAGTGCTTAAAAAATACCAATATTATTATTATTATTATTATTATTTGCAACTGGAGAAATAGCTGTATATATTAGATGTTTATTCATTCAATCGTATTTATTGAGCACTTACTGTGTGCAGAGCACTGTACTAAGCACTTATTCTGGGTTCAAAAATAATGCTACAGATGGTGAGATTTTATTAGTGTGCACAATGGGTACTGCTAAGGCCAACATGACCAACAGGCCAACATGACCAACAAGCTAAGAAAACCTCCTATTGCACTACCTGACACCTTTATGTTGCTATCTCTCTATGCCAACTTACTCAAATATTTGCTCTAAGAGGGTCATCCAGAATGTCATTACCTTCGCTTAAAAACACAACTACATATACTCCTATGGTACTTCACTGTAACCAAGACCATTACAGTAGCATGCTCATTGAGACCATGACCATTATATTAACAGCAGCTTCCTCTAACATTCATTCATTCAATCATATTTATTGAGCGCTTACTGTGTGCAGAACACTGTACTAAGCACTTGGAAAGTACATTCGGCAACAGATGGAGACGGTCCCTACCCAACAACAGACTTCTTAAGGTACCTCGATAATTACTTCAGGTAATTATCCCCCACTTCCTCTCTCCCCTCATCCCTTCTCCTCCACTACTCCCAGGGACTTCGTTGTTCCTCCTGTACTTTGAATATGGCCCCCCTCCCCACCCACCTCTACCCGTTTTTCCTTCTCTTAACCAGGACTCTATCATTCCCTATCCAATAATGATAATAATAATAGTATTTGTTAAGCACTTATTTGTGCTACGTACTGTACTAAGGGCCAGGGTAGATTCAAGGTAATTGGGTCCCACATGGAGATCTGAGTCTAAGTAAGAAGGGAGAAGAGGTATTGAATCCCCATTTTGCAGATGAGAGAACTGAGGCATAGAGAAGCTAAGTGATTCGCCCAAGGTCACATAGCAGACAAGTTGGGGAGCCAGGATTAGAACCCAGGTCCTCTAACTACCAGGCCTGTGCTCTTTCCACTAGGCCACACTGCTTCTCTTCCCTTGCCAATCTCCCCCTGGTGACTTGGAACTCCCTCTCCCTGCTTCATAGGCTTTGCCCTGTCTTCCAAGCCCTACTAAAATCAAATCTCCTCCAAGAGGCTTTCCCAAACTAGGCCCTCACATCCCTGTCTAAGCCCTCCATTCTGCATTACCTATATTCATTCATTCATTCAATCGTATTTTATTGAGCGCTTACTCTGTGCCGAGCACTGTACTAAGCGCTTGGAAAGTACAATTTAACTACAAATAGAGACAGTCCCTACCCAACAATGAGCTCACAGTTTATGCTTTTTGGTCTGTTCCCCTTAAGCATGTTGATATTCACCCGTTCCCCAGTCACACAGCACTTACATACCTATCCACCTGTAATTTGTTTTAATGTCTGTCCTGCATTCTAATTTGTAAACTCCTCATGGGAAGGGATTGTATATCCCTACTCTTTTGTACCATAATCAATCAATGGTATTTATGGAGTGTTTACTGTGTGAAGAGCACTGTACTAAGCACTTAGCAGAATAAAACACAACACAACATTCCCTGCCCACAGTGAGTTTACAGTCTCGAGGACTCTTCCAAGTGCTTAGTACAGTGCTCTTTATATACTAAGTGCTTGATAAATACCATTCTTTGATTAACTGATTGATTGCCTGAACTTTTGTGTGCTGCATCACACCGCCATGTTTTTGTTCTTTTATCCCATTCAAGCCCCAATAATATTTGAAAAGATCAAGCCAGAAATATTTTCTATTCAATCTGGCCATTACTTTTATCCTAAACTAAGACAAGCAGCATGACTTAGTGGATTCATTCATTCATTCAATCATAATTATTGAGCGCTTACTGTGTGCAGAGCACTGTCCTAAGCCCTTGGAAAGTACAAGTTGGCAACATGTAGAGATGGTCCCTACCCAACAATGGGCTCACAGTCTAGAAGGGGGAGACGACAGACAACAAAACAAAACATGTGGACAGGTGACAAGTCGTCAGAACAAATAGAATCAAAGCTAAACGCACATCATTAACAAAATAAATGGAATAGTAAATATGTACAAGTAAAATAAATAGAGTAATAAATCTGTACAAACATATAGGTGTTGTGGGGAGAGGAAGGAGGCAGGGCCGGAGGGGATTGAGAGGAGGAGAGGAAAAAGGGGGCTCAGTCTGGGAAGGCCTCCTGGAGAAGGTGAGCTCTCAGTAGGGCTTTGAAGGGAGGAAGAGAGCTAGCCTGGCGGATGTGCGGAGGGAAAGCATTCCAGGCCAGGGGGAGGATGTGGGCCAGGGGTCGACGGCAGGACAGGCAAAAATAAGGTACAGTGAGGAAGTTTAGTGGCAGAGGAGCAGAGGGTACAGGCTAGGCTGGAGAAGGAGAGAAGGGAGGTGAGGCAGGAGTGGGTGAGGTGATGGACAGCCTTGAAGCCTAGAGTGAGGAGTTTTTGCTTGATTTGTAGGTTGACAGGCAACCACTGGAGATTTTTGAGGAGGGGAGTTACATGCCTGAAGCTTTTCTGCACAAAGATGATCCGGGCAGCAGCATGAAGTATAGACTGAAGTGGGGAGAGACAGGAGGATGGAAGATCAGAGAGGAGGATAGTCTGGGAGCCAGAAGGACCCGGGTTCTAACTCTGCCTCCAGCACTTGTCTGCCGTGGGACACTGTGCAAGTCACTTAACTTCTCTATTCCTCAGTTACCTCACCTTTAAAATGGGGATTAAGACTGTGAATCCCATGTGGGACATGGACGGTGTCCAACCTGATTACCTTGTATCTATCTATCCCAGGACTTGGCACAGTGCCTAGCACATAGGAAGTGTATAAGAAATACCTTAAAAAAAAAGACTTTCTGGGTGGCCTGTATTTGATGATGTGCACAAATAGTCTCCTAGAATTCTTGTACCAAAACGTAGACTAGAAAGGTTTTCTATAATAATAATAATAATGATGACATTTATTAAGTGCTTACTATGTGAAAAGCACTGTTCTAAGTGCTAGGGAGGTTACAAGGTGATCAGGTTGTCCCATGGGGGGCTCATGGTCTTAATCCCCATTTTACAGATGAGGGAACTGAGGCGCCGAGAAGTTAAGTGACTTGCCCGAAGTGTCACAGCTGACAATTGGCAGAGCTGGGATTTGAACCCATGACCTCTGACTCCAAAGCCCAGTCTCTTTCCACTGAGCCATGCGGCTTCTCTATAGCAGCTACCACTGTAATCGCAAGATAAACCTGAGTTACTATATATTCCTTTCTAGGACTCCAAAAACTTGATTTTTTATTCTGTTTCCCTGCACAACTTAATCAGATGTTCATCCTGCAGATGTTCATACTCATCAATGTAATATTAATATACATGTTCAAAATGTGTGATGGATGCTTACAAATCAAGTAATAGGACACTGAGAGACCCTTTCTGCCTGGAAACCCGTAACATGAGCTGATATCTGAATTGAAGAGAAGCCATTCAATCATATTTAATGAGTGCTTACTACCTAACACTATACTAGGTACTCGGAAGAGTACAATATAACAATATAGCAGACACATTCCCCGATCACAGTGAGCTTACAGTCTAGAGGAGGAGACAGACATTAATATAAATAAACAAATTATGGTTATGAACATAAGTGCTGATGAATAAAGGGAGCAAGTCAGGGCAAAGCAGAAAGGAGTGGAAGAAAAGAAAAGTAGAGCTCAATCAGGGAAGGCTTCTTAGAGGAGATGTGCCTTCCATAAGGCATTGAAGGTGGTGGGAGTAATTGTCGGTTATAGAGAGGAGGACATTCCAGGCCAGAGGCAGGACAGGGGCAAAAAGTCAGTGGCGGGATAGACAAAATCGAGGTACAGTGAGTAGGTTAGCAGTAGAAGAGCAAAATGTGTGGGTTGGATTGTACTAGGAGAGTAGTGAGGTAAATTAGGAGTGGCCAAGGTGACTGAGTGCTCTTAAGCTAATGGTGAGGAGTTTGGGTGAATGGGCAACCATTGGAGGTTCTTGAGGAGTGGAGAAACATGGACTGAATACTTTTAGAGAAAAATGATCCGGGTAGCAGGGTGAAATATGGACTGGAGTGGGGAGAGACAGGAGGCAGGAAGGTTATCAAGGAGGCCGATACGGTAATCACGGTATGATAGGATAAATGCTTGGATTAATGTTGAGCAGTTTGAATGGAGAGGAAGGGGAGGATTTTAGCAATGTTGTGCAGGCTGAACCAACAGGATTTAGTGATAGACTGAATATGTGGGCTGAATAAGATAGAGTAGTCAAGGATAATGCCAAGGTTACAGGCTTGTGGGACAGGAAGGATGGTGGTGCTCTCTAGAGTAGTGGGAAAGTCAGGAGAAGGACAGAGTTTAGATGGGAAGATAAGGGATAAGAAAAGATAATAATAATAATTATAATGATGATGGTATTTGTTAAGCACTTACTATGTGCCAAGCACTGTTCTAAAAGCTGGGGTAGATACAAGGTAAGCAGGTTGTCCCATGTGGGGCTCACATTCTTAATCCCCATTTTACAGATGAGGTAACTGAGGCACAGAGAATTAAGTGACTTGCCCAAAGTCACACAGCTGACAAGTGGCCAAAGGAAAAACACCGATTGCTCAGCCAAGATTAGAAGATAAATACTATACTAGGGTTCTGAATTTGTTTACAAGAGCCCCAGAGGAAACCTTGTTTAACTTTAAAACACCATTCTTGACTAGAGAACAATACATAAAAATTCTGGGTCCTACCTCATCAACTAGTGAAAACTGTTAAGTCAGTGTAGTAATAACAATAATGATAATGGTGGTATTAGTTGAGTTCATTCATTCATTCAATTGTATTTATTGAGCGCTTACTGTGTGCAGAGCACTGTACTAAGCGCTTGGGAAGTACAAGTTGGCAACATATAGAGACGGTCCCTACCCAACAGTGGGCTCACAGTCTAGAAGGGGGAAACAGACAACAAAACAAAGCAGCGAAGCAGCGTGGCTCAGTGGAAAGAGCCCGGGCTTTGGAGTCAGAGGTCAGGGGTTCAAATCCTGGCTCGGCCAATTGTCAGCTGTGTGACTTTGGGCAAATCACTTAACTTCTCTGTGCCTCAGTGACCTCATCTGTAAAATTGGGGATGAAGACTGTGAGCCCCCCGTGGGACAACCTGATCACCTTGTAACCTCCCCAGTGCTTAGAACAGTGCTTTGCACATAGTAAGCACTTAATAAATGCTATCATTAAAACAAAACATATTAACAAAATAAAATAGAGTAAATATGTACAAATAAAATAAATACATGAATAGAGTAATAAATACATACAAACATATATACATATATACAGGTGCTGTGGGGAGGGGAAGGAGGTAAGGCGGGACGGATGGAGAGGGGGAGGAGGGGGAGAGGAAGGAAGGAACTCAGTCTGGGAAGGCCTCCTGGAGGAGGTGAGCTGTCAGTAGGGCCTAGAAGGGAGGTAGAGAGCTAGTTTGGCAGATGTGCAGAGGGAGGGCATTCCAGGCCAGGGGGATGACGTGGGCCGGGAGTCGACGGCGGGGCAGGCGAGAACGAGGCACGATGAGGAGATTAGTGGCAGAGGAGCGGAGGGTGCAGTCTGGGCTGTAGAAGGAGAGAAGGGAGGTGAGGTAGGAGGGGGCGAGGTGATGGACAGCCTTGAAGCCCAGGGTGAGGAGTTTCTGCCTGATGCGTAGGTTGATTGGTAGACACTGAGATTTTTGAGGAGGGGAGTAACATGCCCAGAGCATTTCTGGACAAAGACAATCCAGGCAGCGGCGTGAAGTATGGTTTGAAGAGGGGAGATGTGGCAGGCACCATACTAAGCACTGGGGTAGATACAAGCTAATCAGGTTGGATAAAGTCTGTGTCCTACCTGGTGCTCATGGTCTTAATCCCTATTGTACAGATGAGGGAAGTGAGGCACAGAGAAGGGAAGTGACTTACCCAAGGCCACCCAGCAGACAAGTGGCAGAGTTGGAATTAGAACCCATGACCTTCTGACTCCCGAGCCGGGGCAGTATTCACCACGCCATGCTGCTTTTCTAGGTAACCCTTGTGCTACCACCTTATTTGGTGTGAAGATAGGGAGGCATGAAGAGCCAGGTCTACTCCTCTAAGGGGTCCTCTTGACGCTTAGCTCACGACCTCCGCTCAGACCCCTGGGAAACTAATTAATATTGAGTTTCTACTCCGAACCCACCTTCTCTCCAATGTGAAAGAAAAATAGTTAAAGTCTTGGGATATTAAGACTCAGCCGATATCCCAGCAAGATATGTATTACTTGGCTGTGAGGGGAGTGATCAGTAGGTGAGAGCTCTTCTTCACAAGGTACAAGGTCCAACTTATCATCAATCATATTTATTGAGTGCTTACTATGTGCAGAGCACTGTACTAAGCGCTTGGGAAGTACAAATTGGCAACATATAGAGACAGTCCCTACCCAACAGTGGGCTAACTTATGGAAGTAGGAATTCTTCTCTGACAGGCAACTATTTTCCAAGTGGTTCTGGAGAAGTGTCCAAGGCAGTCCTTGAGGATCAAATCTCCTGTTTTATCATGTAAGAATGGTTGACCCTCAGGCTAGGCAGAAGCGATTATTTTATTTGTAAATACTTTTTTATATCTCTCACCCCTTAGGGAAAGTATCTCAGCTGTACTTCCTCAAGTGTTTCATATGGTATTATACCGAGTGGTTGCTCAGTAAATAAGATTACTACTAGCACTTTCTGAAGTCCCATTTTAGAGTGTTAGGTTCAGATGACAGCAGTGTTGAGCAAGTCCCTACCTGCCCCTTGTGTTACCTGGTGGCTTCCTTCTAACGATGCCCAGTTCACTTAAGGTGACTTGCTTTCCTTCCTACTCAAAACTTATCTGTCCCCTTTTATCTATCAATCAATCGTATTTATTGAGTGCTTACTGTGTGCAGAGCACTGTACAGGGCTGCCAAGAGCCCATCTCTGCCTGGAGTGATTCCAGTGAAATGTGTTTAATCCCAACTGTCACTCTGAGGCTGATATAGTGTGTGTGTGTGTGTGTGTGTGTGTGTGTGTGTGCGCGCACGCACATGCTTTAGTGCTGTTACATAAGGTGCCAAAACACTGTGCTAAACTCTCAGGTACATACAACATTATCAGATTAGACACAGCCTCTGTCCTACATCTTCCATTAACAAATGAGGAACTGAGGCACAGGGTTGTTAATACAGCTGGAACCTACAATGTCACTAAGTGGCAGCCAAAAGACAAAAACCCCATCTTGCTACAAGCCCACCTGATACCAAATCAACTTCAGGAAATCACAAAATTGAAAAGAGGAATCCACATCAGAAATAATTATTTACTGAAAAAAAATGACCCCCGATAAATTTTCCTCTTTTTTACATTCCTTTGGATTTTCACGGGTGGTAATGCAGCACCCTCTTTAAAAAATAAATGTAAAGAGGAATTTGAGAAGACTAGGATATTTCTACTTCTAAACAAACACAAGAAATACCTTCCTTCATCACACAAACACACAGTAAAAAGAATGAAGTTGTGGCTACTGACAATTGTGTTTAGTAGTCTGGTCTGTGGCCCAATCACAAGAGAGAATAAAAGAGAAAATGTATCTGGGAGCATGCAATTTGAAGGCCTAGAGGACAGGCTTCTGATAGGTTCACAAAATCTAATGAACTTAACTAAACACCAGCCCAAAGGATAATAACCTTGTTAAGACAAAACCTTTTGGTATAATAAGATTAACATGTTTTTACTGTACCTGTTAATTCCCTTCCCCTTTTTTGTTTTGCTTGAATGCACTTTGAATTCTGATTTAAAATGGTACAATAGGGAATGAAAGTTCTTTTAGGAACTTGTGCAGCTTTGTGGAGATTACTATTCCCTTCCACATTTTTAATTAGAGGAAAAAGAAAAGGATTTATTCTCCTTAGGGCTTTCAGCCCAGATGGCTCAAAACTTTAGAAAAAGGTTACTTACTATCAGTGGTCCAAAGATACTGCTGCTTACAATGACTTTGGCTACATTTCTAATCCCCTGCAGCCTTGTGAAGCACAGCTGTTAAGGATCATTGTTTCTGCTCTTAGTGTCCCTGACCTCTTTATCCACTAAATGAAGAAATACTCAGAGCAAAATGACCACTCTGCATGGCCACTGACAGGGTGGTGAGTAGCTGTTACTGCACAATGCTCCCAAGATATAATCCCACAGTAACACTGTACAGAGTATTTGTCAGCACTGAATCCTAGTTAAAGGAAAAAGCAAAGTTCCAAACACCTTATTTCCGATTTATAGTTAAAAGAAATTCAATCCAGTTTCTGGAGAGCCATGCACTTTGAAACATCCGCCCTCCTTACAATGTGGACATGGAAGTGACCAGTGCCGCCCTGAGATAACAGGCTATAATTTACAGATACTAAATTAAAACTCAAACCTTCATAATCAGAGCATCTGTTCACCGGATTCACCAGCAAATGGACACCTTATAGGACCACCTAAGCTGACCAGCTTTTCTCTGCGTGGAGATAAAACCTTCCATTCACAATCGAAACTCTACAATCAACCACTATTCTTCCCTAATTCAAGAGGCCTACAGCTTTCAGATTTGGCTACCCAGTGCAGAGCTGCTAATATTAAGCATTTAAAGCAAGGGCAGGGAAAGAACAATGAATGCCTCAGAATAGCTATTTTTTGTTTTCTTCAGACATCTCAACAAACCATCAAGTATTTGTTGAGCAGTGTCAATGCATGGGACACTGAAAGAAGAAAAAGAAAGAAGAGAATATGGGGTGACGTATAAGAAGTCCACCAGTTGGGCTGTAGGCATCTTTTCCTCAAAGTGACTAGAGCAGGTCTCCAAAAGCACTGTAGGTGTTGCCTACAACCTCTAATTGGCTGGCTGAATCAACAATAAACATTAGGAGATTGATATACGAATATACTGCACAGCACATGTTGGCTTGATATTCTACAAATTGCCTCGCAAAGTTATATACTAAATTATAAAAGAGTAAATTAGACATTGGACAATTAAAGCAATTAGGCTCACTAGGTAGTTTTCACATTTCCAAGCAAAACCTCCTTACTGCATTTAGCTACTGGGATTTAATTTCTTCGGTTCAAAACTTATTTATCAGTTTGATGGACTGTGTGGGACGGGGAGTTGCCAATACAGGTCAATGACATGGTGAAAAGTTTGTGGATTTTTTTTTCTAAATATGGTTTCTCTAAAGGCCTATGGAAGAGAAGTTTCCATTTTTAACAGAGTTGAAAATGAAATGTACTAACCATGGGAAGAATAAAGTAAGCTTGTGCCATATGGTAAATAAATTGGAAAAACCCAAAAGGAAAATGCCTTTTATTTCCAAAAACTAAAATGATCTGCCTCTGACACTGAACATTCTTCCTCTCTTCTTCTGGATCCATTCACACGCCTTTTCAGATAATTTATCAAACTTGGAAGTTCCCAAAATTCCTCATTCCTTATGTTCTGATGGTTTACATATCTCATAAACCTAGTCCACTGTTCACCTAAAAGACCAGAAATAAACGGCACAGAAATATTGGCCACTCCTGTGAGGCTTCTCTCATTAACTACAAAATGTGAACAAAATGTGTCCTCGCTTTCCTAATGGTGCCAGATAACAGTTTAATGAAGCAACTCATTTTCTTGGCTCTCCACTTTCAAACCTGCCTAAAAAATTTGAGATTTAGTAAATAGCCCAAACTGAAAACAATTTACAGAACTTTCTACTACAAAATTACTCTCCATTCTCCCTAAGCAATGCTTTCTAAAATGCTTATTGCAATAGTAGGCTCATATTTTCCAAAATGAATATGACTTACAATACACCCACTACAAAATTATATGATATTGCACTTGATCAAAGTAAATTATTGTGACTCCAAAAACAACAACAAAGCAAGTTACACTTTACAGTGCTTTCCTTTGGGATTTTAAAAACTTTTGCCTCAAGTGCAGTGGAGTCAAGCCACTATAGTCATCAGGTCCTCAAGTCCATCTAGGCTAGTAGCTGATATCTGTATTTCCCTTTTCCTCCTATCTGTAATATTATAATAATAATAATAATAATAATAATAATAAAGGTATTTGTTAAGTGCTTACTATGTGTAAAGCACGGTTCTAAGCACTGGGGAGGTTACAAGGTGATCAGGTTGTCCCATGGGGGGCTCACAGCTTTAATCCCCATTTTACAGATGAGGTAACTGAGGCATAGAGAATTTAAGTAACTTGCCCAAAGTCACACAGCTGACAGTTGGAGGAGCCGGGATTTGAACCCATGACCTCTGACTCCAAAGCCCATGCTCTTTCCACTGAACCACGCTGCTTCTCCCAATATATTTCGTGCTTATTTTTCCTATTGGAATGTAAGCTCTTTGAGAGCAGGAAACAATACTTTCATGATCAATGCACTGTCCTGAGTATTCAGTGCTGAGGTCTGTATTCAGTGCAGTAGGAACTCAGAAAAATTGGAATGACTGATGTAATTAATAACTATGCTTCAGGATGGTTTCCATCTAGTTTTCTGGAACTTCCTACCCTTGAGTTGCCTTAGAGATTCATCCAAGTCAACCATGGCACCCAAGATTCTAGGGTCCTAGAATAACCCGAGAGGGTTGCCCAGGTTCTCTATGTCCAACTCCTGTCTCCCATCGGGGCCTGGTGGGTGATGGTTTCATGAATCTTTACCATTTAGGTGCTTTTTGCGTCTCTGCAACCACACCGCAAAGGTGGATTACTTAAGAAACAATTAGGTGCGTACACAAAGCAATTTGCTGGCAGCCCTACTCCTTCAGCCTTCTAAGTGAAGTGCCTTTCAAGGCTGATTTATAACACTGTCGTCTTCAGAAGGCAAAATAATTAATAGGAGCATGGACTTCTAATTTCAGTGACTTCTAGAGAGAGTGGATTTCATTTGATTTATGACGGCTGGTGACTTTGCATTTTATCAGTTCATTCACTCATTATTTATGCTGATGACCAATTTCAATGGGTCGCTATCATCTAACTCTCTACTAATCAAAGAGAATTAGGGTTCACTGCATTATTTAGAAGTCACTAATTTATCTTCAGAACAAGTAGCAAGAATAGTTTGGGGCTTTCATTGTGAAATTCCACCCAGCTGGCTGAAGCTAGAGAATTTGGTCAGCATTCAAAAGGACCGCTAGCAGGGGAGTACTCCAAAATGAACAGCTTTGAAGGCATTTCCCTCCAACATCTTGACAAGAAAAAAAGGTCTAGATGGCATCAGGTTCAAAAGCAGCTCTAATCAATCAATCATATTTATTGAGCGCAATACTAAAACAAATTAAAAGGACCAGCCCTGGCTGATCCCTAACAGCATATTCTGGGTAATTCTTGATGATCCATCATCAATCGTATTTATTGAGCACTTACTGTGTGCAGAGCACTGTACTAAGCGCTTGGGAAGTACAAGTTGGCAACATATAGAGACAGTCCCTACCCAACAGTGGGTTCATCTGGCTAGGGGTGAGAACAACAAACAGAGAAGCAGTCATTCCTAATGGATAGAACACAGGCCCGGGAATCAGAGGTCATGGATTCTAATCCCGGCTCCACCACTTGTCTGCTGTGTGACCTTGGGCAAGTCACTTAGCTTCTTTGTGCCTCAGTTACCTCATCTGGAAAATGGGGACTAAGACTGTGAGCCCCGTGTGGGAAGTGGACTGGGTCCAACCTGTTCAGCTTGTATCTACCCCAGCACTTAGTACAGTGCCTGCACATAGTAAGTGCTTAAATACAACTAAAAAAAAAAACCAAAACAAAAGTCAACAAACTTTTTTTCATTAATTCAGCCACTGCTCATCACATAGATATTTCTATACCAACACAATAAACAGTTACTTTTTTCTCATTTTGAGAGCATTTTAACATAATCTGGACAAAAGAAACTGAATCAGACCCAGATTTAAACATTAGAAAACATTGTTCTATCAGAAAGGTAATAATATCCAATCTAATATAGCCACACTGAACAAATGCCATCAAAAAACCCTTCTCAGAAATGGTTCTCAATATGGTTCAGGTCCCTATCACATTTTTTTGACATATCAGTGTGCTAATCTGATGCTGCATGACCTCCCACACCTCATCATTTAAAGAGTTTTCTTCTCGGACACCAGAATGCCCTTCTAGCCCAGGGAATATTGGGGAATGCTTCTGAATAAGCTCAAACTGACAGTGTAATTTGGGGAGGACAAACACCTGAGAATCTGATAAATAGCCTCTGCACTGCACTTTCTCCTGGCGGGACATCTTGAACAAAATCTGTGACCACCAACTCTGGTGGCGTGATTTTAGCACTTATCAGATCCAAAACCCAATACCACACCACCATCCATGGGTCAAGTCGAAGAGAATAAGGATGCTATTCAGAAAGTGCATGACCCCAGATTGGTTTCAAGTCTCCTAATTAAAATGAATGTGGCAACCTTTCTACCTGAATGTATAATTTCCCAAATATGGAACTATGGATTTTCTCTTTTTACATGTGTATTTCAACTTCTCAGAATTGATATTATTCCTGAATGAAACAAGTGTTTTAAGTCAAATGTTTACTTGCCTATTCTGGAGCTTATACTTCTTAAGGAAGATTAACTGGAAAGCAGGAAGAAAATATGATACAAAGTTACAAAAAATTTTCAAGTTCCTTATGTTTCTGTGTCATCGCACCAGTAATGTGAGATCGCTGAACTTGACTATGCAGCACTTAGCATGATGAAAAAAAGGGAACTCAACTGATTAAGGCAAAAAATTTCATTTTTTGCTACACTTTATACTTAAGAAAAAAACATTAAATTTTCTTAGGAACTGCAAAAGTATACAAAGAGGCTTAAAACTGAAACCTTGATAAAAATATTATCTACCTAGTTTGAGTACTGATACTTTAAAATGAAGGAATGTGCCAACTCAGCTCTTTGCTCCATTTCCTGTTTATATAATATCCATTATCAGGGTATCTAGGTCCTCATACAATAATGATAGTCTATTAAACAGATTAATAAGCCATATTGATTAATGTCCACAGGAATTTTCTACATATAAACAAAACATGTTTATCATGTTAATGATCTGAAATAAAATCCTAGATTTGACATTCTTTTCTGACCCATATCAGAATTTACATCTCGTGACTAGTAAAATAAAGCTGCACAGTTTATCTTGAAGTTCATAAATTGCTTTCTACTCCGGTTAATGCCCATAGGAACTATGGTTGTCTGGTAACATCAGAAATAGGTATCAGCCTACTTAGTTTCCTAGACTAGCAAATGGATTTATTCTCCAAAGAACCACCCAATGCCCTCTAAACATATACTGCAACAACAATAAATATATGGCTCCTCAGAAGAAAGGAAATGAATATGAATTCCTTCAAAAATTAAAACAAAACCCTTTTTGCCTGGGAGGAATTAAACATAAGAGAATCACAGGTAGGCCTACACTAGTTTTACTTTTCCTCATCAGTGAGCATTTAAAGACTGAATACACATGATAATTAGAGAGGCATTAGGGTAACCACTCTAATGGGCAAAATTTTAATTCACTTGGGATATTTCTGAAGATTTATGACCCTAATTCTCTGACTGTTGAAGTAAATAGACAGATGCATATGAAAGCTGAGGGAGGAAAAAAGGAGGCAGAATATTCAGTGCATGAGTGACTACCACTGGGTATTTATGCCAGCCACTGCATGGCATAATAAAAGGTCTTCTTAATAAAGAGTAGCCCACTTTTGAGAGAAGCCACTGCATTATGAACTCTGACTCCTGGACAAAGGTCTGTGACCAAAATTTCTGTCAATAAAGCCATGTCAACAACACAGCAATGAAATTGTTGACCAAGCATATACCTACACACTTTGTCTGGATTTAGATACCCGACAAAGTTGTAAATTTGGTGTTTTTCATCAGGCATCTCAGGGACAGTTGAATCAACCCCCCAAGTACCTTGGCAGCTGCCAGATTTCCATGAGTAAAGATCCCTTACTTTGCTACCTGCCATGGATTTCTCTTCCAATCATCCCTTCCAGCCTCCCTTTTGGGAATTTTCCCATTTATCCCTGGAATGGAAGACCTGGAGGTGGGGGCAGGGTGGTAGGAAACTGCGGGAGCTGTCCCATGAGCCAACCCTCCATGTTCCATGAGAAGCAGCGTGGCCGAGAGGACAGAGCATGGGCTGGGAGTTGGAAGGACCTGGGTTCTAATCCCAGCTCTGCCACTTGTCTGCTGTGTCATCTGGGGCAAGTCACTTAACTTCTCTGTGTTCCCCATTTGTGAAATGGGGATTAAGACTGTGAGCCCCATGTGGGACATGGGCTGAATCCAACCTGATTAGTTTGTCTCTACCCCAGCGCTTAATACAGTGCCTGTCACACTGTAAGCACTTAACAAATACCATGTAAAAAAAATCGTAGAATTAGGATTGAATAGCAAGAATAGAATCTTCAGTCTCCGGATTTTCAATCTCTTGCCTAGTCCCATGGACTGTAAACTCATTGTGGACAGGGAATGTGTCTGTTTATGGTTGTACTCTCCCAAGTGCTTAGTACGGTGCTCTGCACGCAGTAAATTCTCAATAAATAAGACTGAATGAAATAGTGGAAGTTTGTGTGGCTCAGGAACAAAGTGGCAATGTGAAAAACAGGTATTGGGACTTCTAGCCCAGCATCACCTACTTCCGGTTTTACGAATCCCCCTAAATCTCTGGTTCGGACAAAAGGCCCCTCATGCGTGGGTAAGTGGACAATTCTTTCTCTCGACATTCAGGAGTCCAGTTGGTAGGAGCCAAGTAGCCCCATGCTATGTGAAATCCAAAACAGGGGAGGGTGCCCCAAGAAGACATAAGATTCAATTTTTGCAGCCTTAATTTCAAAATAGGGTGGTAGAGCATCATCTCTCAGTGAGCTTCATTCACCAGGGAGCCTGGGAAACCTTCTTAAAGAGATGCCAAACCGTGGCCAGGTTCTGCTCTTCCTCAATGTGCAACCTGAACTGATTTGGAGTGAGTGCCACGAATGTAGGTGAGCATACGATACGAGCAAAATGCAGATTTTAGTCCTAATGTATTGTGACAGCAGCACAAAACCTGAACCCAAGAATTTTTTTAAAAAAACTGCTAACTAAATGATCCATTCAATCATACTCACTATGCCAGTATAAAATAGCTTGTTCCAAATGCCAAATAATATTGCCAAATCACGCTTGCTAATGTGAAAAACCACTCACTGTCCTTATAAGTCTTGCTGAATTTATGTTACAGCCATCCATACTCAAATAACAGTTTATGCCCTATTCACTGGAAATAACCGAAAAATATAATTTGTAAAAACCAGTTTTTTTGCTGAGAAACATTTTTCTTTCAAAAATGGAGTTTCACATTTGCACATTTAGGTTATATTCAATTTTATTCAAAAATTACAGTGATTGTCCTTCACCTGATATACCTGTTATAATTATATTTTCAGCATTACTCTGCCTCAACATCCAGCTATAAGGAAGTGTCACATGCTCCCAGTGAAAGCTGGAACAAATAGATTTTCAGAATCTGACATGACCTCTTTAAAGGTGCCGCTGTAAAACTTCTATTGTTTGTAAAAATTCATAAGAGCCTGCATATATGTACATCCCAGGTCCCTTTTCCATTTGATATATATGAAAATGCAATTTACTGTATGTCAAATGAAAAATGCAGTTTTCAAATGCACGACAACAGGTGCTGGTTAAATGATCAGGCGCTATTTGTTACCTAGTCTCTTACTCTCATTTGCAGCATGATAAATTGCACTTTAGGAGAGTACTGCGATCTAAGGGGTCTTGACATGTTTTTATTGATTTGCATAGGTTATATGCATGTATTCCTGTTTGTAGGCAAATAGTGCCACAAGTAAATTCCAGTCACTGTGGCTGTGTTTCAAGAAAATTGCAGTCATCACGGGGGAGCCAAGATGGAGTGAGGTCGGGTAACAGAGACACATGCAGCCTGCTGGAATCTCAGAACCTCTATTAAGATTTATAGGCTGTAGGATTCTTTTGGGCTTCAACATTATTCTTAGTAAACCCTTTCTGTCTTCTGTTGTTTATAAAAACTGGCAGCTTTAGCAAAGACAGAAGCTTAAGTTGTAGGTAGCACAATTTAACATAATAGTTCTAGCCTGTCCTCCAAATAGCCTAATGCTGATTTTGCAAAAGGAAAAGGAGGAAAAAAACCACACACAAAAACCACATACCGTAGGCTGTTCCTGTGACACAGATGAATTTGGCTGTCAGCACATAAAGCATTTGTGCCATTTGATTGTATTTCCAATGTTAAAATTTACCAGCATTTCATATTCCACAACCCAATTTCTCACTTTATTTTAAATCTCCTCTTATTTCAGCACCATCAGGCCAATCAAGGAGAAAAATGAACCAATTAGTTCGAGGGGGGGAGGGGTGCACTGATTTACAAGGGAATGTTTTCACGGATTCACGGGTTCCACTCCTTCCCTCTTTTAGTTTCGCTTCAAATTCAAACCCACACACCTTCTCTCCGCCAACACTTTTCATGGGGCAGAGTCTACCTCTTCCTTGGAAGATCTCCTCATGGATCTGATCGAGATCCATCCCCCATCACTGGCCAGGGGATTTTAACCATTATTCAAACAAGGCAGTCCACAAGATGCAGAGAAATGGGGTTCGGGCCTCGATTTGCTACCTGGTTATAATAATAATAATAATAATGGCATTTATTAAGCACTTACTATGTGCAAAGCATTGTTCTAAGCACTGGGGAGGTTACAAGGTGATCAGGTTGTCCCACGGGGGGCTCACAGTCTTAATCCCCGTTTTACAGATGAGGTAACTGAGGCACAGAGAAGTGAAGTGACTTGCCCAAAGTCACACAGCTGACAAGTGGGGGAGCTGGATTTGAACCCATGACCTCTGACTCCGAAGCCCATGCTCTTTCCACTGAGCCATGCTGGTTATAAGTTGGCCAGACTCTTTCTCCCTCTCACCTGTCCCTGGGAGACCAGTTCTGGCTCAGTTTTAGAGATATGGATTTGGGATTTCCTCCACTCCAATGTTTTCCCAGAAGGCCAAAAGTGGTGAATCCTAGCCCAAATGTTTGGGAATGCAGGTTCAGGCCGCATCTTTCCCATCGGTCCATCATACTCACCCCACACACCTCTGACCCCCCCAGCAACCCTCCCCTCCATATGTCGGCTGCAACTGCCACTGGACTAGGTAGTGCCAACAATGTGGGTGATGGGAGGGCATATCCAAAGGAAGCGGGGTAAGCGGGTTTACTTGGAAAAGAGAGATGAAAATTGGGTAATCTGTTCCCCAAATTTCCACTGCCTGAGCCCCACCAGCTCCGCTTTCAGTCACCATCAAACCCCCACAAAGCAGTAGGGAGATTATGCTTAAAACCAAGGTGAAGGAGAATGGACAGTGGAGTAGACCCTAGAGCAGAAACCCTCTCTCAGTGACAATTTTGCTGGACTTGCTTAATAATGTTCCCTCCCCCTCAAAAATTCTCTGTTTTCAAACCTCGGATTTTTTTCTCCAGTTAGGAAGTCATGTGAATTATATAAGGATGCTGTTGATATTCTTATTTGCCACCAAGTGGTACTGGAGCAGAGGCTACTCTGAGCTTGCCTATCATTTTGCATCTGAATTGAGCAAGACACGACCGAAGGATCCCAGGTATTCATGTAAAAATAATAATAATAATAATAATTATGGTATCTGTTAAGAGCTCAACTATGTGCCAGACACTTTACTAAGCACTGGGGAGTATACAAGTAGATCGGGTTGGACATAGTCCTTGTCCCACATTTTACAGATGAGGTGACTGATGCCTAGAAAAGTGAAGTGACTTGCCCAAAGTCACACAGCAGACAAGTGGTGGAGCCAGGAGTAGAACCCATGACCTACACTTGTATTACCCAGGTACATTTGTGCAAGCACTGTAATTGACTTACTTTACTGCACCTTGGTACTTACCAGGCCTGAGAGCATCAAAGAGAACATTTTGTGGATGCCTCCCTGAATCTATGCCAAGAATATCATAATCGTAGAAACTAATGATGACGGCAATCTTGAAGGAAATTGGGAAGCTGCATAGTCGATTGGAAAGTGGACAGACCTGGGAAACAGAGGAACTGGGATCTATTCCCGGCTCCACCATCTGTCTGCAGTGTGAGCGTGGGCAAGTCACCACAGTTCTCTGTGCCTCAGTTATCTCATCTATAAAATGGGAATTTTGAGCCTGTGAGCCGAATGTGGGACAAGAACTGTGTTCAACCTCATTATCTTGTACTTACCCCAGGGCTTAGTACAGTGATTGGTACATAGTAACCACTTAACATATGGCCCAAAAATATCTACTAACAACTTTTATGTCATAAGACTTCAAAACTGCTGTACTTTTAAAAATGATATTTGTTAAGTGCTTACTTTGTGCCAGGCATCGTACTAAAAGCTGGGGAAGATACAATATAATCAAGTTGGACACAGTCCCCGTCCCACACAGGGGTCACAGTCTTAATCCCCATTTTGCAGTTGAGGGAAACGAGGCCCCGAGAAGTGAAGAGACTTGCCCAAAGCCACATACAGAAGTAAGTGGCAGAGCTGGATATTAGAACCCATGTCCTCTGGCCCATGATCTGTCCACTAAGCCATGCTGCTTCTGAAATTGTGATTAGGGTTTCTTGCTGTCTCACTGCCCTTTCTAATGTTATGCCCTGAGACACCTAACTCTCTTTTGGTCTGAACTTAACCCTGAGGGAGGTCAGGGGTGTAGGTGGTGATTGGGTATGATGGAGAGATATGGCCAGAACCTGCATTCCCAAACATTTGGGCTAGGATTCACCACCTTTGGTCCTCTGGGAATACACTGGAGTGAAGGAAATCCCAAATTCATATCTCTGTAACTGAGCCAGAACTGATCCCCCAGACAGGTGAAAGAGAGAAAGAGTCTGGCCAACTTATACCCAAGTAGTAAATCAAGGGCTGAACCCCATTTTCTGCATCTTTAATTATGCCACTGTGTTAGAGTTACTTGTGAATTAAGTGTTTGGGTGCCACTGTTTGTTTATAATCAGAATCCACATTTCTAATCACCAGAAACACACTTGTCCATATGTCGGCTGTCTGTCTTGGCATCTGCCTAAATCTTATACTGCCTTGCGAACAGACACATGTCTGCTCAATCCCTCCCAGAGCTTCTCACCAAATTCCTTTCTCCCATAGCAAGTAAATTCATCACAAATTCCTGTCGATTATGAGGATGAAGAAGTGATCTCTGCCATGGAAGACATGCCCAGAAACTAACACGCCCATTCAACAAAACAATTTCCTCTGAAAACACATGGAATACATAAGGCACCAGAAGTAGTATGACTATTCTCAGCAAATCCAAATCATAATGTTCAATGATGGCTGCCTTTCATGGGACATTCACTGAATCCTAATTTCAGTGCAGCACCAAACTAAGTGCTAATAGAATCATATGTGTGATGAAAACCCCTCAGACCCTCCTGTAACTTACAAAGTGACAAGAAAAAATACTACTTGCAGCCCTCCTCTAGGGTTGAATCCATAAACAACGCATTTCTTATATAGAACTAAGTATAGAATGAAGGCAACAATTATATTGGACTATATGGAAAACACAAACCAGAAGTCATACTAAGCATGGCTTTTTGGGTTTATTTTTCTTCTAAATTTAATTGTTCATGCAACAAAAATTCTGCATTCTATCCCTCAGATATTATTTACATTTAAATGATAATGTCTAGAAAAGTAACAATTTGCCTTTGAAGAACAATGTGGTACCCTTGAGGATTGGAAGGCAACAAAATAGGATATTAATGTATCTTGTATGAAAAAGCTTTTCCTAAACTAGGAGAGCTTCACACAACAGTCCCATTAGCCCATGTGAAGAATCTAGACTCATACTTTTCTTCAACAATATGCCCCTTTATTCATCTCCCCTTCGCTAAACCCTAATCCCCTGTTTACTATAAAGAGGGAGATTATTGCTACAGGTGAACACTTAGGCCATAATGTGATTTGAAATAAGGATTGCAACGGGTGGGTGTGGCTAAAATGAGATCCCCAAATACTGTAAAACTAATTCTCCTTTACCAACTCATTCAAAAGGGTAGAAATACATCATACCTAGCATGGCTTAGTGGAAAGAGCCTGGGCTTGGGAGTCAGAAGGTCATAGGTTCTAATCCCAGCTCTGCAGTTATCTGCTGTGTGACCTTGAGCAAACCACTCAACTTCTCTGTGTCTTAGTTACCTCATCTGTAAAATGGGTAGTAATAATAATAGTAATGGCATTTGTTAAGTGCTTACCATATGCAAAGCACTATTCTAAGCACTGGGGGATACAAGGGGATCCGATTGTCCCACATGGGGCTCACAGTCTTAATCCCCATTTTACAGATGAGGTAACGGAGGCTCAGAGAAGTTAAGTGACTTGCCCAATGTCACACAGCAGACACGTGGCGGGGTTGGGATTTGAACCCATGACCTCTGACTCCAAAGCCCTTGCTCTTTCCACTGAGCCACGCTGCTTTGAACCCCATGTGATTACCCTGTCTCTACCCCAGCACTTGGAACAGTGCTTGGCATATAGTAAGTGCCTAGCAAATACCACGATCATTATTATCATTCTGCCAGAACATTTAACTTTTTCCCTTTCTTTCTGTAGGTGAGAAACACTTGTCTTCTAGTACATTCTCATGATAATCCAGGCACAGAGAAAATATTCATGACAGCATGGGCCAGTTCATAAGAGAAATCACAACAGGCCTAATGAAAATCAGGCAGAGCTACTACAAATAATCTGAAAATACTGTTAGTCTTTCCTTTCTGTTCTCTTTCTTTCTTCATGTTAATCTGCTACTGAGAAGCAACTGGGCTTGTGGCAGGAAGATGTTGTATTCTGAGTTGAGCAATGTGGGAAAGAGAAAGAAGAGGTGTGAATAGTTAAGAGGAATGAGATGGTTTGGGATAATCAATCAGTGGTATTTATTGAGCACTTACTGCGTGGAGAGCATTGTTCTAAATTCTTAGGTGAGTACAGCAGAATTGATAGGCACTGCCTGCCCACCAAGAGCTTAGAGTCTAGAGGGGAACACAGATATTAAATTACAGATATATATATATCTGTACACACAAGTGCTTTGGGGCTGAAGGTGGAGTGAATATCAACTGCTTAGAAGGTGCAGATAATAATGATAATGGCATTCGCTAAGCACTTACTATGTGCAAAGCACTGTTCTAAGCACTGGGGAGGATACAAGGTGATCAAGTTGTCCCACGTGGGGCTCACACTCTTAATCCCCATTTTATAGATGGGGTAACTGAGGCACAGAAAAGTTAAGTGATTTGCCCACATAGCTGACAAGTGGTGGAGCCGGGATTAGAACCCATGACCTCTGACTACCAAGCCCGTGCTCTTTCCACTGAGCCACGCTGCTTCCCTAAATGCATAGATGATGCAGAAGAAAAAGGGAGGAGAGGAAATGAGAACTTAGTCGGAGAAGGTCTCTTGGAATTGGCATGCTTTTAATAAAGCTTTGAAGGTGGGGAGAGTGGTGTTCCACCATATACAAAGCAGGGAAGGAATTCCAGACCAAAAGGAAAACATGGACAAGGGGTCCGCAGGGAGATAGACAAGACTGAGATACAGTGATAAACTTGGTTCAAGACACTACGACCTTTGCAGCTAAAGAGTTTTTGAGGCTCAGTGGTTTCTACAAACCATTTTAAAATCTCTCATTGTGTGTGTCTGCAATCTATTGTGTCAGAAGTATTTGCTGCTGAAAGATGATGATGGCAAAGGCAGCATTATAATTTTCTTGCAGGATCAAGCAATAATCTACAAATTGAACATGGCCAAAATGGGAGATGGAAGGCGAGTAAAGCAAAAAGGAAGGTATCTTGCTCTGTCTCGTTTCCTCACATCTCACAGAGTCGATATCACGTTACGGGCACACAGAAAACCCATTTATCTGCATCCTTATATGCCCTTACTTCCACAGGAAAAAAGCAGTCTGTTCAGCAATATTCTAGCACATACACTTTGTTTGTACTTATTAAATAAAAAGAAAGGATCACCTTCAGCTATATTAATGATGGACTGGTGGATGAAGGATGCCTGTGAAAATTCACAACATCTGTTTGCTCCACTCTCTTCTCAGCATGCTGCACCTATTTCTCATGCTTAATGATGCTCATCCACTCTGCAAGTTTTACGAACAAATGTGTGTTTAGCCACATTCATCATTCTGAATGAGAGCTCTTGATGAAGCATCCACTGGCCTGCTTCACTCTTTCTGCTACACTTTAACAAATGACAACCCCTGGATGTATTTTTCATTTGTTAAAAATAAAAAAGATGGGTGAAGGATAGGTCCAGTGATTTCGTTTTCCATTCTTGGCTCCCTCAGAAACTTTGGGGGAAGATACTAAACTACACGCATTTAACTGTAAACCTATTCAGGAGGTAGCTTGTTGAAGAGGGACACAGATTGTGAGTTACAAACAGGGCTGTGAATCAGCACGCCGTGGGCTCAACATAGGACAAATTTTTTTCCCCATGTTCTATCCCATACAGAACTTGGGAGAAGACTGAGGCTGCCAGTGTTATTGACTGTTGACATCCCGACATACATGAATGACATTTTTCCTTATTCCAGCCTTCCTTCTCTGGCACTCAAACACTGGTATTAGATAATAAAAATGATGACGATAATCATGGTATTTGTTAATCATTTACTATGTGCCAAGCAACATTCTTAGCACTGGGGATAGAATCAAGACAATCAGGTCCCACGAGGGCCTCACGGTCCAGGTAGGAGGGAAAATAGGTATTGTAACCCCATTTTACAGATGAGGGAACTGAGGCATAGAGAAGTTAAATGATTTGCCCAAGGTCACACGCTATTCATGACTTGCCATGCCATTTCACTTGTGCAGAACTTCTGTTCTGCTGAACTACTTTACTTTCTCATCCCAGCCAAACCAGGAAACATAATCTGAATAACCTATAAGTTATTCGAGCAAAGCTGTTGGGGCAAGTGGGTTGAAATAAAGAGTTCAAAATGGCAGGAGAATTATAATATATTAAGAAATAATCTTTCAGAGTTTATTTTCAAATGATTTGTCTTATTTGGTTCATTTAATTAGGAGCATGAAAAGAAAAAAATGTTATTTTCTCTTTATTAAATATTTGGAGTCATTGGAAATCAGGTTAAATTACATTTCACAAGACTTCATTTTTCTTTGTATTTGCAATGCTGCATATTGTATTAGTATTTGTATTGCATTTCACTCAGCATGCATTGCAAAGCACTTTACAAATGAAATAATCAAGTTATATATTCAATAAAGCCACATTATTATATCACCATTTTAACCGCACATGGGTTTTTCTCTTCCTTCCACAACACTGTGAACACAAGAAAAGGAGAATGCAATCATTTATCAAATTAACTCATTCTTTTTCCTTTTCAAAATATCCATTCAGTCATTGAGATTTCCTATGCTTCATTTCCTGCATTTATAAAATATTACACTTAGTTTAAAGGAAAGTTTTCAAAGGAATGGAGAGATCAGGAAAAAAATCAGGGAAAATTAGGAAATCAGGAAAAAAACCCCCTCAGAGCTCTGCTTCACAAATACCTATACAAACAGGCCTTAATCTACATTATTTGGGAATCCAACATCCCAAAAATGTAAGTGCAATTCATGTTTACTTAAAGATAAAAACAACTTTTGGTAGTAATCAAATAGTTTTCACGCCTCCTGTAAAAAAATATCAAAGTCTTCAAAGTGGCTTTGCAAAGAGTTTCAACAAATCTATGTGAAACCACATTGATTTTTGCCTATATTCATGTCACCTGAAGGTGATTAAATCAATCAATCGTATTTATTGAGCGCTTACTGTGTGCAAAGCACTGTACTAAGCGCTTGGGACGTACAAGTTGGCAACATATAGAGACAGTCCCTACCCAACAGTGGGCTCACAGTCTAAAAGGGGGAGACAGAGAACAAAACCAAACATACTAACAAAATAAAATAAATAGAATAGACATGTACAAGTAAAATAAATCAATAAATAGAGTAATAAATATGTACAAACATATATACATATATACAGGTATATGTTATGCTTTGGGCAGGACCATGCTCGTATTTTGGTTCCTAACTTAGATTGTGTCAGATGTAAGGTCAAAACCCTGTTTTAGTCGACCTTAGATTTATAACTTATCTGGACCTCAGTTTCCTCATCTGTAAAAGGGGGATTAAATGCCTGTGTCCCCCTCACTAGATGGGGAGCCACATGTAGGATATGGACTATGTCCAACCTGATTACCTTGTACCTACCCCAGTCTTAGTATAGTGCATGGCACACAGTAAGTGCTTAAAAAATACCATTGTCATTATTATTACTGCTACTACTACTACTGCCACTGTTCCAACCACCATCACAGAACTGGTCTTCAGTGCAGTGATGTATTTCTGCCCATAACTAAAATTCCTATTTATAGCTCAGATTCAGATGCTTCCCGCCACTTCCCAGCAAGTCCTCTGCTCCAGGCCATCTGCCCACTAGTATCCTGTTTTAGTACTGTTACCTAGGGAAAAGTAGTGAGAGCCAAGGAAAGACAGTGGCAGTGAAGAGCATTTCTCTGTGCCTCAGTTCCCTCATCTGTAAAAAGGGGATTAAGACTGTGAGCCCCATGTGGGACGGTGTGTCCAATGTGATTTGCTTGTATCCACCCTAGTGCTTAGTACAGTTCCTGGCACACAGTAAGTGCTCACCAAATTCCATAATGATAATAACAAGGAGGGGTGGCAGGGTATAGGGCTATCAGGGCCTCCTTAACAATGCTGAGGTCACTTGGAAGAGAAAAAGAAGGATGGCAGGAAGTTGTGAAAGAAGAAGCCAATATCCATCTCCCAACCCTACATTTTGTCTCTTTCTATTCCCCTTTCTTCCTCCTTCTTCCTTTCCCAGGTCTCTTTGCATCTCCTCAATGGTTCTTCCTCCTCTAAGTCCTGTTCTCAGGCAAACTTGAGTCCCTCAAATTCTGGTCACCCCATCACATAAGCCTCCTCCCCTGTTCACTGGGGAAAGAGATAAATATTATTTTGCAGGGTACATTTACACACAATTTCACTTTCAACATAGATTTTCATGGACACCAAAATAAAGAAAAGAGAAATCAGAGGGAGACTTTACTATGCTTTTGTTTTGTTTATTTGTGTGTGTGTTGCTGTTGATTTCCTCTAGGCCTGCTACTTGAGTCCCGAAAGTAGTAGCCTGCTCTCTTTTAGCCCCAGGAAACATTACTAATTTGCATTATTGCCTTAAAATATTTTTGCATTGAGCTAGGTTTCACACTGCTGATCAATTAACTATTTATCAGCTACAGCATCTATCTTGTTACCAAATATCCCAATAAAACAAAGAAAAGCCAATTACAATCTATGTGTCCCTTTGAAGATGTTATTTTCCCCTTTAAAAAAAAAGGACCTTGAAAATCTCAGAGTGGGCTTTAAAACAAAGTGGGCTGCAAGTCCCATGATATTAAAAAAAGGGAGGAAACCAAATGCAAATTTTATTTGTACAATGAGACTATAGTCATTATTATCATCTTCAACATAGCTATTGAACATTAGATAGTATGGAGGTGGCATCTTCAGACTGCTTGAAGTAAACAGTTCCTATATGAGTAGCCGCGTTCTTGTCACAGGATACAATAATAGATAAACTACAGCAAAAATCCATCCTCAGTCAAGAGCCATCAACCAATGGCTTCTTTAATAGAAGCCACGCTGCTACTTTTAATCTAAATAGTAACACTGGCATTTGATCTGTGCTTGGAAAAGGAGTTTTAATACATTTGGGGTAATCAGGCTTTGGAGTGGGCACTTTGAACATCAACATTAAGAATTTTGAGCATGATCATTTGCATCAGATCCGTCTTTTCCCTAGTTTACTTCCAGCGAGAACTACGCAAGCCCTTCTAGAACAAAGGTCAGCATCTGCAGTTCACACAGAGCCAAGGTAAACAAAATATTCATTCATTCATTCATTCAATCATATTTATTGAGCACTTACTGTGTGCAGAGCACTATATTAAGTGCTTGGGAAGTACAAGTTGGCAACATATAGAGACGGTCCCTATCCAACAACGGGCTCACAGTCTAGAAGGGGGAGACAGACAACAAAACAAAACATGTGGACAGGTGTCAAGTCATCAGAATAAATAGAAGTAAAGCTAGATGCACATCATTAACAAAATAAATAGAATAGTAAATATGTACAAGTAAAATAGAGTAATAAATCTGTACAGACACACATACAGGTGCTGTGGGGAAGGGAAGGTCATCATTCGGGACCTGAAGCCAGGCCACAAATCAGTTTCACCAACCTGCCGGACTGGACCCACCCAGCCTGCCACTCAATTTGTTTAAGTGGCTACATTTCTACCAACAACCAGGTCCAACTGGTTCTGTGCTGGCTATGGATCCTGTGGTGTGCAGTGAATCTAATAATAAAAATAATAATAATTGTAATAATTATAGTATTTGTTAAGTACTTACTATGTGCCAGGCACTGAACTAAGTGCTGGGATGGATACAAGTAAATCAGGTTGTACCCAGTCCCTGTCCCACAGAGGGCTCACAGGCTTAAGCCTCATTTCACACATGAGGGAACTGAGGCTCAGGGAAGTGAAGTGACTTGGCCAAGGTCACACAGCAGACAAGTGGCAGATCTGGGATTAGAACCCATGACCTCTGACTTCCGGGACCGTGCTCTGTCTACTACACAGTGCTGAGGAGTCTGAATGAATCTAAGGTTGGATCAGCCTTAGGTAGGGGCAGTTGTTATCCACCAATTAATAATACACATATATCAATCAGTGGTATTTATTGAGTGATTACTATGTGCAGAGCACTGAATTAAGAGCTTGGGAGAAAACATTTATGGAGCATCTAATGTGCGCAAAGCACCATGCTTAAAGCTTAGCAAAATACTGTGGAGATAGTAGATATATTCCCTGTCCCCTAAGACCTTCCTCTTCCCACTCCCCACTTTCACCCTGACTGTATCCGTTTTTCTCTTGCTTCAACATCTGGAATATAAATCTCTAGCCAAAATAATTGTCCATTCCTAACAGAAAGAGATTCTTTGGCTAGAGTAGATATGTTCGAAATTATTTTCTTGACCATTGAGGATATTTTTCCTCTTTAATAACCTGACCTAGTGACTTCCTAGTTGCTGTACCTTCATGAATAAGCCACTACCATTCTATACCCTCAAAGATTTCATGTTCAAAATATTAAGTTCCACATGGAATGCTATCTAGAAAACCACCAAAATCTGTAGTACAGAACTAGTTAATAGGGTAGCAATGTATTTAAACCTAAAAACCCAATTCCAGACTTGTGCATTTAAAATACAATCAAGAGTTCCAAAGCCAATTTTTGTGTGGTATTTGTTAAGCACATACTAGGTGTCAAACACTATTCTAAGCACTGGTGTAGGTGCAAGTTAATTAGCTCAGACACAGTCCCTTTCCCGCATGGGGCTTCCAGACTAAGTAGAAAAGAGAAGAGATATTTAATCCCCATTTTTCAGTTGAGAAAACTGAGGCATGCAGAAGTTAGGTGACTTGCTCAAGGTCACAAAGCCAGCAATTGGCAGAGCCAGAATTAGAACCCAGGTCCTCTGATTCCCAGGCCCATGCTCTCTCCCTTAGGCCATCCCCCGAGACTGAGCAAGTTGGCCAGGACTGGGGCAGGTTTGGATATTTCCTAAAGGGTCTGAAGTGTCTGGCATTTGGTGGGACCCAGTGATAATGGCTGAGGTCAATCAAACCACAAGCGAGTTTAGGATTTACTGCTAGGTGGCTACACTCATCCTACAAACTGCTGAAACCTCATTCTCCAGGAATACTTGCTACCATTATGCAAGCATGTCTGTGTCCCTCCAAAAAGTCAGTCCCAGGACAATGAATAATAATGATAATAATAATGATAATAGTAATAATTGTGGTACTCGTTAAGCACTTACTATGTGCCAGGCGCTGTGCTAGGATTAATTAAAAATTAAATTCTCTTCCTATGAGTGAGGACATTCAATACAAATGTTGATGGTAACCCCTAACTCTGGAACATTCTGTTCAACAATTTGCAGGCACTGATTCAGTTTAAATCAAGAACTAAAATGGAATTTTCCAAAGGAACTGAAGGTCACAGATGCTAGGCCTGAAAAGCCATCTGACTGATTTAACATGTCCAAAACTGAGTTGTTTATGTTCCCACCCAAAACCCTATCCTCCCCATGACTTTCCCATCACGGCACCACGATCCTTTGTGTCTCACAAGCCCGTAACCTTGGCATTATCCCTGCCTCCTCTCTGTCATTTGATCCACATATTCCGTCCATAACCAAATCCTGTCTGTCCCAACTTTGCAACATCGCTAAAATTGTTCCTCTCCATCTAAACTGCTACCACTTTAATACAATCACCTATCCTATCCCGCCTGGGTTACTCCATCAGCCTCCATGCTGACCTCCCAGTCTCCTGTCTCTCCCCACTCCAGTCCATATGTGATTCTGCTACCCAGATCATTTTTCTTCAAAAATGTTCAGGAGACCTGTCACCCCCTGCTCAAAAAACTCCAGTCATTGCCTATCCACCTCCATATCAAACAAAAACTTCTCACCATTGGCTGAAAAGCACTCCACCACCTTGCCCCCTTCTACCTCACCTTGCTATTCTCCTTTTACAACCCAACCCACACACTTTGCTCCTCTAGTGCTAAACTTCTCAATGTGCCTCATCTCACCTGTCTCGCCTCTGACCCCTAGCCCACATCCCATCTCTGGCCTGGAATGCCTCCCTCCTCAAATCCAACAGAAAATTACTCTCTCCATCTTCAAAGTCTTAGTGAAGGCACATCACTTCCAAGAGGCCTTCCCAGACTAAGCCACACTTTTCCACCTCTCCCACTCCCTTCTGGGTTGCCCTGACCTGCTCCCTTTGTTCTTCCCCACTCCTAGGCCCACAGCACTTACGTACACATCTGTAATTTTATTTATTTGTATTGATGTCTGTCTCCCCTCTTCTAGACTGTAAGCTTGCTGTGGGCAGGGAATGTCACCGTTTACTGTTGCACTGTAGTTTCCCAAGTGCTTAGTTCAGTGCTCAGCACACATTAAGCACACAATAAATGCAAATGAATGAATGAATTAAGCCACTTTAGGTGTAAACAGGAGACAAAAGCATCAAAATAGCGAAAAGGGCCATGAATTCTTCTGGATAAAGTTGGATAAAGGGATAAAGGGGAACGTATCTGTTGTACTATTATATTGTATTCTCCCAAGCGTTTAGCACAGTGTTCTGCACACAGTAATCACTCGATAAATGTAAAATAAATATTGATTAAGTATTCTAACCAAGGAGATTTCTGGCATGTCAAAATCAGCGAGAGGTTGAAGTTCTGACTACTCTGCCTCCAGTCCCTGTCACCATTGTGGCACCTCTGATATGCAACTTAAGAAACCTGGATAGACACAATCTAATGACATCTTTTAATGGGGTTAGAAACAGAGAAAAGTCTTATTCTTGAAAATTTTAATTGGCAAGAGATTGGAGGAAGTGATAATATGGCTTATGGATTCTTAGAGCCCAAGGGACAGATTCTGAACCATGGATGGTTGAGAGGTGCCTTCACTACACTGCAACAGAAAGAGCTCAGTTCTAAAGTAGTTTCAGTCATCTGGTATTTAGCAAGGAATCACCTAACAAAAAAGAAGAGGGTATCTTACCACTATGTTCGGACTAATTCCACTGGTCTTAATGGTCCCTTCCTCCCATGCTTTACACTAGCCCTTCCTACCATTTTTCCTCATTATTGGACTTTTAAATTGGGAAATGTCATGCAGAGTTAGGAAAAAAGCATCTGTTGTGAATTCTTTACATTATTGGCTCATGTTTCAAAGTTATTCATTGAATTTTTAAATTACTTTATCACATATTGCAAGCTCAAAGAGGGCTCCCAGACAGAAACATAGCAAAGCTAAAAAAATGAAGGGATCCTCTTCTGTCACCTACGCTGGGATAAATGTTTCGAGTCACAACTCCTATCCATCTGGCAGATCGATTCTATTTGGCGATAAATATGATGGATGGTAAAATCCGAAGTGCAATATTTTTGCAACAAAGTTAACTGAAGATGGAAGATCAGTCAATCAATCAGCAACCAATAGTATATATTGAGTGTCTACTGAGTGCAAACCATTGTACTAAGAATTTAGGAAAGTTCCATAGAAGCATTCCTGAACACTTAATCCATCAGTTGGCTATAACGAAGAAAACTTCAATTTTCTCTTTTCCAAGAATCACCGCATTGCCTGCTTGGGCCTGGATTTCTCAGGGAAACCTCTTGAGCAGGCATTGCGGTGATAAAGAATCACTTCTAGACAACTGAAGAGTTACTGAGCCATTCCACCCGTCATAATCCCCCCAGAATGATGTTCTAGAAAAGATACCTTACACTTTCCAAGATAAAAGTAAAGGAAAAAAAACCCACGGTCTATTCAGCCTTTCAAAGAGATTCAATGATTAAAGGGCCCACAGTTATATGGTTAGAGTGGTGTGAAAACTAAGAGCAAAAGAACAGCTTGGGCAACAATTCACTGTTCCTCCCAGAGTGGTTCCTCTTCCAGATTTTATTTTGTTCTTTTAAGCTAAATGCTGCTTTTAGAGTGGCAGAGCTTTCATGGAAGGTTATTGGAACTATTTTGAGAGACATTATTTCATTCAAAGTCAAACCCCGACTGCAGGACAAACCTCCAGGACAAACCCAGTTGACAAACCTCCTCTACTCAAGTTCATTAAAAATAAAATTACTATTGCTTTGCCCAGGACTACTGAAGGATGCACTAGCTAAGTTAGAGGGAAGACCTCTCAAGACAGTTTCATTCATTCAACCGTATTTATTGAGCACTTACTGTGTGCAGAGCACTGTACTAAGAGCTTGAAAAGTACAATTCCAGTTCTCTATTTCTGTGCTCATCTATATGATTAAATCAATTACTATTAGGAAAATTTCCCCAAAGACAGTTAAACAAAAGCCATCCAGGATGATAACCCAGAAATGGTGAGGCACACCTAAGGACTCTGATGAAAAATTCATCTGACAATGTTGGAGGATAAAAATAATAATAATTGTGGTATTTGTTAAGCGCTTACATATGCCAGGCACTTTACTAAGTGCTGGGTTAGATACAAAGTAATAGGGTTGGACATAGTCCCTGTCCCACACTGGGCTCACAGAGAATTTACACTGGAGTAGTAAAGGTCTTTATGACCATGCTGTTACCTTGCTTCATTTTTCTTACTCTCCCTTATTGAAATTACTGTCGTCTTCACAAAGCCAGAAGAGTAGAAGGTCAGAATGGTCCAGCATCTTAGAGAGCATAATCTTAATTCTCAAAATATGCATTGAACTTCCAGGCCACAGAAACAAATGCTGGTTTGGAAAATACCAAGTTCCATCTCTAAGGAAATTCACACCATGTTTCAAATAGCCCTAAGATCATAATTGAGTTATCATAACAAAACCTTAAAAACATCAGAGAACCCTTTAAGAAGAACTTGACTCTAATGTTTTAATTATCTCCTAAGTTTTAGAAAAGTTCAAATAATGCTCAGATCCTGGGCTAAGACACTGTTAATAAAAAAATGTTAAATGACAACCCTAATAGCCACGTTTTTAAAAAATAAATAATACTGATGTGACCGTTCAGTATTTATCTTATCTATTGATTGAAATTTATCTATATTTCATGCTAATAAAAGCTTTGATCTTCCTCAGGGTCAAATTCTTTCACCTTAAGAGGTCAAATGCTGCAAATATGAACGATGGCAATTTGCTTAGGAACTTACAAGGGAAAGAGAATAATGTGTCACAGGTCAGAGGCCAAGGAGACTATGCTTCCCATCAAGCCTAAACACATTTTTAAGACTCGAATCAAGAACATGAATGCAGGGGTAATTTACTGTGTCCCACAAAAAGACTGTACCACAGCAAGGCCAATTGCAAACCTGTGGTTATAAAAAGGACTAACTCATCCAAAGAATTACAGCCAATACTGGAATTAGGAAAGATTCTGCAGCAAAATGTTACAACAGCTGGAATACCAAAGATCAACATCTTTCAGACCTCATATGAAGCCACAGCATGATAAACAAATTCAATAAAATTACGAATTGGCAAACTGTTTGCAACAAATGTTATTTTCTGGATAACAAGATGGATAACTTACATTTTGCAACATATGCAAGGAATTATTGAAAACAGATGTAAATGTTCTCAAACTCGAGTCTTTCTTTGGCACAAATCTGCATACATTGTTTCTGTACTGTATGTCACAATAGTGCAGCCGTATACACCAAAACGCCAATACCGTATGGAGTGGAGCGCTCTAATTTTAGGAGGAAATTTCTGCCAACTTTCAGTATTTCATAAACCTTATGAAGCGTCTGATATTTATGCCATTAACTAAACAGTAACACACATAGGAAACTGAGAAACCTGGAAAAAAATGTTCAAACTAAATGAATTGCAAACACAAAGAACTGTAAAAACGAATTCTATCAACAGTGATGGTTATCTGCTCCCATTTAAAGTGGGAATGTAAGACATGCCCCTTGACTGTCACTTCAGTAAATATAAAGTTGTCTCAACACGTTTGTTTGATTCCCACATGCCATTTGTTGGTTTTTTTTTTCTGTCCTGTCTTCTGACAAAAGTGTCCAGGACACTGCACAGTACCTTGTTTAAGGCAATGTATTTGAAGTATAACAAAAACACACATGCACACAGAGTTTGATCATCAAATTTTGGAAATTGGGGCCCAGGGAGGTGTTTTCTATGAAAAGTAATTTAAATTTTCCAGCTACAAATGCATCTTTCCTTCTGAGAAGGCTCAACTGTAAAACAGATTTGTATCTGAAAATAGAAAGAGAATTTATGCAAAAATGATCTCCTGGGATCATCACAGAAACACACAAAGTAATTTTCTGCCAGAATAATACAGAGAATTCGCAAGAGTTGGTTTACGATCTGACCACTGAACAACATAAAATAAACACGGGAAGTATAGTTGACAATGCAAAATTTCCAAAACACAGTCTTAATCTAAAGATGTTAAAATTATAAAATTGAAATCTGGAGTGAAATATTTGCCCATTTAAAATTAACAGCAATTTCAAGATCTGTATATTTCTGATTATTAATAACAGTACCTACTAGACAACTAAACTAAATCTCTGTCTCTGATCTCCAATTTGGATTTGCTGTCCTAACTGTTAACTTGTTAAAACTTGGTAGACACATAAGAGCATTAGTAAATAATTATGAAAACTGAATTTTATAGCCAGATATAAAAACGAGCAGTCACAATAGGAACAATAAAGCCATGATGATTTTAGTCAGGCATATATTTGAAAGAGCATTTTCCAAGAAAATTTTCATTTAGGACTGAATCTGCGTGGGACAGTTGTAACTAAGTTCCAGCCTAGTCGTAGAAAAATTTCTCTGGGCAGACAAAGCTAATGTTTCTGGAGCCACATACCAACATTCTCACTTCCTATCCTGACTTTGGATATCTGGCAGCAGGTCTGGCTGATTCACAAACTGCATTTCAGTCTTGAGCTACCACAAGGCAAGGCAGTGACCAGAATTCAACAAGGCTGGTGGCATATGGTTAGCATAAGATTGCCAGTGCCGTCAGTCAAACAGTAGGTGTCAATCAGATCATCAATCAGAAGGCATAGGAGAGAATACATCCTCCAGATAAAGATACCCTATTGTTAAAATTCAATATTGATTCAGACATTCCCTGATGACTTTGACAAAATGCCCTAGGCAATGTTTCTCGAACATCTGCACAATATGTATTTTGGTTGCTATGCTGTAATGGAATTAGGATTTGAACCTTTTACGCACGCCACCCTCAACCTCACGGCACTTACATACTTATCTGAAATTTATTCGTTTGTATAATGTCCGTCTCCCCCCCTCGACTTATGGTCAGGGAATATTTCCACAAACCCTGTTATATTGAACTCTCCCAAACACTTAGTACAGTGCTATGCAGACAGTAAGTGCTCAATAAAATAATTGATGGATAAATGTAATTAATTGAATGTGACAATTCAAGGGTGGAAAAATTGTCCTTACGAGTACATACGGTATCAGTAAAGGCCTAAGTATTGTACCATCAAATTTCTGTAATACAAGGATCTTCATGAACAGTGCTTAGAGCAGAGTTTGACACATAAGTGCTCAACAAATACCATTATTATCATTATTATAATTCCCTGTGTTACAGAGGAACTGATTGTATTCTCAAATCCCTCTTTAGTTACCTAGCAAAAGTCAGATGTCATTAGAGATGTTAAGATGAAGGCAAAACGTGTGAAAGTCCATCAGACTACCTTTGGGTTGGCCCATTGCCAAGTAATATAGTCATTTTAAAAAGGTTAAACTTTTCCACACCAGTGTGGAATCTAGCATTCATATCAACAGAGAAATTTTCAGGAAATCTGTGAAAATACGTCACAGTGCCTTTGCAAAGCAACTATCAATGGATCATTCATTCAATTCATTCAATTGTATTTATTGAGCACTTACTTTGTGCAGAGCACTGTACTAGGCACTTGGGAAGTACAAGTCGGCAACATAGAGAGACGGATCACAGATTATTGCAATTACTTGAGAAGTGGACTATCAGAGAAATGATGTTCAATGATTTATACTCAGAGTGTTATCGGGGAGGTTATATCTTTACTGGTGTTCATCCTGTTACATTGGTACTGCTTCCTTGTTCTCCCTCATGTGTCTATTTGCAAAGTTTTCCTGCTCTACCTTCAATGCCCATTAGATTGTAAACAACTTCAGGACAGGGATATGTGTCTTGTTTCTGTTTTATTCTCCCTGCTTTGCACTTGATGTGGTCGATAAATACATTCGATGATGAAAACTAACCATTTAAGGAAAGGAAACTTAGAACAAGTCTAAAGTAGTGTGAAATTACATATAAAAGTATACTTCTGTGGCTTTGTACTTGCAATTCATATACCTGCTGTGTGACCTATATCTTATTCTTTAAGCTTATCTGATCCCCAAGGAAAAGGGACCTTGTTATATGCATGCATTACTGATGCTTTTAATATTATTGCAACTTGATACAGTACACGCTCTATAAATGCCACTTACTGATTGACAAATATTTAAAAAAATACAGGAGAAAATACACAGTCAGGCATCCATGTTATCAAATATGAGAGACAACCCGATGAATGAATCTCAGTCCAGGGAGGAAGTAGAACATCATGAGTTTCTAAAAGGGAGGGCCAAAGACAACGAGAAATAAAGAGACACAAAAAGATTTCTGTTTTGTGTTCCCTTTCCTGTGTCACACACAGCAAAAGGAATGTTTACACTGGTCTCTATTTTTCTGATTTCTCCAGCACGCCCAGCTTCAGGTTCAAAGGATAACTTAGTTCTTTGCATCTGCCTTTAAGACTTTGCACTGCTAGGCCCAGGGCATAGGACTCTTGTGTATTTGTCCAGTTTTCACTGACAACCTCCTACACTTGGCAAAAGAAGATCGAAAAGATGCAGAATAATGTCAACTTGAATAGTAATCTGTTATGTGAATGGTTCTGTTGCTTACTACACTAGAGTAGGTTATGGTTTCATATATCATGTTGAATGTGCAATATATTTTTTTTCAACCATTCATATTAAACTGGTGTAAATGTTTTTATTCCTTGCCACGTTCTTGGGTGGTAAGCTTAGAATCTCCCAGGAATCAGTTGGTTTTAAATTGTCATGCATCTTCAGGCAGCCCTTACCTGATGAAAAATGGGCACGTTTCTTAAATGAATTTCCCCTTTTTTGCAGTTAATAAATAATCCATGCAGCAGAAATGTACCATGTGTGAAGCGGTGTTTACAATAGGTGGTAAATCACACGACTACTGTACTGTAATTCATTCTGGATATTGTAACTCCATTCATCACAACACCTTCTTTCTGAGCATGCCAGGCGTTAATTCCACAGAAATTTGCTTGGACTTTGGTTTCAATTCATGGCCTTAAACTATGAGGTGTTGAAGTGATATTTATTTAAGGAGCACAAAGTCTCAAGGGGTGGCCTAAACCCAAAATTATGAGCACAAAATCACAGTGAAGAAACACCTGGAAGAAGAGAACCGCATACCCTCTCTGGGAGAAAGTAGAATCCTACTAGGAGCCATGTACGCCACCTGTGAACTCAGGCCCTTCCCCAACACGTGTAACGAGCACGGCTTAATGGTCAAAAGGCCCCTCGGCTAGGAATGGGCTTGCTAGGATCCTCCTCAGACCTGCAGGAAAGCCAGTAGTGTTTTTTGGCTAATTTTCCATGGTCCAGGTCTTAGAAGCTGCCCCAACAGTGTGGTATGGGCATGTAAATTCCCTAATACATGAGAAAGAGTTTTCTTACTCATCCTTATTGCCTCCCAAAATGGTGAGGAATTACCATTTCATTCACCAGTCCTCAGGAAAGCCCAATCCAGAGCCCTTCTACCCGTGACCACTGGGAAAAGAGGGGCAGAGACCATCATGCAGAACCACCCAGAATTTGGAGTCAGTGAAAGGTGCCAGAAACCTTTTCCTTAAAAAAAAATATTTAGTAAGTGCTCATTATGTGCAGCACTGTACTAAGTGCTAGGATAGCTATAAGCTAATCAGGTTGGACACAGGTTGGAGAAGCAGCGTGGCTTAGTGGCAAGAGCCCGGATTTGGGAGTCAGAGGTCGTGGGTTCTAATCCGGAATCCACCACTTATCAGCTGTGTGACTTTGGGCAACTCACCTCACTTCTCTGTGCCTCAATTACCTTATCTGTAAAATGGGGATTAAGACTGTGAGCCCAATGTGGGGACAACCTGATTAACTTGTATCTACCCCAGCACTTAGAACAGTGCTTGGCATATAGAAAGCACTTAACAAATACCATCATTCTTCTTATTATTATTATTAGACAGTCCATGTCCCCCATGGAGCTCACAGTCTTAATTCCTATTTTATCTATAAGCTAACTGAGGCACAGAGAAGTGAAGTGACTTTCCCAAGGTCCTACAGCAGACAGCTTTTGAAGCCAGGATTAGAACACTTGTCCTATCCTTGAGGCCATTAACCTTTCATCAAGAGCTCTGGGCTACAGCTGTGACTCCTATGGAATTGAGCAATACCTTGCAAAGACATTTAGTGGCATTCAACAAATTATACCCACAGAAAGATGTCTGGCTGAGGCATTTCTCTGTAAATCACACAGCTCTAATAAGAGGCCCTTTTCACTACCTTAAAAATGGAAACCAAACTGCTACCTTGCTGGTTCAATCTCTCATCTTATCCCAACTGGATTACTGCATCAGCCTCCTCTCTGATCTCCCATCCTCCTGTCTCCCCACTTCAGTCTATACTTCACGCTGCTGCCTGAATCATCTTTGTGCAGAAACGCTCTGGGCACATTACTCCCCTCCTCAAAAATCTCCAGTGGCTGCCTGTCAACCTATGCATCAAGCAAAAACTCCTCACTCTAGGCTTCAAGGCTCTCCATCACTTCGCCCCCTCCTACCTCACCTCCCTTCTCTCCTTCTACAGCCCAGCCCACACCCTCCACTCCTCTGCCACTAACCTCCTTACTGTACCTCATTCTTGCCTGTCCTGCCGTCGATCCCTGGCCCACGTCCTCCCCTTGGCCTGGAATGCCCTCCCTCAACACATCCGCCAAGCTAGCTCTCTTTCTCCCTTCAAAGCCCTACTGAGAGCTCACTTCCTCCAAGAGGCCTTCTCAGACTGAGCCCCCTTTTTCCCCTCCTCCTCCTCATCCCCCCCACCCAGCCTCCTTCCCCTCCCCACAGCACCTGAATATATGTTTGTACAGATTTATAACTATTTATTTTATTTGTACGTATTTACTATTCTATTTATTTTGTTAATGACGTGCATTTAGCTTTAATTCTATTTGTTCTGATGACTTGATACCTGTCCACATGTTTAGTTTTGTTGTCTGTCTCCCCCTTCTAGACTATGAGCCCATTGCTGGGTAGAGTCCGTCTCTATATGTTGCCAACTTGTACTTCCCAAGCGCTTAGTACGGTGCTCTGCAAACAGTAAGCACTCAATAAATATGATTGAATGAATGAATGAAAAAGCAAATTTAAAAGTATTTGTGGAAAAGTACTAGGATTTTAAACCATTTTTGCAAAAAAAGATTTCAAAACTTGCATCTTTGTTATTTCTTTTCCCTACACCTATTATGGTATTAAGTTTCATTTGTGACAAAGGGCACTCTTCCCCACTAGCAAACCTATTTCAAAATTGCAGGCCCATTTTGATGGCTCCCCTAAAAAGCTTTGCTGTTGTCAGCATTTCTCAGGGCTAGAGTCTAAAAACTGCCAGTCTGCTCTCCTTTCCATGCTGCACGTGTGCTCCTGTCTTAGGCCAGAGTTTGTTTAATTAGATCTTTATTGTTTAAAAAAAAAACTGACCAAACTCTCTTCTCCTCTTCCGTTCCCTCAACCGTCACAGATTGTGCTTTTCGGTTTTTTTTCCCAAACAATTTTTTTTCTCACAGACTCCTTTGAAGCTCTTTCTGTATAAAAGTTTATTTTTTTTTTAGAAAAATCATTTTTAAATGTGCTCCATGTAATCTTTTCCACAGGAAAACAATAAAACACTGCAACAAAACATCCCTTGGTTTCAGCTAGCAGTTAGCAAATAGAGATTGAAATACCTGGCATGGGTTCTTGGGTTGAAAGACTCTTGGAAAGCAAGGATAACATTATCATATGAGTGACTTCGCTCCTACCAGAACCACAAATACAAAGTATTAACTTCAACATACTCCAGCAACAGCTGCTCCGGATCTCTGTTTTCAATAGCAAGTCTCACGTTCTTGGTGAGCAAGGAACATGTCTACCAACTCTGTGGTATTGTACTCTCTCAGGTTCTTAGTATTGTGCTCTGCACACAGTAAGCACTTAATATAAATACCATTGATTGATTGATTGTTAAGGAACATTATGAAAAAAACACATGGCTTACCCCATAACAGAGAGGTCTCTGAGATGGCAAGACAAAAAGACCTTAGAGTAGGATCAATCAATAACTAGCACATTCCCCCCTTCAAAGCCCTACTAAAAGCTCACCTCCTCCAGGAGGCCTTCCCAAACTGAGCCCCCCCTTTTCCTCTGCTCCTCCTCCCCTCCGTCTCCCCGACTCCCTCCCTCTGCTCTACCCCTTTCTCCACCCCACAGCACTTGTGCATATAGGTACATATCTATTCTATTTATTTGATTAATGAGATTTATATATCTATAATTTCATTCATTTTTATCAATGCCAATGATGCCTGTCTACTTGTTGTGCTTTGTTTTGTTGTCTGTCTCCCCCGTTCTAGACTGTGAGCCCACTGTTGGGTAGGGACTGTCTCTATATGTTGCCAACTTGTACTTCCCAAGCACTTAGTACAGTGCTCTGCACACAGTAAGCGCTCAATAAATATGACTGATGATGATTGATGCTGATTGTACTTTCCAAGCATTTAGTACAGTGCTCTGCACACAGTAAGCACTCAATAAATACAATTGAATGAATGAATTGTATTTTTTGAGCACTTACTGAGTGGACAGCACTGTACTAAGGATGTAGTTCCTTTCTTCCAAATGTTTCTTCACCACCTGTGCAAATGTAGTCCTATCTTTCTCTGGATTCATCTGGGTTCATCTTTGGATCAGGTCAAGAAAGTTTCTAAAACGAAGCTCCTATTTCAAAATGCTGAGCATCTCTAATGCTGAATTTTCCACCCTCACTCTTTCATCATTAGGAGAGCTGATAAAGATGTATTTATTATTCAGAAGTCACATGGGCTAGTGGCTAGAGCACGGGCCTAGGAGTCAGAAGGTCATGGGTTCTAATCCCAGCTCTGCCACTTGTCTTCTGTGTGGCCTTGGGCAAATCACTTCACTTTTCTGGCCCTCAGTTACCTCATCTGTAAAATGGTGATTGAGACTGTGAGCCCCACGTGAGTCAGGGACTGTGTCCAACCCGATTTGCTTGTATCCGCCATAGCACTTAGTACAGTGCCTGGCATACTGTAAGTGCTTAATAAATATTATTATTATTATTATTATTATTATTATTATTATTATTATTTGGGAGAGGGACTGTGCCGAAGCCAATTTGGTTGTAATCACCCCAGTACTGAATACACAGCCTGCAAATAGTAAGTGCTCAGCAAATACCATAATTATTATCATTATTCAGACTGCATACCCTTAGCTTTCTAATTACATAAACCCACCCCTATATCCGGGCATTTTGCTAAATAACCAATTTCCAGCTGGGCTTCAGTATATATAGCTTTCTCCATGGGTGAAAATTAAAAATTCTTTTCTCCAGACTGGAAAGTGAAGATTAAGTGGGTGGGGAGATGGGCAACTTCTGCTGTGTTTGCAAGCTCTTGGCCTGAAATACTCACTTTCCAACACCCTATCCTCAAGCAACAGCTACTCTCACAGCTGCTGGAAACCTCTGGGGCCTGGTCTCTCTTCCTTCCCCTGCAACCACAGCTGCCACTGAAGCCTAGCTGGAAACCAGGAGTCACACAGGGAGGGTAGCTCCAAGCTGGCTACTCTACTGTAGGCCAATTGCTGGAGGCAGAGTGTTCTAGCAGTATAATGGGAGAGAAGGTTGTTCTCCTGTCCTCAAATTATAAGCAGCTGCAGTTCCTCCTTTCCCTCACATCTTCCTCTCACATTCAGTCCAGCTCTCCTACCAACCCTCTCCTCACAATCTCCCGCACTGCCTGCCCTCTTACTGTTCCCATTCTGGAATGGACAGAATGAACCTCAGTGACCAGACTCCTCCCTCACGTCCCCCACAACTCAATGCCCCAGACTATGTACTAAGTGCAGCATGGAACTGCTGGACTAGTATGTTGCTGAAGGGGGTGTGAAGGGTGGAATGAGTTGGGTAAGGGAGGCAGGAATATCCTGAAGAGCAGTAGTGAGGGACAGCTTTCTCCCATTGCCATTCTGGAGTGGGCAACGTTCCTCTCACAAACTGTCCAGGCCTATGCTACCTCGCTGTAGGAACCGTCTACAGGCTGGTGCACAGTTGGCTTCCTGCCATACTGCAGTTCATCCCCTTTCCATGGCCTGAGACAGGGGCCTGAAACATGGGGAACTGATAAGTCCACCCCTTGACAAGTGAGAGGCATCCCAGCTCTCAGTACTGGCAACTCAGCGCTGAGTACAAAAAGCATCCCACTTTGAAATCATTCAAACCAGAACTGGGTACACTGGCACTTATTCTTTCACCTCCTCTGGACCATTCCATCTTACTTTCACCTCTGGTCTACTCCCAGAACAACAGGGTTTCCAGTGAGCTTCTTCATACTAAATGTACTTTCTGGGAATCTGCAACATCCTTCTCTGTACTCTTCATTAGTTTTTCACCAAAGGCCTCTTACAATCAGGGTCACACCATCTTTGAAGACTACCTTGTTAATGGGGGCGTTGAAAGTGTGCAACTGTCACCTGGAAGAGGCCTTTAGAATAAAGCTAACAAGAGTCCCACCTCATGGAACTGGGCATGAAGGAGCTATCCAGCAGCCACTTCGCTGATAGTATACCATGTTAACTCGGGTGATCTGGGGAAAATGAAATCATGACAAATTATTCCATAACTTGTAGAAATATATACACTCCTACTAGATTGGATGGCTACTCTATTTTCCTTTCTTCTCTTCTTTAATTTTCTCTCTGCCACTTTTCTCCTCTGCTCCTACATCCTTAACCCTTGTGAATCTTTGATCTTTTCCATTTCCCATGTACCTATCTCCCTATTTATTGGCAGTCCTCTCTCTCTCTCTGACCCTTCCACTCGCTTCCAAACTTGTCATATTCTTGTGTCTCCTCTTATTTTATTTTTCAATCTCCCTACAGCACAAATTCCTCCCCTGTCTTTCCCTGTGACTGTAATCCTTTGACCTGATCCTGTTTTGATTCTTTTATTTCTTTAGACCCCCTTCCCATCTGCTTTCATTCTCTTGCTGCCCTGTTCACCTTCTATTTCCTCCTCCACCATGACCTTCCCCCTTTTCTCCTCTTTTTCTGACATATCTTCCCCGCTTCACTCCATGGAAGTCTTCCTGTTCCATTTCCCTTCCTGATGATGTTCTACTATGATGGCTCACCTTAGAAAGGAAGACTCTAGTTCCAGCTAAGAAAGGGTTAGTTTTTTTTCAAGTCCAGGTAGGCCAGGATGCCAACAAAGAGTAGGACAACATGGTTGGACTCTTCTTTGGCCAGACCCATTAGCACTCCCTTTCATTCATACAATCACATTTACTTCCTGTGTGCAGAGCACTGTACTAGGTGCTTTCAGTGTTTTACACATATATTTATAAATCAATCAATGGTATTTATCGAGCACTTACTATGTGCAGAGCAAAAAATTAGTGAGAGGAAAGAGAAGAACATGGGAATGGAAAAAAATGTGTACTCCCTCTTCTCATCCCAGACCCTTTGGCAGGACACAGAATGGAAATCAACACACCAGGAGAAAAGTAAGACATATCTGTGGTTCCCTGGCAACCCTCTTGGAAGTGGTGGGATTTCTTCAAACCGCTGGGGAGTTATGGCAGAGAGTTTTAGGCATACTTGGTTTGACTCAGTCCATTCTCTTCCATAGTTGGTATTTGTTAAGCTTTTACTATAGGCCAGGAACTGTTCTAAGATCTGGGGTAGATACAAGTTAATCAAACTGGACACCGTCCATATCCAACATGGGGATCCCAGTTTTAATCCCCATTTTACAGATAAAGTAACTGAGGCACAGAGGCATTAAGTGACTTGTCCAAGGTCACACAACAGACAAGTGGTGGAGCCAGGATTAGGACCCAGGTGCTTCTGATTCCCAGACTCATGTTCTACCCACTAGCCCACACTGCTTCTCATCTAAAGTTGTGCTTTACCAGGGATATGGCAGTTCAAACAACTGTAACCCCCAATGGAAGGCACCATTATTTTCTAGATAATGGAAAAGTCGACTGACCAAAAATGAAGTATTTTGTGTTTTAAGTCTCTAAGACTAGAAACCCCTTTATATTAATGGGACTTAGGTTCTCTAAAGTAAACAAGTGAGCCAACACATTGTTTTCATCCTTCCTTTGAAAATCCAACATGTTGCTTTGTCTAAAGAACTTAAGCTCCAGCTGGGGTGTTGTTCAACCCCACTACACATTCCTTGTTATAATGATCTTCTTCTAATGGTGGTTCATTGATGACATTATAGGCAATACTACATAGGGTGTTCTCTCACTTTAAGGTATCACTACAAAATGTATTTTACTCCTTTCTTCAACCTATGAAATACGTTCATGGATGATGGACTGGACTGTACAGAGTGATCAGGGCCCAGTTCTATTTAGTATTAGATAATGACATATCTATTAAATTGTAGATAATAACAGAACTATTTGGTTAGCACAAGGTGTTCTTTTGCTGAAGATAAAAGATAATACTTACAGATTTACACATTTACATATGTCGAGATAAACACTCAAAACTGTTTATTATTGGTACATATTTACATTGTTAACAGATCATGCAACTATATTTCTGGAATTTTCTGTCACTGATTTTAATATGTTTATATTGCTTAGGTCATTTTGGGGATGTTGGGAATGCATTAATGTATTTTACATCATTTCCTTTGGGAAAATAAACTTCTTTTAGTGCTCCTTTGTCTAAAATTCTATTTTCGTGGAACTAATTAAGAGCACTAAGTGGGGGATAGCAGTAATGTTCTAAGAAGCAGTGACTGAAAAACCAGTGTCTTACAGAAAACCATTTCACAGGCCTGCACATATACCATGTGCATGTGCACAGCCATTTCTTTTTGACATCACACTGTCTTGTAGAACACAGATCTGCATTGTCAGAACTATCCCAAAAGGAACAACCGTGTTCTATCCCAAATACCTGGTGAAAACATACCTTATGGGAAAACTGATGATATTAGTATGATGGACCCCTATTGACAAATTTCAATATCATGCTGGCTTTTTAAATAAAAATCAACCATGCCATTTAGTTTGTGGCAAATTAAGCCCCCCATGTTCTTTTCTGCTCTATTTGTGTCAAGCCAACCATTTACTGACTCCATATTTCTAATGGTTATTGTTTGGTGTCACAAAGTGTACAGAACTACCTTTCATTTGTCCCTTCTGAATTGCCTCCTGTTTTTATAGAACCATTTTCTTAAATCCATAAAGGTCATTTTGAATTTTAGTACTACCTCCTGAGGTGTGGGCAACCCTGCCTGGTTTAAAAGCCCTTTTCCAACTATAGTGTCCTCTCATCCCTTAGTCCAGTTCACTTTCAAAGAGTTAGACGAGAAAGTCTCAGGACCCAGGATTACATTGACCCAGGAACGGTGCTGCTATGGAATGATGGAGCACAAATAAGCCCAAAAATGAGGTGAGTTGTCACCCCTAGTCTGTAAGATCATTATGGGCAGGAAATGTGCCTGTTATCTTGTTTATACTTTACTCTCCCAAGTGCTTAGTACAGTGCTCTGCACACAATAAGTGCTCAATAAATACGATTTACTGACATCAAAACAACATCTTTTCACTTCAGTTTCTTCCTCCTTGCACTGTGCCTTCAATTCCAGAGCTGGAAAATGTGCAGATTGACACAATCTGTGACGATATCTACAACAGAAGGATTCCCAAGAAGCCATCCCTATTTTTGCCACCATTATCAATGACATTTATTACCTCCTTTTTTATGGCATTTATTAAGCACTTACTATCTGCCAGGCACTGTTCTGAGCGCTGGGGGAGATATAAGATGATCAGGTTGGACAAAGTCCCTACCCCATATGGGACTCACAATCTCAATTCCCATTTTACAGATGAGGTAACAATCACAGAGAAGTGAAGTGGCTTCCCCAAGGTCACACAGCAGACAAATAGTGGAGCTGGGATTAGAACCCAGATCCTCCTGACTCCATGGCGGCTTGTGATCTAACCATTAGGCCATGCTGCTTCTCTGCAGGAGAGATCCAAGCTCTGGTATACTATTGAGAGTATAACAGAAGCAAAAAGTATGCTCCTTTAAAATCAATTAATGGTATTTATTGAGCACTTACTATGGGCAGAGCACTGTAATAAGCATTTGGGAGTGTACAGAGGCAGCAGACATGTTCCCTGCCCACAGCAAGCTACAACCTAATGGTGGAGACAGCTAACCATCTCTATAAACTTGGAACCCAATGAAATTTGGCATTGTTAGCCTATTTTCAAAAGCTATCACATACATTGTACACAATCCTCCACAAAACTAAAGAGTCAACCGCAGGTTTCTCTTTCTGTATTTACTCATTGGCAATCAATTAATCATATATATGGAGTGCTTCCTATGTGCAGAGCAATGTACTAAGCACTTGGGAGAGTACAATACAACAAAATTTGCGGACAAGTTGGCACTTACTAACCGCTTTGCTGCTATTTATAGAGAGGCTCTTTGGAAGATCTGATTGTCCACAAGAACATACTTCTCATTTCATGAATTCTCAGTGTGAGGAGGAAAATCTATCATATATCTTTCTCTTACTTGTTGGTACTTTGTAATTTTCCCAGAGAGTTGTGAGGATTTCCTTGTAGGGCTTGTCAGACACTTTACTTTTAGCATTGCATAAGGTTGTATGAAAATGAAAGGAAATGTGTAAAAATACATTCTTAAACTACAGTGATGTGCAGCCACGTCTTCAGAATGGCAATAAAGGAAAAATCAAATTAACATTTTTTCTGAATTCTATTTTTACCCTCCCATTTCATCACATTGTTTCTATCACAAATTTAAGTGTGCTAATTGGAAGTCTTTGCAGTGTATATAATACTGTTTCCAAGATGACAACTGTTTTGCTTTTATCACTGGGCTCAGGAGCAAGAAGGGGAATCATTTACAGAATTCAAAGCATTTTGATCTGCTTTTGTCAACCACTGACTGCACTCTGTTGGTAATCTTTCTTAAAGAGAAACGCAGGATTGCATTGCACGGTATGGGTTGGAGAAAATGAAAATCACTCTCAAACAGCAGTGTTAAATGAGAGGACTACATACTGGAAACCAAAGTCTAGTGCACAACTCACTGCCAAATTATTTTTTTAATTTTTGAAGATGTACTTATACCAAGAGTGATAAGCAAACATTCCAAATATTTATTAAAAAGGCAATGATTACAAGATTAATCTCAAAAAAACCCACACTTTCAGCCTGTACAAACACCATTCCCAGGCACATCACTGGAGAAGGAGTGAGATTTGACCATGTGCCCTCTAATTCAAAGAACTATGAAATTTAAAAATTATGACTCCCCTCCAATCTCCTTTGTTCCCAACTTGGAACATTCTGCTCCCATCCATCTCATAGACACTGAATTTAACTCAAAAAGCTGACAGATTTGATTCTTCTTTCTTCTGCCATATTCTGAAGAAAATATTACATATAGGCAAAGAGAGAGTACTATCAATCAGTGGTATTTATTGAGCACTCGCCATGTGCCAAGTGATTCAGACACTACAGCATAATGGAGTTGGTAGACACCTTCCCTGCCCACAGTGATCTTACAGACTAGTACTCTGCACGTAGTACTACATTTAGATATAATGGGTCATTTGTTTTTGAAGATAATAATAATGATGGTATGCCAGACAGTACAGCCGTGTGAAAATATCAATGCAGGACTGCCATATTCTCCCACATTGTGTACAGAGATAAATCCTTGCTACATTGATGGGTTTGTCCCTCATTGAAGCTGTTTCCTACTCTGTCTCTTCACAAACCAATTTACATGAAACTTTGGCCCTGGGAGAACAACCTCTCTGTTGATTTTTGCCCACAAGATTGGTCTGTTTGCTAGTACTGCTATGTCTCACTGTTTGAGATTGTGCTTTACCATATCTTTAAATCATGTTTTCTACATTTCAGGCTAATGTTTGACCCCTTCCAGTTCCCCAGTGCAGCTACTCCCTAGGCATATCCTGCTGTCCTCCATTTTTTTTCCAGAGATCCCACCCACCCCCACTGATCTGGTGAACCGACATCCCATGATGGTAATCTTGCCTTGTCATTTGACATTGACTGTGCTAAATGGATCTGCCTTCTGTAGTAGGCCCAGATATTGCAGCCTTACATAAGGTTGGATGCCATGACAGGCTCATTAACTTTCAAGGCTAATGAGCTTTATGCCCCACTGTCCCCACGCACTGTCCTGCAGTCTGCCAAAGATGATTCTGCCATTTTTAATTCTGTTTTCAGTTTCTTAATTGTGCATCAGTGAACAGTAAATGGCCTAGGTAGCAGAATTTGGTGACTGCTATATTTCTGATGAAAAATTTGGGTTGTGAGTAGGATTTCCCAAGGATAGGCTGGTATGTAACATCTATTTTCTTCCTATTTGTAGTGCTGTGTTGAACTCGATTCATCTTCATGTACATGTCTTCTTGTTTATATGTCTCGTTTAAAACACTGTCATAAGCATATAGCCATACCTGAACTACTGTTTCAAAGGTTTTTGAAGATGCTTGTAGACTGCTGAGTGGGAAAAGTTTCCCAGTGCTTGGGAGGCATATTCTGACTCCAGCTGAAAGATTTCTCATTGCATCATCCAGCATGGCAGCTTAGAGTGGATTACATTGAGCTGTATCTAACCCAGAGCCCTTCTTCACTCTGAGAGAGAAAAGGTCAGGCAGGGCACCCTAAACTCTGTGACAGTTGAACAATCCATCATGGAGTACACTTTGCTCCTCTAACGTCGACCTACTTTTTGGGCCTCGATCTCATCTCTCTCACCAACAATCCGTTGATCTCTTTCTTGCCTGGAACTCCCTCCCACTTCACATTTAACAGATCACCTCTCTCCCCATCTTCAGAGCTCTATTAAAATCATATCCCCTCAAGCTTTCCCTGACTGACTTCTCATCTCTCCATTTTCAAAGCCTTACTAAAATCATATCTCCTTGAGCCTTCCCTGACTCTCATCTCCCTATCTTCAAAGCACTAAAATTATATCTCCTTTATCCTCCTCTGACTAACCTCTCATCTCCCACCTTCTGTGTCCTCTATGCACTTGAGTCCATAACTCTTAAGCACTTTAAAATCCAGGTATCTATGTTCAGATCCTTATATTCTGTTGCTTCCCCTATCTGTAATTTATGTTAATGTCTGCCTCCCCCACTAGTTTGTAAGTTCCTTGAGGGCAGAGATTTTGTCTACATAGTCTGTCATATACTCCCAGGCATTTAGTACTGTGCTCTGCACACACACCACAAGTACTCAATAAATACCACTGAATAATTGTCAACGATTACACAGAGAACGCTGGGGAGCTTCTCAGAACAGCTGAATTTGCTTAGCAGTTTCAAAAAAGCCACAGTCTAATGGTGGCCTTAGCCTAGTGCAAAGAGCATGGGCATGGGAGTTAGGAAACCTGGGTTTTCATTCCAGTTCTGTCACTGACCTGATGTGTGTCTTTAGGCAAGTCACTTATCCTTAGAAACAGCCTCAGGTTCTTCATATGTAAAATGGTGATAAGATGCCTGCTCCACTTACAACTTACATTTATGAGGTCTGTGTGGGACAGGGAGTGTGTTTGAGGTGGTGATCTGTATCTACCCTAGTCCTTAAGCACATCTGAGCTAACTAAATATTGTAATTATTATTGTGGTGTCAAATGATTAGGGTAATGGCAAAAAAGCTGAAAGCAAAAAGAACTAGACGAGAAAGCATGAATAGTCATTCTGGATAACTATAGGTTGATTCTAACAAAATTCAGCACAAAAAGGGGATTATCTCTGGGGTAAAAGATTGGGAACCAAAGAATGGATTGTGAACCAAAAGGATCATTGGAAAATGGGCAAGACCACAATAATGAAAGAGCCAAAGGGATTACTGCTGAACAGTGGAGAACAGAATCTATAAAGAATAGAAGAATTCTGAGGACACTGCCTCCTCTCTGGACAGTCAGATAGGAAGATTCCCCAAGTACACAGGTCATGTCAGCCCATCTAATGATGACCTTTTAAAAGAACTATATAGAATTCACCCAGAAGGAGATGGGGGAAGGTTGGCCAGGAGCACGTCAAATCACTCATACAATGGCTAGAACGTGCAGAAACAGCTCAGGACACCCAAGAGGTGGGGTCAGAGATGGGAATCCTACCATTGCAGGAGGAAATGGGGAAGAGTGTAGGTTATAGGAAGAAACAGAAGTGGGAGTTTGGGGACAGTAACCCTGGCTCTGGGGACTGGAGATCACTGGTCAGTGTACCAGTGATGGATGACCATGCAGGCCTGTATTCCAGTAAGGTACATTGCTTCATACATTCTACCATGTCAACTTGACTCCATGTCAACTACCACTACATCCTTGACTCCACTCTCTCATTTGCCCCTCGCATCCAATCCATTACCAAAATCTGCCGGTCTCACCTTCGCAACACTGCCAAGATCCGCCCTTTCCTCTTCATCCAAACCACTACCTTATTGGTTCAATCTCTCATCCTATCCCAATTGGATTACTGCATCGGCCTCCTTTCTGATCTCCCATCCTCCTGTCTCTCCCCACTTTACTCTATACTTCACTCTGTTGCCCGGATTATCTTTGTACAGAAACACTCTGGGCATATCACTCCCCTCCTCAAAAATCTCTCTCCCTCTCCTCCCCCCGCCCAATGTACCACCTTCCCCTCCCCACAGCACCTGTATATATATTTGTACAGATTTATTACTCTATTTATTTTACTTGTACATATTTACTATTCTATTTATTTTATTTTGTTAATATGTTTTGTTTTGTTGTCTGTCTACCCCCTCTAGACTGTGTGCCCGCTGTTGGGTAGGGACCGTCTCTAAATGTTGCCAACTTGTACTTCCCAAGCACATAGTACAGTGCTCTGCATACAGTAAGCACTCAATAAATACGATTGAATGAATGAATGAATCTCCTTCCCATGGAGCAAAAACTCCTCACTCTCGGCTTCAAAGCTCTCCATCACCTCGCCCCCTCTCCCCCACCTCACCTCCCTTCTTTTCTTCTACAGCTCAGTGCACACACTCCGGTCCTCTGCTGTTAACCTCTTCAATGTGCCTCGTTCTCGTCTGTCCCGTCGTCGACCCCTGGCCCACATCCTCCCCCTGGCCTGGAATGCCCTCCCTCTACACATTCACTAAAAGCTCTCTTCCTCCCTTCAGAGTGCTACTGAGAGCTCCCTCCTCCAGGAGGTCTTCCCAGACTGAGCCCCCCCTTTTCCTCTGCTCATTCTCCCCTCCCCATCGCCCCCACTCCCACCCTCTGCCCTACCCCCTTCCCTTCCCCACAGCATTGCATATATTCGTACATATTTATTATTTATTCATTCATTCAATCATATTTGTTGAGCTCTTACTGTGTGCAGAGCACTGTACTAAGCACTTGGGAAGTACAAGTTGGCAACATATAGAGACAGTCCCTACCCAACAATGGGCTCACAGTCTAGAGGGGGGAGACAGACAACAAAGCAAAACATATTAACAAAATAAAATCAATAGAATAGTAAATATGTACAAGTAAAACAAATAGAGTAATAAATCTGTACAAACATATATACAGGTGCTGTGGGGAGGGGAAGGAGGTAGGATGGGGAGGATGGGAAGGTGGAGAGGAAGGAAGGGGCTCAGTCTGGGAAGGCCTCCTGGAGGAGGTGAGCTCTCAGTAGGGCTTTGAAGGGAGGAAGGGAGCTAGCTTGGCGGATGTGTGGAGGGAGGGCATTCCAGGCCAGGGGGAGGACGTGTGCCAGGGTTCGATGGTGGAACAGGCGAGAACGAGGCACAGTGAGGAGGTTAGCGGCAGAGGAGCAGAGGGTGCAGGCTGGGCTGTAGAAGGAAAGAAGGGAGGTGAGGTAGGAGGGGGAGAGGCGATGGAGAGCCTTGAAGCCGAGAGTGAGGAGCCATTTTGCGTATATAGCTATAATTCTATTTATTGTGATGGTATTGACACCTGTCTACTTGTTTTGTTTTGCTGTCTGTTTCCCTGTTCTAGACTGTGAGCCCGTTGTTGGATAGGGACTGTCTCTATATTTTGCCTTTTTGTACTTCCCAAGCACTTAGTACGGTGCTCTACACACAGTAAGTGCTCAATAAATATGACTGAATGAATGACTGAACTCATTCTTGGAAAAGGGTTTTGTAGGGTTCTCTTTCAAGGAGACCAGTACAGTCTCAATGGAAGGTGGTTCTTGGCAACAAAAATCCCGACAAAATGTTCCTTAGAAGTTGGGAATCTCTGAGTATAGAATTGAAAGTGGGAAGGAGGTAGCTTATCAGTTAGATCTTGAGGAGAGCAGGGGAAAGAAGAAATGCCAAGGAGACAATGGGAAGATTTGCTTTATGGTCACTCACCAAAAGAGAGGTGGAGCCCAGAGACCAAGAAGGGAAGAATCTTGACTTTCAGATTGAAGTCACTCAGTTCTTCCAGAATGCATGTTATCACTACGTATTTTGTATAGAATGCAACAGCAGAATGAGATAGTTCTTTAAATGAGGCATGTCTATCTGGATACAGGGCAACACAGGGTGATCACTACAATTTTTCCTTTATGTGGGACTTTTCTAGAATACAACATCCACATTATAGGATAACTTGATGTACTTCTTATGCAAGATAGAAACATAGACATTACCTTCACCAATAGTTGTGGATGGGAGGAGAGAGAGAGAGAGACAGAGAGAGAGAGAGAGAGAGAGAGAGAGAGAGAGAGAGAGAAACTATGAATATGAATTATGGGAACAAATGGGATATAGATTCCAGAGGTTTTGTCGATAATAGCTAGACTCATTCCCACTTCACTATTTAACTATAAATCTATTTCCACAATAGATGGTACCTCACATCATAAATACATGTTTATATTATGTCACCAGCCTCAGAATTGCCCTAGGAAAATCATTAGCCCAAAAACAAAGTTTCAGCTTGGAAAGCCACATTACAAAATGCATTGTCTTGTAATTTGTAATCATGATTTAAAGGGCAGAAATAATCTCTAAATCTCCAACCATAATTTAACAAACGTTCAAATAAAAGCTAGCTTCCAAATAAAACACTGCATATGCTTTCTCAATACACTGAAGTAAATTTTTTCATGTTTAATTATACTGATGGACTTAAAAAATTATTTTTAGAGCTTCAGTGTTCTGATTTTAAGGGAAGAATTAAATCAAAGACTTTTGCATCTCTGTAACCTAGGGGGAAGAAACATTAATCAAGGAAAGCTTCCTGAAGGAGTTTTTTTCTTCTTTAATGGTATTTGTTAAGCGTGTACTATGTGCCAGGCACTCTACTAAGCACTGGGTTAGGTACAAGTTAATCAGGTTGGACAAAGTCCACATCTCCCATGGAGCTCGTAGTCCTACTCCCAATCTTACAGATGAGGTAACTGAGGCATGAAATGAACTGAGAAATGAAGTGACTTGTCCAAGGTCCACAGCAGACAGATGGCAGAGCCAGAAATAAAACCCAAGTTCTTCCAGACTTCCAAGCTTATGCTCTGTCCGCTAGGCCAGATGTTTCTCAGTTGGGATTTGAAAATGGGAGAGCTGAAGTCTTGTAGGTTTGAAGAGGTAGGGTATGAGCTGGGGATTAATAATAATAATGGCATTTCTTAAGTGCTTACTATGTGCAAAGCATTGTCCTAAGCGCTGGGGAGGTTACATGGTGATCAGGCTGTCCCACGGGGGACTCACGGTCTTAATCCCCATTTTACAGATGAGGTAACTGAGGCACAGAAAAGTTAAGTGACTTGCCCAAAGTCACACAGCTGACAATTGGTGGAGCCGGGATATGAACCCATGACCTCTGACTCCAAAGCCTGTGCTCTTTCCACTGAGTCACGCTGATTAGAGGAGGAAGAGTCAACCCCATGAGGAGATCAGTTTTGGAGAAGCAGAGATTGTGAATTCAGGTGTAGTTTGAAGAAGGCAGTAGATAGCTAAGGGGGAATGAATTGATGGTCAAGAGTTTCTCTTCACTGTGGAAAGGAATGGATAACCACTGAAGCTTTTTGAGAAGAGACATACACAAAATGAAATGTATTAATGCGGTTGAGCAACCACGTTAACTATAGACTTGTGAGAGGAGAGGCTGGAGGAAGGAACACCAGTGAGGAGCCAGGAACCACGCCAAAGCACAATGAAATTTGACCCTGACATTCCCGTCACTGTTGATGTCACAACCATTCTCCCCATTTCTCAAGCCCACAATCTTGGCATTACCCTAGGTCCTCTCTCTCTCACTCTTCCAATCCCACTCAATCCATCCATTAGTGGTATTTATTAAGTGATTACTGTGTGAGAAGCACTGTAGTAAGCATTTGGGAGAGTACAATACAGCCGAGTTGGTAGTTCTGATCCCTGAGCTCAAACAGCTTACAACCTAGATGGGGAGACAGACATAAAATCAAATTACATATAAGGGAAGCAGCAATTGGTCACCAAAGCACCTCAGTTTTTCCTTCACATCATCTTCAGAATCCACCCTTTTCTTCTCCATCCATAGTACCACTGCGCTAGTCCAAACACTTGCCATATCCCAATTGCAGCCGCCTCCTCGCTGAGCAACCCACCTCCAGTCTTTCCCCTCTCCAGTCCATACTTTATTCAGCTGCCTCGATCATTTTTCTAAAACATCATTTTACAAAATTCTCCAGTGGTTGCCCATTCAACTCCACATTGCTCCTCTCCCATTACACCCCAGTTGGTATGTTTCGCTCCTCACCCACTGTATTGTAGTTTGGCTGCTTCACTACTCCTCTCAAACTGACTTTCTGTTTCTTGTTCTCGTCTTTCTAGTCACGAACCTCTTGCTTAAGCCTTTCCTTATCTCCAAAATCCCCTCCCCCTTTATATCCAGCAGACCATTGCTCTCCCCATCTTTAGGCCCTCTGAAATCACATATCCTCCAGGCGGTCTTTCTTGACTAATCTCTCATCTTCCCTATAGTCTACCAGTTTATGATTTAATGCTCCTCATAGCCCCTACGGGGATTTCAAAAGCTTTCTGCACCCAGATACAGTGGCCTAAATGAAGCCACTGGAATGCCACAATCCCAATGAAACATTTTATACAAATATAGAGTCAAGGAGACTCCATGAAGGGACTGCACCTATCTGTTAGAGGGCTACTTTGTAGAGCCACATACAAAATGGAAGCCACAAACAATGATACATAGACAGTCCAAAGATTTAAGATCTTTAAAAGAAGGGATCATGTTACCTTTTGTTGTGCCCTTCTAAGTGCTTAGTACAGTACTTTTAACACAGGGAGTGCTCAGTAAATACACTTGATTGATTAATTTCCTATCCATAGAGTCATTCACTCATTCATTATGTTGCACACACTTTTTTCATCATATTTTTCCCTGGAAAATTACTTCATCCTGAATGTGAATCTAAAGCCATACAAATTATGGGTTATGGCCTATTAAAGTGGCTTTCTTGAGAATTGACCTAGAAATACTAGGGATACCACATCTGACTTTAATAGAAGATCCATCAACGTGACCTGAGTGCCATGAATAACAGCAAATGACAAGGCAACATCACAGGCAATGAAGCCCTGGAATGCAGGCAGTCCACTAGTATCAAAGCAATGTTCATAGCTTCTCTGCCTGATGGCAAATGTGAGCTGAATGGATGACAGTAAGATACCTAAACAGCTGCTTTATCATGAGCAGAGTGGGGAGGCTGAAGGCATGAAGGACAGAGGAAACATTTGGAAGACATGATGAAACAAATCTCAAATGAGACGGCATAGCTGTGGACAGCTGGGAGCCAGCCAAAGCAGAGAGAATGGCCTGGCATACAGCAATTACAAATCGACTATTCATTCAATCGTATTTATTGAGTGCTTACTGTGTGCAGAGCACTGTACTAAGCGCTTATAATGATGACATTTGTTAAGCACTTACTATGTGCAAAGCACTGTTCTAAGTGCTGGGGAGGATACAAGGTGATCAGGTTGTCCCATGTGGGACATGTTTGTACATATTTATTATTCTATTTATTTATTTTACTTGTACATATCTATTCTATTTATTTTATTTTGTCAATATGTTTGGTTTTGTTCTCTGTCTCCCCCTTCTAGACTGTGAGCCCACTGTTGGGTAGGGACCATCTCTAGATGTTGCCAACTTGTACTTCCCAAGTGCTTAGTACAGTGCTCTGCACACAGTAAGCACTCAATAAATACAATTGATTGATTGATTGACTCACAGTCTTAATTCCCATTTTACAGATGAGGAACTGAGGCCCAGAGAAGTTAAGTGACTTGTCCAAAGTCACACTGTTGACAAGTGGCGGGGCTGGGATTAGAACCCATGACCTCTGACTCCCAAGCCCGGGCTCTTTCCACTGAGCCATGCTGCTTCTCTAACTATCCTCTGACTATCCTCAGACCAGAGGCTGGGAGGAGATAATGACAAGAGGCAGAAATGAAAACGGTATTACATTCTGAGGTGGCAAAAGTGACATTTGGATTTAATCATTTATTCACCCCAACCTAAACCCCAGAGGATTTAGATACAAATCTGTAAATTATTTTCATGTCTGTCTCTCCATCTAAACTGTAACCTCCTTGGGGGGAAGAAGCATGTCTGGCAACTCTATTCTACTGTATTCTCTCAAGTATTGTACTTTCTCAATGGGATCCACGAAGCATTCGTTGTGTGCAGAGTACTGTACTAAGGTGCTTTCACTTGACTACAAAATGCCCTTTATTAAATGAATAATTTAAAAAGGCTTGTGTGGCTGGGAGCCCTTGTAATCAGAATACAAATAAAAAGAACCTATTTTGACCTACTAAAAGATTCTGATGCTCAAAGCAAAAATCACTCAAATTATTATGCACATCAACGGATTCTATGACTAAAACAGATAACTAATTAGCTATTTAATTTCAACTTGAAGGTAGTGGGAAAATATATATATATATTCTGTTGACACAATCCTACTTAGAATCAAAATAAGTACAGGTATATCATAACTCTCATCTAAGCTCGATTAAAGTACATTACAGTACTTCAAAGATTGTGCATGATTTCACCCCATTCCCAGTCTACTATATGAATTTTTGCCATTATATCAATTTAATCCCCTGCCATTTTTTCAGCTACTGTTAGTCTAGCTGAATGAAATGCACAATAGTTGGCATTTAATGTGACTGCATTGCTTTTTCCAACCCGCCTACTACAAAGAAAAGTTTGTAGAGTGCACACAATTCACTTTACAGATCATCTGAAATGCATAAACAATTCTGAATGCAGAAATAACAAAAACAATAATTTGTCATTTTGAAATGTTGGAATTCTTGGGGGATGCTTTGAATACAGTAGTCTCTTTTGTTTGTTAGCCTGGTGTTATGCAACACTACATCTCTCACTATGCTAACCCTAGGGCAATTCCCGGCACAAACCCAATTTGATTGGCTGTGCCTTTGGATTTCCTCTCAGAGGGCTCTACCTTTCTTGACAATCCCAGAGGGAAAAATGTAGCCTCATGTTCCTTGCTGAGCTTATGACTCCACCACAAATGTGCCATATGCTCGCTGTTAGTTCAGCCTTACACGCCACCAGTGTAGCTGAGGAACGGTGACGGCCACAGAATCTTTAGCCACAGTCTCAAAGAATCTACATGAAATACGCACACCTGACTCAAATGTGACCCCCACATTAGGCGATTAATATGGCGAAGGGCCAAACTGTGGTACCAAATGCTCTATATGCTGGTACATTGGATTTAAACATCTATTGCATCCCTGCAGCATCCTTTCTAAGGCAGAGAAGAGACATACATCACCTTGCTTGGGCTTAGAGAAGCAGCGTGGCTCAGTGGAAAGAGCATGGGAATGGGAGTCAGAGGTCATGGATTCTAATCCCGGCTCCTCCACTTATCAGCTGTGTGACTTTGGGCAAGTCACTTAACTTCTCTGGGCCTCAGTTACCTCAGCCGTAAAATGGGGATTAAGACTGTGAGCCCCAGGTGGGACAACCTGATTACCTTGTATCTCCCCCAGCACTTAGAACAATGCTTGGCACATAAGTAAGCGCTTAACAAATACCAAAATTATTATCTGCAGATGCTTAAGAAGAGTGTAGACACACGGCACTGATGCAAATTTGAGATTTGGTAGGGAAAAAATTGTATTTGAAAAATAAATGAATTAGAGGGTGGAATTCCCTAATAGGTTCTTAACCTGACTGGTGTGTCAAGCTCATCATCAGAACAAAGGATTCCGATGTGGAATGTTACCTCTCATCTCCGGCATCACAAGATGAACTGCAGGAAACCCTCAGGAACTTGCCATGTAGCTAACAAGCCAAGCTACGTGCCTGGGCAAAGGAGGCAATCGGGAAGGCAGAATTTTGTGAGGTGTGCTCTCTCTCAAGCTTTTGATTAACTATTTGCACAGTGTGGCATGAAATTCCCTAACTGTAAAAGACTCAGTGAGGGAAAAACTATAAACTGACAACTTCTTCCCAAAAAACTTTGGCTTTTCCCAAAAATTTTTTGTTGGAACAATTGTGCAAGGACCAAGCAGGCTTAAGGAAATGCAATAAAAGTGAAATAGAGGGGCTATGTTTTCTAAAGGAACATATCGATTCATTCGTGGAAAAAAGCCAATATAAATTTTATGGGCCCCACCCACCCTTAACAATGAGCTCCTACTTTTAATTATGGTCAACACAATTACCAGTAAGCTACTCCTGCTACCTACCATCCCATAAACTCAGGGTTCACCTCATTTACATTCTTGGAAAATCTAACTCAAAGGAAACTTAAAAAAGGGAGCCAGAGCTTTCTTCTGCAATTTCTTTTGTCCTGGAAATCACATTCACCCCCATGATTGAGTTAATACTCCAAAATAAATAGCATCACCCTCAATGTGCAAGCAAAGTCACAAAAGGGCAGGGGCTGTTACTGTATCCAACATGATTACCTTGTATCAACTCCAGTGCTTAGAACAGTGCTTGGCCCATAGTAAGTGCTGAGCAAATACCATTATTAATACTATTACACATCAAAAATTCCAGATCTTACACAAAATTGATGTCACACCAATACTTCCCTGGTATTATAGGTAGTCTCTTACCATGTTCGGGCCATTTTTTTTTTTTTTAAAAGAGGGTCCGTTTAAGCCTATTTTACATCACAAGTAGACACACTTCTGAGTAGGTCCTTTTTTTCCTCTCTATTTCCCATCTTCCCAAACCTGAAGAGGCAACATCTAGTACAGTATCAGTAGTGCTCACTAATCAATGAATAGTTTTGCTTGTTGAGAAAGAAGGTGATGATGACTATAACAAAAGCAACCACCAGGTTTCCAAGCTGCCAGAAAACCCGACGTATTGAATCTCTCTGGAACTATCTTGCAGAGTTTTCCCAAAGTTGCTCTTGGACTCTTGAAAGATAGCACAACTCGTATGTTCCAAGTTCATCACCTAAGGATATTGCCCTGGACAGTCAAATCTCTTTCAACTTGATTAAACCCAACTGAGTCGAAACGATCACATTAGACTCCAACTATGACCATTTTAATTTGAAGGTACTACCCAAGATGCTTATACAAAACAGGCATTTGGCCCAGAAGGCTGAACACACCCCCAAGATTTACTTCGTCCAGGGACTTTTAGGAAACCACACGGTTACAGTGTTACCTTCCCTCAAGAGCCGAAGTACGGTGCTATCGGCTTCTCAAATTCCCATCAACCACTCAAATCAGGGTCCCTTAATGCAGTCAATAGGGCCCTTGGGAATGACTCACTGCCATCTGTAAGCTATTCATTAGCTTTTGGTGAAAAAACACCAAACTTTTGTTTCGGGGTTGGAGAGGAGGTGGCCTTAATTCTACTTAATTAGCACCAGAATTATTTCTTTCATATGGTCCCAGCTATAAAATATCTGCTTTCCATACCTCAAGTCATTTTCCCTTGGTTTTCTTTGCTGTCGGCAAGAATCTTTTTTCAACCCTTATTGGCAGGCACACAGACGCACTCCCTCAGAACCAAAAGAAAATGGCATTCCTGGCCATTAGTCCTAAATTAAATAACCAGATGCAGCTGAACACAAAGGCTGAGCGTTTAAAGACATCCAAACAACTTAGCAGCAAATGCGTGCATGTTTCCTTCAACACAGATGGAGTGCAATCACATTTCCCCTTTTAAAAGTAATATGAAATTAAGCAATAATCCCATTTGAGCTGGAATCACAGGAACTGCCCTCTGTAACACTGACATAAATTAACGTGGTGGATTTTTAATATAAGGAAATGAAAGACAAAAGTGAACGCCGAGGAGGGAATCTCTGCTGGGCCAGGAGGAATATCGAACCCTAGAAAATTGAAAAGCATAAGATGCCAGAAGAGATTCTTCAATGTCTCAGGCACTTACTGTAGAGATCTCTTCTTATTTGCAGATGACATTGGCAGACCTGATTTTTATGTCACCGGGTCTTTCTGTACTTGGCTTAATTATGCAGCACACCAACAGAAATTTTCTTTCTGATTGCATAAATCACATTGCTTTGACACCCTGCTCAATAGGGGCTGCTAGAACAATACAGTGAGAGCTATTGACTCCATCTCTCAAGTCCACAAGGTGTATCATTTAGGCAAGAGTGATAATTAGATGCAGAATATACTGAAAACTGTCAATAGGCATGTCAATAAGAGGACTCTTAGCATCTTACATCCAGTGAATCAATGGTGTTTTTCAGCTATAAAATCAAGAAAATGATAGCTTTCAAATGAGTGGTAGAAAGGAAACGGAGGCTCCTTGGGGAGGAATAAAACAGCTCAATTTTCCCTCGCTGAGTGGCTCTCCAACTGCCTCACTCAATGGAAAAGGTCACAGAACATTACAGCAAAATATCTCTGAAACAAGATGTACAACAACGCTGGGACATGACATGCGGCATAAGCGTACCACAAAGGCCTCTATATCTCTGACCTGACAGGATCAAAGCATGGGTCAGCAGATGCCAGGCAAGACAGGACTGGAAAGACAATGATTGATCTACCAGGAAGAAAGAGAATGATGGCTATCCTGATCAGCTATGCACGCACACACACACACACACACACACACACACATAACCATATTCCCATGCTCGTAGCACCTTAAGATATGTGTACATAGCTTCAACAATTCTCAGAGAGCATCCCTTTAGGGTATACACCAAGCCAAACTCCTAACCAGTTTTCACAAAGCATTCCAATTGGTTCCAACTGAATTTTCCCTGTGATTCCTTAAAGTGCTTGACCTTATAATGGAAATGCACTACATGCATCATAAAAAAAATGCATCTGTAAACACATGCATCCACAGAAATATACATGGTGTGTGCATATATATGTATATGCTCATATACATATATAAGCATATGTGTGCTTGTGTACTAGTGCAAGATGTTGTCCAAGGTGTGATGGAAAAGAACAAAATGGGACCTTTTCTGCCTTGCTTTGCAGCTGTATCTGTTGCCAGTCATGTCTCACACTGCTTTTTACTCTGCCTCTTGGTATCACACTCTTGCCAAATTCTTTACTCAAAATTAGTTATTCTATTCCTGATTGTGGCTTTACAGGCAGAATCTCACTGTCCCTTCTCTTCCAAGTGATGTCACACTGCTTCAAGTTGTGCAGAAGGGCTCAGTGACACACCCAGCCATACTGAAGGCGTATATTGCTCAGTTCTCCCTGAAATAATGTGTTTGCCCCTGTACCTGATTTTAAGTCAGCCCTTTGGTATTCCATCTTTAGCAGAGTCTTCTGAATTTTGGTCTATAGCTTTCTGCAGTTGTCTCCCAATAGTGCACTGATGTGTAGCATTGACTCGGCTTCATTGTGTATTTAAGCCATTTGTTCTATTTCACCTTGTGTCATTTTCAGTCTCCCTTCTCTAGTCCATCCTCCACTCTACCTGGCTCATTTTTCTAAAATATGATTCTGTGTCCCGACTCCTTAAAAAACTCCAATGGTTGCCCATCCATATCTGCTTCCAACAGAAACTCCTCATCCTTAACTTTAAGGCCCTCAGTCAGGTATCTTTCTTCTATCAGTCAGTAGTGTTTATTGAGTGATTACTACAGGCAGAACACTGTACTAAGCATGCGAGAGAGTAAAATACAGCAGAGATGCTAAATGTGTGCTTTGCCCATGTCAAGATTACAGTCTAGAGGGGCCTTACAGTCTCTCCTACTTATCCTTAATCCTCTCCCACTACAACCCAGCCCACACATTTTGATCCTCTAATACCAACCAACTTGACGTGCCTTGATCTCATCTCTTCCTCCAGTCTGAAACCCCTCTCCTTTTATATCCAGCAGACCTCCATTCTCTCCAAGAATTTATCCTATCCAACCTTAATTATTTCATCAACCTCCTTGTTGACCTCCCTGCCTCCTGTCTCTCCCCATTCCAGTCCAAACTTCATTCTGCTGCCCGGATCATTTTTCTACAAAAAACACTCAGTCCATATTTCCCCACTATTCTGGAATCTCCAGTGGTTGCCCACCCACCTCCGTATAAAACAGAAACTCCATACTATTGGCTTTAAAGCACTCAATCATTTTGCCCCCCTACCTATCTCACCTCCTAGTATGACCCAGCCCGCACACTTCATTCCTCTAATACCAATCTACTCAACTGTACCTTGATCTCATCTACCTTGCCACCAACCTCTCGCTCCTGTTTTGTCTCTGGCCTGGAATGCCCTCCCTTTTCATATTCAACATAATTACTCTCCCAATCTTCAAAGCCTTAATGTAGACACGACTCCTCCAAGACGACTTTTGTGATTAAGTCCTTATTTCCTCTTTTCCCACTCCCTTCTGCATCACCCTGACTTGCTCCCTTTACTCATCCTTCTGCCCAGCCCCATGGCACTTGTGCACATATCCGTACTTTATTCATTTATATTAATGTCTGTCTTCCCTTATAGACTGTAAGATCATTGTTGGCAGGGAATATGTCTGTTATATTGTTGTGTTGTACTCTTCTAAGCACTTAGTACAGTGCCCTGCACACAGTAAATGTTCAGTAAATACTATTGCCTGAAGGATTGATTGATGCTGGTCTTTTTATTTGGTTTTATACCTTTTTATCTATCCAAAAACCACTGGATAGCATTCTGCCCAGAGATCAGAATCGGATAACTCTTAAAGTGCTATGCTGCAGATAAAAAAACTTCAGTTCCATTTTCTTCAGTCTTATGTTGGTCCAAGCCACTGTCCTGGATCTCCACAATATTTACAATCATTTGCATCTCTTATGTATGTACCTCTAGAGCACAGTCATCTGCATAGAGCAGTTCCTTAACCACTGTCTGTCTCAAAGATGTTTGATGATGCTTTAAACCTGTTGACCTAGAAGTGTTTCCCAGTGGGTCAGAAGTGTAGACTGACCCCAGCTTCCGGATCGCTCTCTTCGTCATCCAGCATGGCAGCATAGGCTAGCTTGAACTGGACCAATAGCAACACATGGTATGGCTGCACTCTGACAATGTTGAGAAAGTATATTAAACTCCCAATGGGGAGAGGCTCAAATTTTTTTATGTGAATTTCTCAGGATTGACAAGTGTGCATAGCCATTGTCAGGGCCATGGTCTGTTAATGGTGTCAAAGGCCTTTTTAAGGTCAGTAAACACAAAATAAAAGGTCTCTGCCCTTTTACAGTGGGGAGAGTGGTGATCTTTTGGATATATAGGGGAGGAGGTTCCAATTCAGAGGCAGGACGTGTGTAAGGGATCAACGGTGAGACAGACAAGATTAAGGTACTTTGAAAAGGCTGGCATTGGAGTAGTGAAATGTAAGATGAAAGCGGCCAAGTTTATTGAGTGCTTTAAAGCCAAGGGTAAGGAGTTTCTCTTTGATGCAGAGGTGGGTGGAGAACCACTGGATGTACTCGAGGAGTGGGGAAACATGGACTGAATTTTTTTTAGAAAGCTGATCTGGTCAGCAGACTGAAGTATGGACTGAAGTGGGAAGACAGGAGGCAGGATGGTCAGGAAGGAGGTGGATGCAGACGTCAAGGAGGATTGTGAAAAGAGCTTGCATCAGTGAAGTAACAGTTTGGTTGGAGAAGAAAGGAAAGATTTTAGCAATGTTTTGAAGGTAGAAACGACAGGATATGGTGATGTAGAATACATGGGTTGAATGAGAAAGTGGAGTTGAGGATAACAATAATAATAATAATGATAGCATTTATTAAGCGCTTACTATGTGCCAAGCACTGTTCTAAGCATGGGGGAGGCTACAAGGTGATGAGGTTGTCCCACGTGGGGCTCACAGTCTTCATCCCCATTTTACAGATGAGGGAACTGAGGCCCAGAAAAGTTAAGTAACTTGTCCAAAGTCACACAGCTGACAAGTGGTGGAGCTGGGATTTGAACCCATGACCTCTGACTTCAAAGCCCGGGCTCTTTCCACTGAGCCATGCTGCTATGGGCTCGTGAGTGAGGGTGGATGATGGTGCTGTCTACAGTGATGGGAAAGTCAGAGGGGAAGACAGAGTATGGGTTGGAAGATGAGGTGTTCCTATTTTGGACATGTTAAGTTTGAGGTATCAGTGGGGCATCCAGATAGAGAGCTACATAGCAGTTTGGATGTGGGGGTAAGAGTGGATTCATCATTAACTAGAAAGCCTTTAAGGTATGGAAATCTGGTCAAAATGTGAAGGCCTGACCTTAACTCAGACTTTCAAAGAAATAACTTTTACAGTCAGAGCCATACATGCACATATACATATATAAATACACATATTTATATATTGCTTAATTTCTAAACTAAAATGACTGGGAAAATATGTCTTTACATTCAGTATAAATATATACTATATATATATGTATATATGTTTACACATATTTATTACTCTATTTATTTATTTATTTATTTTACTGGTACATATCTATTCTATTTATTTTATTTTTTTAATATGTTTGGTTTTGTTCTGTGTCTCCCCCTTCTAGACTGTGAGCCCACTGCTGGGTAGGGACTGTCTCTATATGTTGCCAACTTGTACTTCCCAAGCGCTTAGTACAGTGCTCTGCACACAGTAAGCGCTCAATAAATATGATTGATTGATTGATATATTATATGTATATATGTTCATTCATCCCTATGGTCTTATGCTGTTGCTTTTTTAAAAAAAAGGTATTTGTTAATCATTTAGTTTATGCCAGGCATTGAACTAAATGTTGGGGTAGATACAAGATAATCAGGTTGGGCACAGTTCCTTTCCCACATAGGACTCATGGTTTTAATGCCCATTTGACAGACAAGGAAACTGAGGCACAGAGAAGGTATGTGACTTGCCTGAGGTCACACAGCAGACAAGTTGCAGGGTCAGTATTAGAACCCAAGTCTTCTGACTCCTAGTTCTTTCCACTAGGCCACGCTGCTTCTCTAGGGTATGTCGCTGCTTGGTTTTTGCATCAGACATAACAGATATATGTCAGATAACACCACCAAGTGATATTACGTTCAGGTATTTGTGAATAAAGAGGTAAGCCCATAGGTTTGTGTGGTTACAAAGTTTTTATCCAAAATTGTACCTCATTTCTTTGCTCTGATGAAAAACTTTCACGCGTGTTAAACATGCAAGTCTTTTCCCCGAGGAAATTTCTTACAAAATAATCATGGAAATTAACCAGAGACCAACAGGCCAGGGGCCAAAAATGAATTAGTCTAGGCATAAAATCAAGGAAGGTCAACATTTTAAGAAAGTATTAAAATATGCATTTCCTTCAACTCAGATCTTATAATTCTTCAGGACACTGGTACTCATCACCAACTCGGAGAAAATACCCCAAGAGTGCCATGAGTTTAGAACTTAGTGACAAAACTAAATACTTAGTATAAGGGCTTGGGAAATGTTCCCAACTGGCATAACAGTAAGGAGTATTTAGTCCTATTTTGTGTATGTATGTTTACCTTTACCATCCTGCCAAATTATGAACATATTTAGCCTTGCCAGTCATCTCAAAAAAGAGGACCATGGGTCAATCAACCTATTTGGTTTGACTCTGCTTTCCACTGCATAACTTAAGACTTGCTCCGAAACACTCTTTTCAGCTGGGCCCTTTTTCTGACCATCAGACCCCACTAACTAGAGGAATTAAGAGTATTTGGCACTGTCCAGAAGCCGTCCACCCTTGCAGCCAGCACAACCGACAGGAACTGGGCGAGAAGCTTTTCAAGACGGAGTTCACAAGATTGAAAATGACAGGCAGTCATCCGTAGTAATCTATCTCCCCAGCTAAGCTAAGTCCGTTCGGCACCACGTAATCGAAGAATTATGGACTCTTCAGCACCTCATCCAGGTCAATTGCTTGAGAAAGGCCACTGAGAGGGTCAGGATTTCATGACCCATCCTTGGGAAAAAATGTTTCTCTTTTGGAGATAAAGCAAGCAAGAATGAAGATCCGAGCACTTGGCTCGAGATCTAAAAATAGTGGGATAAGCCAACTCAAGCGAACTATCTACTTTGATCACTGACCCATTTCCTTTCTGCACCTAAAATTTCAAAATAATGAATCAGTGCTCACCCCAATGTGATATTAGAGCATTCATATAAAGGAAGGAATGTAGCTGGGAAGACAAAATTTTAGAAATTTGTGGGATTTTTTTTGTAGTGTCACACATGGATGTTAGATTATTTAGCACCTATGAATGCAAAATATTAACAGGGACCAAACTAAATATAAATTTAAAAATTGCCTCCTAGAGCCAAAAAATTTAATTGATTGAACTTAATACTTGAAGAATTCATCTAAAATGTTCGAGTCTCAAACAAAAGGACTCCAAACTGCTGCCCAGTGACTTCAAGTGTTGATAAAAGTGCAGTTCACAAGACACATATTTCGTCATTCCAAATATTTCAATCAATTAATCAGTGGCATTTATTGAAAGCTTACTCAGTGCAGGAGCTGTACTAAGTGATTTCCCCTCTAAACTGTGACCTTACTGTGGGCAGGGATTGTCACTGTTTATTGTTGTACTGCACTTCCCCGAGCGCTTGGTACAGTGCTATGCACACAGTAAGAGTTTAATAAATACAATTGAATGAATGAATGTAAGTAGACATGATCTCTGGCCTCAGCTTACAACCTATAAACAATTGCTGCTCTGGGGCTAAACTTAAAGTTTTCTTTCAAAACCATTAGCTAATTTGGAGTAGCAAAATGGCAGAATCTGAACAAAAGCAAGCCACCCAAACTAATTGATACACAAGTTGCTGTTTAATCCTGAGACAGATCTTAGTGTCCTTTCAGAAATCTGAAAAAGACACTAAACATTCAACCAATGTGGAAAAAAGTGTTACTTATACATGTGTAAAGCAGGAGAAACACTTCCTAAAACTTTCTCTCTCACATAATTATGCTTTAAATTCTTAATAGGCATAATTATGGAAGATAGTGGTGTTATGCTGGTGCTATTTTCTTATTCCCTTTGGTATTAATTGATGAAAAATTACTTATTAAAAAATTATGATAATCACATTGGTAGTTATCAATATATTTTCCCTATCTCTTTACTACTTCTTGGGTTTTAAGGATTAATTACTTTGGCTTTTATACTATTGTCTTTAACATAGGAAGGGCAAGTGTGGATAATTATCTCTCTCCTTCATTCATCTGCCTTAAGAAAATAGGGTGATATACTGCCAATTTGCATGCTCTCCATATCAAACAAAAAAACTCCTTACTATTGGCTTCAAAGGCCTCCATCACCTTCCCCTTCTTCTACATCTACATCCCAGTCCGCACACTCCACTCCTCTGGTGCTAACCTTCTCACTGTGCCTCCATCTCACCCCTGACCACTGCCCCAATTCCTACCTCTGGCCCAAAACGCCCTCACTCCTCAAATTCATTCATTCATCCAATATTTATTGAGTGCTTACTGTGTGCAGAGCACTGGACTAAGCGTTTAATATTAATAATGGTATTTGTTAAGCACTTACTAGGTGTGAAGCACTGTTCTAAGCACTGGAGGGGAGGATTCAAGGTGATCAGGTTGTCCCACGTGGGGCTCACAAGCTTCATCCCCATTTTACAGATGAGGTAACTGAGGCACAGAGAGGTGAAGTGGCTTGTCCAAGTTCACACAGCTCACAAGTGGTGGAGTCGGGATTTGAACCCATGACCTCTGCCTCCCAAGCCCGGGCTCTTTCCACTGATCTGCCAAACAATCCCTCTTACCCCCTTCAAAGCCTTACTAAAGGTGCACCTCCTCTAAGAGGCCTTCTCAGATTAAGCCCCCCTTTCCTCAGTTCCCCCTCCCTTCCTCCTTCTGCATCACCCCAAGTCACTCCCTTTGCTCTACCCCCTGCCCCACAGCACTTGTGTGTATATGTATATATATATAATTCTATTTATTTATATTGATGCCTGTTCACTTCTTTTGATGTCTGTCTCCCAGCCCTAGACTGTAAACCCGTTGTGGGCAGGGATTGTCTCTTTATCGCTGAATTGTACTTTTCGAGTGTTTAGTACCATGATCTGCACACAGTAAGTGCTCAATAAATACGATTGAATGAATGAATGAATGCTAAGCATTGTTATCTTTTCTATTTCAAGCACAGGACAAATTTCTACTGCCCACTGAAACTCCAGCCAATTTTGTTAGCTCCTGACTAAACTGTCACAACAGCACAACACCTGCACCTTCCAAGAAAGTTTAGGTCGACCACACACTTAACAGAATCCTGTGGATATTTACACCCCAGCTTCAAGTTCCAGAGGAGATAGTCCAGAATGACAGTGAATTTTAAGTTGTGGAAAAAAAGGGCAAGGTAACAGCACCCACCCTAAACTTTCACCTTCCTTTTTTTTTAAAAAAAGCACTTACTATGTGCCAGTACTTAGCTCTGGGGTAGATACAATATAAGCCAGACACAGTCCATGTCCCACGTGGGGCTCACAGTTTTCATGCCTATTTTACAGATGAGGAATTGAGGTACAGAGAAGTGACTTGCCCAAGCCCACAAAACAGACAGGTCGCAGAGCCAGGATTAGCACCCAGATCCTTCTGGCTCTCAGGTCCATACCCTGTCCACTAGGCTTCACTGCTTCATGGCCAAGCCACATTGCTTCGATACTTCTCAGTTACATACATAAAGCATTTCTTCCAACCTCTGTATCTACAGCCCTGCTTTTTCCACAGTATGTTTCACCATTCAGCATGGCTTAGTGGAAAGAGCCTGGGCTTTGGAGTCAGAGGTCATGGGTTCAAATTCCAGCTCCGCCAATTGTCAGCTGTGTGACTTTGGGCAAGTCACTTCACTTCTCTGGGCCTCAGTTCCCTCATTTGTAAAATGGGGATGAAGACTGTGAGCCCCACGTAGGACAGCCTGATCACCTTGTAATCTCCCCAGCACTTAGAACAGTGCTTTGCACATAGTAAGTGCTTAATAAATGTCATCATTATTTTTTGTGAGAAGCAGCATGGCTCAGTGGAAAGAGCCCGGGTTTGGGAGTCAGAAGTCATGGGTTCAAATCCCGCCTCCACCACTTGTTAGCTGTGTGACTTTGGGCAACTTATGTCACTTCTCTGGCCCTCAGTTCCCTCATATGTGAAATGGGGATGAAGACTGTGAGCCCCACGTAGGACAGCCTGATCACCTTGTACCCCCCAGAGCTTAGAACAGTGCTTTGCACATAGTAAGTGCTTAACAAATACCATCATTATTATTATTCAGCAGGGGTTTGGCTATCGAGCTGCTTGGATATAGTTTTAAACTTCCAAGGTAGCCAGAAAATCATACCACAAATCAGAGCTCTCCACTGGTCAGTATTTGAAGAAAAGTGGGATAAGATTGCCATCATTTTCCTTGCTCATTTTCCTTGTTGGGGATTTAGAGTTCTGGCATCTGTCATTTGCTCGATCCTTTGATTCTCTGTGCAGCCTCAGGCAAGTTACATCGGTTCATTCATTCACTAGCATTGACTGATTGCCTAGTGGGTGTACAGCATCACAGGAGGAAGTTGAAGATGATGATGGCATTTGTTAAGTGCTTACTATGTGCAAAGCACTGTTCTAAGCGCTGGGGAGGATACAAGGTGATCAGGTTGTCCCACGTGGGGCTCACAGTCTTAATCCCCATTTCACAGATGAGGAAATTGGCACAGAGAAGTTAAGTGACTTGCCTAAAGTCACACAGCTGACAAGCGGAGGAGCCGGGATTAGAACCCATGAGCTCTGACCCCCAAGCCCGTGCTCTTCCCACTGAGCCACGCTGCTTCAGAAAACTCAAAGATATGGTACCTGCCCTGAAGGAGTTTACACTCTGACAGGGGAGATAAGCAATGCAAAATTATAAATACACAGGGGGAACAGGTGGGAAAATTGAGTTACAGCTGATGGTGGAGTCTTACCCTGGGAATGAAGGGTGAGGTTTGGTCTTTTGGTTTCAGGACTGAAGGCCTGTGTGAAGGAATTGATTAGAGTGCTAGTGTTTTGTGACACGCCACTTATGTGCTCTCTGGTCCCTGCCAGTGATATTCCTAGTGAGGCAGACAGGGGTGCAGATACAGCTGGTAATAACAAGAGTGTGGAAAAATGAATTAAAGTAATGGATAAATTACACACTTCAATTATTTATTCACTTGATATGAACATACAACCTAAAGATGGCTGTTGGGGTGATCAATTAATCAATGAAGTATCCGGGCTGGGCTGTAGTAGGATTGGAGCGAGGTGAGGTGGGAGGGGGCAAGGTGATTTGGTGCTTCGAAGCCGATGGTAAAGAGATTCTGTTTGATGTGGAGGTGGATGGACAACCTCTGGAGGTTCCTGAGGAGAGGGGAAACACGGACATTTTTGTAGAAAATTGATCTGGCCAGCAGAGAGAAGTATGGTCTGGAGTCAAGAGAGACAGGGATCAAGGAGGTCAGCAAGGAGGGTGATTTGGCCTGGGTTGTGAAAATTATTTGGGGAAAACTTCTGGAGGAGGTGGACTTTCAGGAGGGCTTTGAGTATATGCAGTGCTAGAGATGAGCAGATATAGTGCTAGAGATGGGAAGATATGAAGGGAGAGGTAATAATAATAATAATGGTATTTGTTAAACACTTACTATGTGCGAAGCACTGTTCTAATCACTGGGGGGGGGGATACTAGGTGATTGGGTTGTCCCACGTGGGGCTCACAGTCTTAATACCCATTTACAGATGAGCTAACTGAGGCACAGAGAAGTTAAGTGATTTGCCCAAAGTCACACAGCTAAGTGGCAGAGTCAGAATTAGAACCCATGACCTCTGACTCCCAAGCCTGTGCTCTTTCCACTGAGCCACCCTGCTTCTCAATTACAGGATTTACAGGATTACTGTAGTTCCAGACAGAGAAGAGGCAGGAGCCATGGATTGGAGACGGTAGAGTGGAAAGAAAGATATAGCTGCAAGTGAGCTTGGAAGACTTGAAGAGTGCAAGCTGAGGTGGACTGAGTGAAGAAAAGAGCTATTAAGGAGAGAAAGGGTGGTGAAATTTTAAACCTATACAGGAACTTCTTTTCAGTGAGAAAGATGGGTATCCATTGGAAGATTTTGAAGAGTGAACCGATAAGTTTGGAACGACCATAAGCACCTTGAATGTAGAGCTCATGTTTACCGATTCTATTGCACTGTACTCTCTCAAGCAGTTAGTACATGTTCTGCCTATAGTAGTTGCTTGGTAAATTGCATTGCTTGATTCATTTACTGTTAGAAAGATTACTGGTGCAGCAGAGTATAATAGCTGAAGAGGGGAGAAGTCAAAAGCAAGAAGGACAATACTTTCTGGTCTGTGAAAAGGGTAACTTACACTGATCTCAAGAGTAGGTGAGTTGATGATGTCTTCTCTCTTAAAAATCACAAAATTTTCTAAAAATCTTGGTAAGACCATTAGGTAATATTTGACCACCACAAGCTTGAATACACGTTGAACTGGGCAAAAATCAACATGAAAGATCAATTCCCTCCTACAATATAAAATGTTGCACAGATGTGTGGTTAAGTATTTATAATGAACATGCAAATATTGGTGTCCCCAAGGGTTGTTCTTTGATTTTCAAACTGCTGTTGCTTTATTTGGTATTGTGGATTAATATAGGTCTTTGCACTAACGCATTGCATGTCTTCCACTAAAAACCAAAGGCGAGAAAAGAAAGAAACATACAAATACTTACTTTTCACTCATATATCTCTAAGGTAATTGCTTGTGAAACATAGTACAAAAGATGGTAAATTTTTAAAAAATGAGATATATCAAAAGAAAAAGGACTCTAAGGTCACTGTGAACCTATTCTATATCAAGCAGGCTACAAATTCATCAGTTTCATGAGATGTTTTCTATCTTTGATCAAATGGAGTTTCTGTCTGTTCACAAATTCTGGAAAAAAGTGTCCTTGATTAAGATCTCCTGAACACTCTCAGAGTACCTTAATTTTTGCAAATCGGAGATAAGGAGAAATCCAGGTAAAAACCGTGGATTGAGGTCATCTACAAGGGAAGCAGCATGGCTTAATGGATAGAGCACGGGCCTTAGAGTCAAAAGTGGGACAGGGACTGTGTCCAATCCGATTTGCTGCTGTTTTTCACATATCCACAGAAATAATAATAATGACAATGATAACTGTGGTATTTGTTAAGCACTTACTATGTGCCAGGCACTTGTATCAAGTGCAGGGGCAGATACAATAATAATAATAAATAATAATAATAATAATGGTATTTGTTAAGCATTATGTGCAAAACACTGTTCTAAGCTCTGGGGGATAAAGGGTGATCAGGTTGTCCCACATGGGGCTCGCAGTTTTAATCCCCATTTTGCAAAGAAGTGAAGTGAATTGCCCAAAGTCACGTGGCTGACAAGTGGCCGGGACAGGATTAGAACCCAGAACCTCTGACTCCCCAGCACAGCGTCTTTCCACTGAGCCATGCTGAATCACCTGACAGGCCTGACATTCCAACCATCAGGAAAGGGGTGACTTGTTAAGAAGAGAGACTTTGTGAAGTTGGAGTTTCCAGCAGAAAAAAAAAAATTGATAACATGCTTGAAAGGCTTTTTCCACTGTTGGATTTCCATCACCAACATTATGACTGGAGTGTGAGAGGATTCCATTTTTAAATACTTCCACTTCATGAAAGATGTATAATGTAGTAGCATGCTTGTCTTATTTTCTGTTTAAATAAGTGAGCAGGGTAGAGGTAGTTATATTTATTAAGCATCCACTGGATGCAATGCACCTACTAAGTGCTTTGTGCTAGGTTCTTGTTTGTTTCAATCAATCAGTCGTATTTACTGAGTGCTTGCTGTGTGCAGAGCACGATGCTAAGCATTTGGGAGGGTACAATATTACAATATAACAGAGTTGGTAGATACATTCCCTATCCACACGAGCTTACAGTCCAGAGCAGGAAAGAGACATTAATATAAATAAATTACAGATATGTACATAGGTGTTACGGGTCTGAGGGAGGGATGACTAAAGGGAGCAAATCCAAGTGCCACGATGACACAGAAGGGAGTGGGAAAAGAGGAAAGTAGGGCTTGGTCAGGGAAGGCCTCTTGATGGAGATGTGCCTTCAAAGAGGCTTTGAAGGTGGAGAGAGTATTTATTTGTCTGTTGATCTGTTTCACTGCCAAATGCTACCTCACACTTTCCTCCCCCTTCAAATCCTACAGACTACCATTCTCTGCATACTCAAATCCCTCCTGAAATCACATTTCCCCAGAGCGGCCTTCCCTGATTAATATTCAATCTTCCCCAGATCAAATCCCCACAACAACTATCGCAGCTATTTGCACCAACTATATTTGTGTAGCCCCAATCTCCCATAGTGCTTAGTATATACAGCCAACACACCCTATTACTTTTACACTAATTCATAAATTCCTCCACTCTGTTAGTTTTTTTCTGTCTCCCCCTTTACACTGTAAAATCCTTGAGCAGAGATCATTTCTACTAACGCTAATGTATTCTCTGAAGTTCTTAGTGCAGAGTTCCTTACATAGTAGGCACTACAAAAATACTATTGATTGTTTGACTGTACAGCACAAAGAAGTGACAATCACTGACCATAAGGAGTATATACAGGGGAGACATATATATATAAAATCACTAACAACTGGAGTAATCAAAACAATCAAAGATGCATTTGAGTAAACACATACAAAAATGCTCAAGGTGGTTATAAACAAGTAACGGAGAAGGTGTCTACCAACTCTAATATTGTACTCTTCCAAGTGCTTAGTACAGTACTCTGCACACAATAAGTGCTTATTAAATATGATGGATGGTGATGATCAAATGTGGTGTTTCACAAGAACACAACCCTTGCATTTTAGGAGAACAGGGTATATTTGCCAATCAACTTTCCCCATGGTCTAGGCTGAACCCAGATTTTCTCAACAATTCAGACGATCTGCTATCATCACAGAGAAGTTAGGGTTGAAAAAGATGTGACCATCAAGATCCACAAAAATCCATATCTTTACCCCTTTGACTTTTAAGCGATTTCAGTGGTTTAGATGAAGTTTACCAAACAGGATTGTGTGCAGGATTAGGAAAAGACTAGAAGTGTTCAATATCTTGGGATACATTTTATTTACACTGGAAGACCAAAGATCAAAGATGCCTTTAGGTGTCTAGTCACAATTTTGAATGTAAATCGACAGAATTAGCTTCCCTTGTCCAATGTAAGGGATGCCTGATTTTTCTTGCTAAACAAAATAAGGGCAGAGGTCACTAATCACAAGAAATACATTACGGCCGTTTTTATTTAAAATAGAAACTGAGAGTGACTTTGTTAATGTTTCATTGCCAATAAAAAAGCCTAAATACTCATCGTTTTAATAAACTGCTGTAAATGAAACATTATAGGAGCTTTTAAACACCCTGTTTCATAACTTCATTACATGAAATCAATCCTGAACAGAATATAAAGCACAATTTAGCTGAACTCATCCAAGTTGCTGGCTGGATACCAGAGGCTACACTTGACACCCATCCTTTTCAAATGATGTCAACCAGCAGGCAGGAGGAAAAGAGTATCACAAAGGGATTCCCTTTCACCGTTAGTAACTCCCCTACAACCATGGACTGTTATGTGAGCTTGGGGTTCCTACGGGCATTTCAGTCCCAAAAGTTTAGCATTTGTCATTTTCATACATTCATTCATTCAATCGTATTTATTGAGGGCTTACTGTGTGCAGAGCACTGTATTAAGCGCTTGGGAAGTACAAGTTGGCAACATATAGAGACGGTCCCAACAACAGGCTCACAGTCTAGAAGGGGGAGACAGACAACAAAACATGTAGACAGGTGTTAAAATCGTCAGAACAAATAAAATTATAGCTATATGCACATCATTAACAAAATAAATATAATAGTAAATAATACAAGTAAAATAGATAGAGTAATAAATCTGTACAAATATATACAAGTGCTGTGGGGAGGGGGAAAGAGGTGGAGGGGGGCAATGGGGAGGAGGAGAGGAAAAAGGGGGCTCAGTCTGGGAAGGCCTCCTGGAGGAGGTGGGTTCTCAGTAGGGCTTTGAAGGGAGGAAGAGAGCTAGCTTGGCATATGTTTGGAGGGAGGGCATTCCAGGCCAGGGGAAGGATGTGGGCCGGGGGTCAACGGCGGGACAGGTGAGAACGAGGCACAGTGAGGAGGTTAGCAGCAGAGGAGACTGCCCATCATGGCTTAAAAAACAGATTTAGAAAGCTACTCCCACCCCTTCCAAATAGTCATCACCTGACTAAAGCTGCATAAACCAAGAAAAGGCTGTCTCAAAGGCAAGATGTCTAAGGAGGATCTATTATTGTCCTCCTACCATCATTAGGAAACTGGAACACACCAGAACACCCATAGAATTATTCAGAGTGAAAGAATAGCAGAAGAATCCTCTCCTAGCCAACAGCCATCAGGAAAAATTGCAAGGGAACAAATTTATAGTGGAAGTGAATCAAATAGGTGAAATTGGTATAGCATAAACCCTAATATCACTGTAAAATATGATAAAAAAAGCATTCCTAAATAAGAACATATGTATTGCTATTCAGGGTTTTATGCAATATTTAGTAGAATACAAAGATATTTCATACAGGAATGAAGTATAGTCTCGAATGTAAAAACACACCCAGATACTCCATATGCATTCTGGGAGTTCAAACACGGTACATAAAGAGAAAAGGGGTTAATGGGAATTTGCTTTCAAGAAGTCCCACTTTGCGATCTAAATAAGCTGACGGTATCCCTCAATCTTTGCATTCACTATTTCAAAAGACCAGCACTCGCAGGAAGACCTAATAAAATCCATTTCAGGACCAGTTATTTAATCAATAGAACTCTTTAGTTTGGAATAAGGAAAAATTCCACTCAGTGTTGATTTTGTCCCAGAGAATCTCTCAACCAGGTTTTCTTTCTCAGGTTTAGAAGCTGGAGGTCAAGTGCAATCGATTCCAGTGAGTCACTCAAGTTACCCAAAAACACCTTTTAGAAATGCATCCCTTTATGAATTATACCACCTACTAGGGCTTTCTCCAGAATAATGCTAGAATTTCACACCGATAGAGTTTTTTTCATTAATCTAAACATCTGGGAACATTTTTTCCCCTTGATATTTTTTTGGTCCATTTTCCACTGCATCCAGAATAATTGGGGAGAGACATTATGAACACAAATGTTAGGACTAAAGAACCTGAATAGAGAAATGAGCCCAATCGAAAATGGAAGTAAAATGTTTCCTAGCATATTACATTGCATCTTTCTTCCCTTCCCCCAAACTATCGATGTAATTACCTGCTCTGCCTTGCCGGGAAAAGCAAGCATGAACCAGAAAACCACAGACATCAAGGACAACCATTCATTTAGTAAAATTTCACCAACGGGGTGCATATATAATACCAGGGATAGTCAAACATTCACAGCTTGTTACATCAAAGATATGTATCTGTGTAAACACTATCACTTTAAACTACAAATCTGACTTGTTTTTTGCCCTCCGAGCTAAAAGCCTCTGTAGGTTTCCTGAGAATTAAATGGTACTGCCGAGCAGAATAGTGAATTGACTACATTCTTTTCAAAGCTCATAAAATGTGTTCCGTGCTGAACTTCTAGTTTTTACATGTGTACTGATCACCACAGCAAGAGGAATAGTGCCACTTTCTCATCAGAATAGCGCACGCTAAGATCTCTGTAATTTTCACTTTCTTTTATGACAACTACAGGAGAGCGGACACACCTAGGATACTGCATATTAATTTCAATAGAGCTAATACCCAAAATGTCCCGCCAATTTACTCTTCACTGACAATGTTACAAGAAAATGATTTATGCAGATCAATCATCTAGCTCATCAAGTCATACCCTGACAGCCAGCCTCCATCATCGCTATTTAAAAGGCACTGCTGACAGAAAAGACCGACTCTTTGATTAAGGGCTCTGTCTGGCTAACCTTTTATTTGAAGAATGATTGCCGCTGAGTGACAAATACTTTTCCATTCATTTCAAGGCAAAGATATTGACATTCAAATTCTTGATGTCTACACTGAGCAGATGCCACTGTTGGCAAGTGCCTTGATAGCGACAGCAGGTATGCCACTCCTCTGGGGGGCAAAGAAACCTCACTACTGGCTCCCATTAAAGGCACTCAACAAGTGAAAGCTACAGATCTCTCAGCCAATTCCTCTCCCCTCAACAGTTATCATCAAAGAACATCTGTTTGTTGTTTCTCCCTCATCCTCTTCTTGAAAGCCTCCTAGCCTTACCTTGACCCCACTTTGGAAAGCTATTAGCTGTTGCTACTAAAAATAAAAAAAGGGTTCAGGAGTGCAGTGACCCCAGATTGGGGAAAGAGAGGCCCTGGCTTCTCAAACCCTCTCCTTCCATAAGAGCCCCCACGGACAGGGGAAATCACAAACATTATCCGGGTTTCCCTATTTCTTTTGACAGGGAAGGAAAAATGGAAGACACATTTGTTGAACTTCCTAAAAATAAATCAAGTCAACTACATTTGTTGATTTAAACCTGCTCCTGCTGTAACTTTATGCCACACTGCCTTGTTCATTGTTTGTTGATTTTTTTTTAAGGAACTTTAAAGGAGCTGATGGAACAAAATAATTGGACCAACCCTCTAATAGATTTCTGATAATAGCACCTTGCTTCAGATCTTAATAGGTACCAAAGATATTTTGTAGGATAGGAACTCATCCAACAACAAGGGGGTTATTGTTTTATTCAAACTCCAAATAATGTATTTTTCAATAAACAAAAATGGAGATGAAGGAATGCTATTTATGGAAACAGTCATCCCTAACTATCAAGATTAATTGTTTCCAGGAACAAAATGAAAATATCACAGCAGGTCACCAGTGATTCCTTTTAAATCTTGCTGAGATTCAGAGCACTGGGCTCACATGCCCAGCAAGGGAACTATTATTAAAGGAGCTTTCTTGTACCTTCTTTTTGCTCTCTCTATTCTTTTTTCTCTCTCTCAGAAATGCAAATTGGAGATGGTCACGAAGAACCAAACCTTTTTTGCCTGGGCCACCCAACTCCCATAATATTAATTAGTGCTCCTGGTGCACCTGGAATGAATTCATCCAAGTAATGGGAATGTCCTCATTCCATGCTCTTGGAAGTCTTCTGCACAGCCTAATCCATTCTGACATAGGGGAAACCTCTGGTAATGTCCAGCACTTGTTTTCCTTTTCTACTCCTCAACGACTCTCCTGGAAAATGGATCTGGCTAGCATCTGTGCAATTTAATCCCAAGCAACAACTGTGGCCAGTAGGAGCCTGGCTAACCCATAACCGCTCAGTCTTGCCTAGAGGTGGTCACCTTTAGAAAAACTCAGCTGAAGCACACAACTAAGTTTTGAATACAAAATACTCACCAAGTTTTAAAGTTTTGATGTCAACCTGTTTCCTGGAGGAGAGGGCCTAATTTGGGCCCACCCCACCCAAAATGTCTGTAGATAAAGAGTGAGCCACTGTTAACACAAGGAGGCTCATGCTAGTGGAAGGATTCATTCACTCAATCGTATTTATTGAGAACTTACTGTGTGCAGAGCACTGTACTAAGTGCTTGGAAGAGTACCATATAACAATAGCCAGAAACATTCCCTGCCCATAGCAAGTTCAAAACAGGGCATATTGAAGAAACCAGTTCAAGGCCACTACTATAGTGGAAAGACGGGCCACAGGTTCAGATACTTGGTCATGCTGGGGAAGGGAACAACTCGCTGCTCCCGTTCTGCACGATGTCATTATGCTACTCAGAGTGTCCACTCAGCTCAACAAAATGATGTTCTATACACCATTTCACGAATCTGGAGCATTTCATCAACAGGTACCCTGTCTACCCACATCCAGCACTTGGAACAGTGCTTTGCACATAGTAAGCACCATAATTATTGTTATTCTTGTTCCACAATGCTTGTGCACCCTCTCAGGACTCTACTACTACAGGTTCTGCTTCTGACAGGCCCAAGAAGACTATAGGCTTTCCTGCCTGTATAGCTGCACTCTGGAGGTCTGCCTGACCTGCTTACCATCTAAAGCCAGCCCTGCCCTTCCCCCTAGCCCCCAATGCAGAACCTACCCCAGAGCAATGAGCTGGGGAAAGACAGGAACAAGCCTTAAACACCTGTTAGTTTGCTTTCGAGGAGAAGGTGTCAAAGGAAGAGTGCATGCTTGGAATTAGCAACAACATGAATTAGAAGGGCAAATTACATTAGGACATCATTTGGAAAATCATTTGGAAAATCAGGATCCCAAATGAGCAGGATGCATGAAGCTAGAATTGAAGGCCAAGACTTTGTACCCTAGAACGACACTGATCAGAATGACAGAGGGCCTTTCCCTCAGGACATCGGGGGCAAGTCAGTCAGAGCAGATGTGGGGCAAGAGGAAGTTTGGGATGGAGAGAATTTCCACTTGGACCCACTTCTGACATGAAAGAAGAACGTAAGGAACGAAACTACTTGCTGGTTCAGTAATTCTGTTCTTTAATTCACCTTGGAGAGGATCTCCTCACTCCAGAGATTCCGTGTAGAACTTTTCCCTGACTTAGGGTCCTTGAATACTGGCAGTCTTGGGACAGCAAAATCAGTCCCTCACCCCCAGTCTCAGATCTCTGGACAGTTCTCCTGTCTTCCCTTTACTAATTCTAAAGCCAGTTACACTTTCACTTGTTTCACCCTCCGCTCGAATTAAATTGGGAAGAAAGCCAAGCTCTTGTAGTAGAAAAGCAACTGCTAATAACAGTAACTTCAGGATCGAGTGGACAAAATACTGATTTTACTGTCAGCCAAACTAAGAGCCTCAAACACAAAAACCCATGCAAATAGGAAATCAAGTGAACTCAGAGAGTTCCTTAAGCCACACTCCATAGGAGGCCAAAACATCTTTGAGCAGAAAAAGGACCCCAACCAGTAGACCTTGAAGGACACATGTATCCTCCTGGCAGGCAAGTGAGGAGTAATGACGGCAAAGCAAGTGCTCCAGGTTTGCAACACAATACCAGAGTCACATTGCCAGAAACTACAAAGAGATTCAATGTGAGTTGGAAAACAACTAAAGTCTGTGCTATGAGCATTCATCATCCATAGCCAGCCCAAAAGAGGGGAATCCCAAAGTCCTAGGCTGAAACACAACCAGTTTGAAGACTGCCAGATCTTGTACTATCCTATCCTTCAATTCTGGCATTGAGGCTATCCCACCAGCAGCTTGCAGGCATTTTGAAAGAGGAAGCAATTAGCAACAGCTCGGAAGGCTCTCACTTTAGGGAAAGGAATAATGTGAAGGCATTAATACTACCTGTGATATTCAGCATCTCCCATAGCCACCAGACTAATGACAATATTCTGTAGTCCACATCCTGAGTAGCGAATAGCAGGTTCTGAGTAGCTCCATGACCCTTAGAACTAAGGAGAACAATGCTTAAAGAGAAGTAATCCTGTCAACCAAAACAAGTCATTTTCCAGGAGGAGAAACAGTCAATCAATCGGTAGGATTTTTTGAGTGCTGTGTGCAGAACACTTTCTAAGCACTTTGAAGAGTCAGTAGAGATGGTAGACACAATCTCTGCCCATAAGGAGCTTTCAAGTCAAGAGAATTGTTTTTTCCATCTGCTGAGAATCTGTGCTTTCAAAGGTCCTGTAGGCTGTAAGCTCCTTGGGGGCAAGGAGCATATCTTCTACCTCCATTGTACTTACCCAAGCACTTAGTACAGGTCTCCACATATAGCAGATAATCATTAAATACTCCTGATTGACCAATGTTTCCTATCAGACTGGGAAATTTCCTCTTTTCCCAGACAAAGGTAACCCTCAATAGTTAAAAGGTAGCCAATCATTCATTCATTCAATCGTATTAATTGAGCGCTTACTATGTGCAGAGCACTGTACTAGGTGCTTGGTAAGTATAATTCGGGAACAGATAGACGGTCTCTACCCAACAATGACCTAGAAGGGGGAGAGACAGACAAGAAAACAAAACTACAGGCATCAATAGCATCAAAATAGATCAACAGAATTATAGATCTATACACATTAATAAAACAAATAGAATAATAAATATGTACAAATATACTGAGAGGGAAGGGGTGTAGATGGAAAATAGAAAGGGACCCAGAACTGAGCCTATAAATTGTATAAACATTCAAAGAAGTTAGGTGATGCAGTGAACCATTTCCAATAGAAAGAAGAGTCCTTTTCATTCATTCAATCATTTATTGAGTGCTTACTGTGTGCAGAGCACTATACTAAGCACTTATTGTACTAACATAAGTTTTCCACTTATTTTCTATTGTGCCATGATATATCTGTATCTTAACATAGGTTACATTCTATATTAACTTATTCTAGTATATTCCTGTTACATTTGAAGAGTTGAATCAGAAAACAGTCCAGCAACCTAAAGAACATTAGTCATTCAAATGGCTATTGGAACAACTTTTGAGAACTATTTCAGTATCAATTCATATTCCCCAAGAAGTACAAGTTAGGTAAGAAGGAAAATAAGAACCAAGTTAGCCCATTCGTCCTGTAAGTATTTTTGAACTTTATATATTCTTAAAGGATCAAAAATGGTTTTTGGTCAGTGATATTCCATTTGAATATCCAGGCTCCTGGCTCCCATAGCTATTAGATGGAAAAATCTACCCCAGTTTTCCCCTAACCCTTTAGGGAGCAACTTCTGCCTGCTCTGGCAGCAGAACCAGCCTAAAAGCTCACAATTTTTCCTTAAATTCCAGCTATCAGTGACAGCAGGGCACACTGCAATGAGAGGGCACTTCCTAAAGTGGAATTTAAAAGATTGCCCCTCAAGATGAGTGATGGTTCAGGAGGCACAAGAGGTAGTAAAGTAAGAGATAAAAACAAGAAAAAGGAAGTTGAGTGGGAGAGCAGAGGAGAGTGAAAAGAAGAGGACTTAACCAAAATGAGGAAGGAGTATTGAGAGACAGGATTCAAATAAACAGCTGTCTGGATTTGGACTTCTAAAATAAATACTAATTTTCCCAAATTCCTCTCCTCCAGGATCCCAGAAGTATGGTCTAGTTTAATATGGTGGCTGGCAAACCTCACTGGGATTTCAAATCTGGCCTCCCACACATCTTGGTGAAGCAAGAACATCCCACTCTCTAGGTTTCCAAAACTGGATAAGTGACCTCTTCCCAATTTCCCATTATAAGGATTAGTTCCGTTGGCTAGCTGTTTGGCCTCAATTTAGTTTAGTGTTCCACAACCACCATAACTTGGCAAGAGTCCTCAACTAAGTGAGAGAGTGGCAGAGACAGGATCCAGCCTCAGGTCTTCTGGTCTCTGAAAGAATATAATGTTGGAGGAGAGAAGCCAAGATCCAGGATGAACAACAGCTAACCAACAAAGCAGTTTAGCATGAGCAGTGGGGACCATTGGATAGTGCTCTTTTTGCTGTTTCATACTAATAATAATAATAATGGCATTTGTTAAGCACTTACTATGTGCAAAGCACTGTTCTAAGTGCTGGGGGGATACAAGGTGATCAGGTTTTCCTACATAGGGCTCACAATCGTAATCCCCATTTTACAGATGAGGTAACAGGCACAGAGAAGTTAAGTGACCTGACCAAAGTCACACAGCTGACAAGTGGCGGAGTCGGGATTAGAACCCATGACCTCTGACTCCCAAGCCCGTGCTCTTTCCATTGAGCCACACTGCTTCTATAGTTTCTAGTTTCAGTCATCTAAGGGGCAGGGCCTCGATTTTCCACATCCTGATGATAACAAAAACTTCTCAGTAGGAACCCCATACATTAACTTCTGCCTAGTGAGGGGAAGAAAATAAACTTGAGGTGTTTCAGTCTCACATCTCTGACAGTTAGATGGTAAATGCAACAAAGGTGGTGGGTGAGGAGGATGCTTTGGGTATGCTTTTTACCTCACAGCTTTAGTGAACCAACACAGAAGGAAAAAATTTACCTCGCTTTTCTACTCACATCACCCTGGTGGAAGAGCTCTGAGTGAGGTCTCTATCACTCTGCATTTATTCACCACTATTGGATGAATCACCTAAACACCCTCCAGCTATGTCACTTAAATAAAGAGTATTCTCTAACTACCATTCACTCAAGAGAAGCATGTGCGTTAGGGTTTTTATCCTGGGCTCTCTTGCCTACTCTCCCAATACCTTTTCATTTCTCCTTAGCCATATTTGAATGAACTGCTTGGCTATGTTTACTCTTTCATCTGTGCAGCTTTGAAAACCTCAAACTTTATATTCGATCTACAACAAAGCAGTAAGGACTTCAGAGGTTGACAGCAGGAGGTATAATTAAAGACTACCATCAATGAGCTGCCATGTTAAACAATACAGTTCTATAACGCACTCCAAAATCAATTGTTTACATTTCAAACATTTCCACTGAAAGGTTTGAACAGGTGCAGTTGGGATTGTTTTCATAAAAGATATGCAAACAGGAGATATGAACTTTTCTTCTTTAGCTCAGGGAGTAATGTACACAAGTTTGGTCCTTTACTATTATACTTCTATTAATGTGTTTACAGGGTCTTACCCTATGAACGGATAAGAGATGTAAAGGTAAAAATGACCCTCTCAATAGCCAGGCAGTTAAGGGAAACTAACCATAAACTTTACCTGGTCAAAGAGCCCAGGAAAATATCTCCTGGCAAAATTGGGAGATAAATTTGATTTGGTACTGAGACCCAGCCCAGACTCTCCACCACCAGGAAGGAATTGGCCTTTTCCTTTCAATCAATCAATCAATCACATTTATTGAGCACACTGTGTGCAGAGCACTGTATTACGCGCTTGGGGGAGCACAATAACAGAGTTGGTGGAAATGCTCCCTCCCCACAATGAGCTTACAGTCTAGATGGGGAAATAGACATTAATATAAGTGAATGTATTATGGATATATATGCAAATTCTGTGGGGTGAGAGAGGAGTGAATAAAGAGTGCAAATCCCAATGCGAGGATAATGCAGAATGGAGTGGGAAAAGAGGAAATTAGGATTTAGTCGGGGAAGGTCTCTCGGAGGAATTATGTTTTACATAAGGCTTAAAGGTGGGGAGAGTGATCATCAGTCAGATATGAAGAGGGAGGGCATTCCAGGTCAGAGACAATACTTAGGCAAAAGGCCAGAGGTAAGATAGACAAGATTGAGGTACATTGAGTAGGATGGCATTAGAGGAGCAAGGTGTGTGGACTGTAGTAGAAAATCATGGAGGCAAGGAAGGAAGGGGCAAGGTGATTGAGTGCTTTGAAGCAGATGATCAGGTGTTTCTAGTTGACGTGGAGGTGGACGGGTAACCACTAGAGGTTCTTGAGGAGTGGGGAAATATGGACTGAACAGCTTTATAGAAAAGTGATCAAGGCAGCAGAGTGGACTGGAGTGGGGAGAGACAGGAGGAATGGAGGTTAGCAAAGAGGCTGAAGCAGTAATCAAGATGGGATAGGAGAGGTGCTTGGATAAAAATGGTAGCGGTTTGGATGGAGAGGAAAGAGTGGATTTTTGCAATGTTGTGAAGGTTGACCCAACAGGCTTTGGTGACAGATTGAAAACGTGGGTTCAATGAGAGATGAATTGAGGATAATGTCAATGTTAATTGATGGGAAGATGGTGGTCTTGTGGTGGGAAAGTCAGAGCAAGGTGAGGCAGAATTTGGGTGAGAACATAACGAGTTCTGTTTTGAACATGTTAAATTTGAGGTGTCAGCGGGAGAATTAAATAGAGATGTCCTGAAGGCAGGATAAAATATAGAGGAGCAGAATGGTCTAGTGGAAAGAGCATGGCATGGGAATCAGAAGGGCCTGAGTTCTAATTCCAGCTCCTCCACTTGTCTGCTGTGTGACCCTGGGCAAATCAGTTCACTTCTCTGTGCCTGTTACCTAATCTGTAGGATGGGGATTAAGACTGTGAGCCCTTGTGGGACAGGGACTGTGTCCAACCCAATCACCTCGTATCTACCCCAGTGTTTAGTATGCATAGTAAGCACTTAAATACCATTATTATTATTATTATTATTATTATTAATTATTAAATATGAGACTTCAGAAGAGAGAATAGGGCTGGGGATATAGACTTGGGAATCATCCACATAGAGATGGTAGTTGAAGCCATTGAAGCAAATGAGTTCCCCAAAGGGGTGTGTTTAGATGGAGAATAGAAGGGGGTCCGGAACTGAGCCTTGAGGGACTCCCCCATTCAGGGGTGGAAGGCAGAGGAAAGCCCCTGAAAGATAATGAGAAAGAGCAGCCAGAGAGATAAGAAAACCAGAAGAGGACAGTGTTAATGAAACCAAGGTTGGATAATGTTTCCAGGAGAAGAGTGTGAATGACATTGTCAAAGGCAGCTGAGAAGTCAAGGAGGATTAGGATGGAGTAGAATCCATCGGATTTTGTAAGAAGATCATCGGTCACTTTCGGACTCTTTTTCCTGCAAAGTTTTGCCTGGAGGCACCTTCAGAGATGGCCTCTCTTTTTCCCACAGTGTCTCTCCCACAGATTCCTGAATGCCACTGGTTGATTTGGCAGGGAGATGCCTCCATGTTAGAAGAGGGATTAATATACAGAACCAGGCTCTGCTGGCAGGATTCCCGTGGCCTTGGGTGGTGTCCTGCCACCCATCAGTAAAAAGCGGGGGAAGGGGGAGGAGGAAGGAAACCGGTTTAGCTAAAAACAAGAACCCCCTTGGCATTTACAAACAGAACTCGGCAGAAATTTCTGGAGGCTTGGATAAGTGTTCTAGTTTCCAGCCAAGTCTGCAACGGGAAGAGCCAGGACAATCTGAGAATGAATATGCCCCTGCCTTTCTCTCCAGTCCCAGGAGCCGTGTTACCCCGTCCCACCGCCCGTCCTTGAGATCCCCTCCATCCAAGTCTGCAAGTTCCAGTTGTTGGGGCAGTTTGGACAAGGCTTCCAATCTACACCCAATCAAGACCTAACTGAACTCCAGCTTTGAGGCTCCTGCAGTTCAATCAGGCCTGAAAATAACAAGAACCATTTATTCCCCGAGGTCCTGCTTCGCAGAAGGCTCAGGCAATACCACAAAGCTTCAAATGAAAAAGGCAGATCTCCCATTTCCGCTGCCAACAGATGGAAAGTTTTAGAAATCACTGGACTAGCTCAGGGAAGGGTCAGACCCCCTTCAGCAGGGAACCAAAATTTTCCTGTGTATGCTGCCCATTCGCAGACACGAGAGACTCCTCTGAGGCAGGCGAGGGATGCATCAGGTGTGCTTCACGGCCATTCGAAAGGAAACATTGACTTCCAGCCTTTCAGGCCTTAACCGTGGGAAAAGGCAAAGCGAATGTAACCAAACATCAATAGCGGATGACCAGAGAATGACCCCCACATTACTCACTGTGGTCACCAAACTGTCTGCTTTCTGACACTTGCAGCTGCTGTTAATGCTCTAAGAGTGCTTGCAAATGGGAGTATTGTTTCTAAAGGCTGAAGCTGCCCAAAGCTTGCATCATTTGAAAATTCCCAGAGTCATCACATCAAACCAGAAGAGGCGGCAGGGCCAAACCTGGTCTCTCTCAAAAGAGAGAAAGAAGCAGGATACTTCATTGTTCTGCCCTGCTCCCTTCCCCAGGCCCTTCACAAATGGCATTTCATGAACCCTCACCATGGTCCAATGAGATCTTAAGATCCCTGTTTTTTAGCTGAAGAAACAGACCCAACAACCTGAAGTGGATTCCTCCAGGACATCCAAGCAGGTGGTACAGAGTTCTCCCTACCCTAAGGCTGAATGCCAAAGTCCTGCTTCCCTTCCTAATATTCCTACAGCTCATCAGAGCCCACATCTAATCCTAAAGGCTGCATTTCCTGCCACTCTCAAAGGGACACCTCCATTTTGGAAACAATGACCCTTTCAGAGGAGGTTCTTATTTCTGCTTAAATCTGAGAATCCAACCAACGAATTTGTTTGAATTACACAATGCTGCTCTCAGAAACTGGGAAAACTGCCCATCAGTTTTTATTTGGTGGTAATCTCTTGTCACTTTTCTTATCAGTTTTTTTCAACTATTTTAAGATTGAGAGCAAAAAATAAACAATGAAAAAATGTGGAAATACGCAACTGATCATTGACTTATTTTCTGAATTATGAAGCAGGCAGATTTTCTAGCCTGGTTACATTATTGCAATATGCTTTGTCATAAATTTACCACATCCTTCTGCTTGTCTATTAAACAGTCTGCTCCTCATTTTTCTAAACTTGGCCTGGTTACAGTGCTTTAACTCGAAATACCTAACAATTTGTCACATTCACTAAATCCCTGACAGCTATTTCCAAGATGCATAATATTATTAATTGTTTTTGAATGCAATTGAACTGTTATGAATCCAAAAATATGAAAGTGACATTTAGCCATCAACACTTCTTCACATTTAATATACACTGAAGGAGAACTACTATCAAGGCCAACGGTATTCCTAATTTCAAAATTACAACCTTTGCATCCAAAATGACATTAAGAGGAACAGATGGAAGTGAAACCAAAAATAAAGCTCAATAGTTTCTCAAAATATTCCGTTTACCATTGGATAAAAATCAAGCACAAGTTAAGTGATTGTTATGTTTGGGGAAAACTGTCAAGAAATCCTCAGTCTTCTTAAATCCATTTAAAGACTCCTAACTAGAGCTAGAGAGTCTTGAAGTAGAAAAGAAAAGGACAAATGGATGTTTGCTGATTTACTTAATAAAAGGCTCTCAATGCTAAGAGGCTAGACAGTGTATATCTGTATCGGTGTCATTCATATTCAAAGACAATGTTTAAGGACAGTAAGATGCTATCCATGGGGCAAGATAAAGGTTACTATTAATAATAATAATATTAACAATAATAATAATAGTAATTGATAATAATAACATGTGTTAAAGGCTCACTATATGCCAAGCTCTTCACAAAGAGCTGGGGAAGATACAAGTTAATCAGGTTAGACACATTCCCTTTCCCACATGGGGCTCACAGTCTAGGTGTGAGGGAGAAGAGGTATGTCATCCTCATTTTACAGTTAGGGAAACTGAAGCATAGAGTGGTTAAGTCATTAGACCAAGGTATTACTGCAGGTGAGTGACAGGGCCAGGATTTGAACCCAGGTCCTCTGACCATCAGGCCTGTGCTCTTTCCACTAGGCCATGCTGATTCTCAGCTTCAACAGCTATAGAGGCATGATCTTTTAGTCTAAGTAGGAGGGAGAACTGATAGTGAATCTCCATTTTGCAGATGAGGAAATTAAGGCACGGAGAGGTTAAATGGCTTTCTCAAAGGTTACACAGGATGCAAGTGATCAAAATGGCAGTAACTCAGGTCCCCTGCACTACCAGACCCATTCTTTCCATTAGACTTTCATAATAATAATAATAATAATAATGGCATTTGTTAAGTGCTTACTATGTGCAAAGCACTGTTCTAAGCGCTGGGGGGGATACAATGTGATTAAGTTGCCCCACGTGGGGCTCACAGTCTTAATCCCCATTTTACAGATGAGGTAACTGAGGCTCAGAGAAGTTAAGTGACTTGCCCCAGGTCACACAACAGACATGTGGTGGAGCCGGGATTCAAACCCATAACCTCTGACTCCAAAGCCCGTGCTATTTCCACTGAGTCACACTGCTTCTCTGATGCTTCTTAGTAGGTCTTCTGCAACAGAATGTGAACCTTGTTCCCACCAACCTGAATGCCATGATAAAAAAAATCGGCTCCTTTCTTTCCAGGTTACCTGCTTTCTCATCCTAACTCTACTTTTGATCTCACCAAAGTCACTTTTCACAGTACCTAGAGCCCTTCAGAGAAATTTCATTCTCCAAATCTACAACTACTGCAGAGCTGGTCTCTTTGGTTCCTAGCCACTACAGTTGGAAGCAACAAAGTCCAACTAGCAGAGGGCTTGGAGCCTTCACTATCTTGTTTCTTCTGTATCATAAAATGAGAACAGAAAAAAAACAAATTCTAATTCTTCAGAGATAGTGATGTACAGAAAATGTATGCATTTTTGTTGACATGTCTACTCCTAGTATCAGGGTGGCCAATTCAGGTTCCTTTCCAAAAAGAGAACAAAGATTAACCACTATATAGTCAATTCCTCACTAGATTTTAAGTTGTAAAATTGTTCCAGACACGTAACTCCCTCTTCAGGCCCCCTGTCCCCCAACTTCCCTCATCCCTTGCCCCTAGGGGCCTGGCCTCCTACTTCATAAATAAAATCGACACTATCAGGCATGATCTCCCGAAAATCTCCCCTGCCCCTCTCCAGACCCTCACCTCTCCTTCACCTTCTTCAACTCTCCCATCTTTCCCAGCACTATCTCTAGAGGAAAACTCCTGCCTTTTCAAATATCCCCTCCACCTGTGCATCTGAACCCATTCTTTCATACCTCATCAAAACACTCACCCCCTCCCTTCTTCTCTCCCTAACTGCCATCTTCAACTGTTCGCTCCCCAGTGGTTTCTTCTCCACTGCTCTGAAACATGTCCATATCTCCCCATCCTAAAAAAATTCCTCCCTTAACCCTTACAGCTCGCTCCAGTTAATGCCCCATCTCCCTCCTACCATTCCTCTCCAAAATCCTTGAGTGAGCTGTCTACATGTGCTGCCTCAAGTTCCTCTCCTCCAACTCTCTCTTTGACCCCCTCCAATCTGGCTTCCATCTCCTTTCCTCCACAGAAACCACACTTTCAAAGGTCGCCAATGATCTCCTTCCAGCCAAATCCAACAGCTTCTACTCCATCTTAATCCTTGACCTCTCAGCTGCCTTTGACAGTGTCGACCCCTCCCTGGAAACATTATCCAATGTCGGCTTCAGACATTGTCCTCTCCTAGTTCTCCTCCTAGATCTGGCTGCTCATTCTCAAATTCCTCCTCTGACTCCCAACCCCTAGCAGTGGGTGTCCCTCAAGGTTCTGGTCCCCTTCTTTTCTCCATCTACACCTACACCCTTGGAAAGCTCATTCTCTCACATGGTTTCAACTATCACCTCTATGCTGATGACAGCCAAATCTTCTCCTCCAGCCCTGATTTCTCTCCCTCTCTGCAATCTCACATTTCATCCTGCCTTCAAGACATCTCTACTTGGATGTCCTCCTGTCACCTCAAACTTAATATGGCTACAACTGAACTTCTTATCTTCCCACCCAAACCCTGTCCTCCAGTTCACTTTCCCATTACTTTTGATGACACCACCATCCTTCCTGTCTCACAAGCCTGTAACCTTGGTATTTTCATTGACTCATCTCTTTCATTCCACCCACATATTCAAGCCTTCACTAAATCTTGTCAGTTCTACTTTCACATCACCAAAATCCACTCCCCTTCCTCTCCATCCCCCTTACTATCACATTAATGCAAGCTCGTATCTTCTCCCACCTTGATTATTGTACCAGCCTCCTTGCTGACCTCCCTGCCTCCTGTCTCTTTCCACTCTAGTCCATAATCCATTCTACTGCCCAAATCATTTTCCTTCAAAAACGTTCAGACCATGTTTCCCTACTCCTCAATAAACTCCAGTGGTTTCTACCTTCATATGAAGCAAACCTCCTCACCACTGGCTTTAAAGCTGGCTCTCCACCTCCTACCTCACCTCACTGCTCTCCTACTTCAACCCAGCCCTCATACTTTATTCCTTGGGTGCTAACCTTCTCACTGGACCTAGATCTTGTCTATCTCACTGCTGACCTCTCAACCACCTCCTAGCTCTGGCTTGGAATGCCCTCCCACTCCTCATATCAGACAGATAATTGCTCTCCCTCACTTCGAAGTCTTATTGAAGACACATTTCCTCAAGGAAGTTTTCCCTAACTGAGCCGTCCTCTCCTCTTCCCCGACTCCCTTTCTGCGCCACTCATACTTGCTCCTTCATTCATCCCCCCTCCATTCCCCACAGCATATATGTATATATCTGTAATTAATTTATCAATTTATTTGTTTATATTGATGTCTTTTCCCCCTCTAGGCTGTGAGTTTGTTGTGAGCAGGGAGTATGTCTGATGTTGTATTCTACTCTCCCAAGTGCTTAGTACAGTGCTTTTCACACAAGTGCTCCATAAATATGATTATTATTAATATAATAATAATAATAAACTATTTGAAGGCAGAGATCATATCTACCAACTCCATTCCATTTTTTTCTAAGCACTTAGTAGAGTACTCCCTCTTCATATTTGATAGACAATTACTCTCCCCTCTCTAAGAGGCTTTCCCTAAGCCTTTATTTCCTCTTCTCCCACTCCCTTCTGCATCACCCTGATTTACTCCCTTTATTCACCACCCCCACAACTCAGTCCCAGAGCACTTTTGCACATAGCCATAATTTATTAATTTATATTCATGTGAGTTTCCTCCTCTAGGCTCTTAGCTCATTGTGGAAAGAAATTGTGTCTTTCAACTCTGTGACATAGTTGTACTGTACTCTCCCAAGGATTAAATAGAGTGCTCTGCACACAGTAAGTGCTCAAAACATAGGCAAGATTGACAGCACACAGTAAGCACTCAATACATATAACAATGAATAAATGAGAAAGCACGCAATAAGTACCACTGACTGCTTAACCAGTTGGTGGGCCCAGACGCAGAGGCAGAGTTGCTTGCTTTCAATGCATTTGATTCCCTGGGAACCAGTCAATCATTGAGCTCTATCTCTCAATTTCTGATCAATCAATAGTATTTATTGAGCACTTACTGTGTGCAGAGCACTGTACTAAGAGTCAGTATCAGTCCTCAGCCTCCATCCTTTTCCAAGGAGCATAGCCGTAAAGTGAAGGCTGTTTAGAACAGTTAATCAACTGAAAATGACGGAATAAGTTCAATTAACTCTTGGGGATGTAAGAATACTCTTTTTTCCCCCCACTACTGGGAATGTCATTCTGGTAACCAAAAATCAAACAAAAAAAAATATTGGATTTCAAATGATCTCTTCCCTTGTTCATGACAAGAGTTTTAGAAATAGTATGACACCCCAAACTGAGAATGATGTCTAGGTGGCCATACCTCTGAACGTGCAATAGACTAGGCGGCTAAATGTCCTGGCTGGTTGGAATTTCAGGGTTAGTAGCAATTGTCCAGAGCAGAAAAATTTCCCACTCCTTAAACATTGCCCCTTCCAAGTTGCAGAGGTAAATCCCCTTGCATATCTACTGGCTTGAGATCCCCTGTGGAGTCCAGATTACCTGTGGTATCCCTGGAGGACCTTCTATTCCCAACCCATCCAGCTCACCTGCAAAGGAGCGCTCATGGAACTTGTATACATTCCAGGATATGCTGTGTCGTACTTACTAGTAGTAATATTACTTTTTAAGCATTTATTCTGTGCAGAGCACTGTACTTTGTGCTGGGAAAGAATGAATAGGTGGCAATTACACACATTTCTTGTCTCTCAGGGGGCTGACCTCTGGTTCTGATTGAAGTACTTCATTCATTCATTCAATCATATTTATTGAGCGCTTACTGTGTGCAGAGCACTGTACTAAGTGCTTGGGAAGTACAAGTTGGTAACATATGGAGACAGTCCCTACCCAACAACGGGCTCACAGTCTAGAAGGGGGAGACAGACGACAAAACAAAACATGTAGACAGATGTCAAAATCGTCAGAACAAATAGAATTAAAGCTAGATGACCATCATTAACAAAATAAATAGAATAGTAAATATGTACAAGTAAAATAGAGTAATAAATCTGTACAAATATATACAAGTGCTGTGGGGAGGGGAAGGAGGTAGGGCGGGGGGGATGGGGAGGAAGAGAGGAAAAAGGGGGCTCAGTCTGGGAAGGCCTCCTGGAGGAGGTGAGCTCTCAGTAGGGCTTTGAAGGGAGGAAGAGAGCTAGCTTGACAGATGTGTGGAGGGAAGGCATTCCAGGCCAGGGGAAGTACGGGAGCCGGGGATCGACGGTGGGACAGGCGAGAATGAGGTACAGTGAGGATGTACTGGGTTGAGGAGATAAAGTGTTACAGGAACTGGTAAGAGGATTCTCTGAGGTAGGTAAGCTCCCTCTAGATGGTAAACTCATTGTGGACAAGGAATGTAATGTCTGTTTATTGTTATTCGTACCCTCCCAAGCGCTTTGTACAGTGCCCTGAACACAGTAAACACTCAATAAATATGACTAAAGGAACAAATGAATGAATGAATGAATGAAAGTGGGAGTGTTCCATCCTTAATAGAGGACAACCAGAGCACCTACTGGATAGGACAGGCCTCCCAGGGCTGCCAACTCCCAGGAGAGTCCAAGGCTTAGTACAGTGTTCTGCATACAGTAAGCACTCAATAAATATGATTGAATGAATGAATGAATGAATGAATGAATGAATGACCCCATTCCCCAAAGATGTCAGCCACTCTGGGTTTGGATCCATGGGTCAAGGTCATTCAGCCCCTGGGTAACTAGGTGGTCTACAGCTTCAGCTCCCCAGCCATGTCACCTTGTCCCAGAAGCTGGAGGCAGCGGGATGGGGGCATGCATGGAAACCTGACATTTTTCTTAAGGGGTTTGTGTCAGTGAGAATCTGAAAGAGAAGAACAGATGTAGTCTTCCCTAAAATGAGACATGGGGCCCTAGGAAGTGGGAAAAATGATCAAAATAGTCCCACCTCCCCTTCCAGGAGGGGAGGCGACCTGGCCATCCCACTGAATTGATGGCTTCTCCGCTGCACCCCCCTTGCCCAAACCCTCAGACATGTCTTAGTCCTCCTGTGGTCCCAGAGGCAGAAATGCCCATGCCCCCATGGAACAGAGTTAAAACAAAGAAAAACACAGTTATAAGGAGGGACATGAAACCCATCTTGGAAGCCAATCTTTTTGTCAATGCCTATTTTTACCATGTGACTATTTTAGCAGTAATAGTTTCACTATAATTATGATATTTGTTAAGCACGTACTATGTGCCAAGCACTGTACTGAGCACTGAGGTAGATACAAGATCATCAGGTTGACTCACATTGGACTTCACAGACTAAATCGGACTGCATTGGATCATTGGAGACTGAATTATGGAATTTGGAGTTAGAGAGAGGAGAGACTTATTAAGGTCACCCAGTCAGTTCCTGGGTATTCCTCTCTATCACGTTATTTCCTATTGCTCTGTCAAGTCTTGTTTACATATTCTCCAGCAGTGAAACTTCTGGGACTTCCCTTTGGAGGCAACAAAGGCATTCCAGTAGATCTTCCCATAGGGAATATTTGCTCATATCCAGCCTGAAGTCTTTGGTGTATAATTTCAGGCCACTTCTCACAGCTACCTCCCCGCAGACCACCTCAAAAGACAATCCTACAGTGTTCAGCCCCTTAAATTACAACACCGTGCTCGTAGACAGTATCTGAAGAAGGATTGGTTGCCTAACAAATGCTATCAATTAAAACTTCTCACACCACAACTCCCTCAGTGGAGTCTTTTGCTTTTTCCATTACACAATCTTTAACATGCAGTTGTGCCTCAGGTGATGGGAAAAAGGCAAAAAAGAAGGGCCACGGAGGAAGGAAAAACCGGTGCTAAGCGTGACTTGGCAGAGAAATTTCAATATTGCCTATAAATTTGAATTTAATGAATAGCTCTTCAGTATAAGGAGAAAATCACCTATGTAAAAAATGAAAAAATAAATGTAAAATGAAAGAGACAACGTTAACCTCCCTCATACTCATAATAATGATGGCCCAAAATAAGTATGCACGTCTGCATTCAAGTATAGAGAACAGGCATCTTAACAAAACAGAATTATGGCCATCACAGCAGTTTGTGGAAAAATTATTAGGTTTATTACTACAAAAGTAGTTTGAATAGAAGTGCTCCAGCTGTTAAATCTGATCATCAGAACACTGCCAATTTTCTCTGCCAGATAGTCCTTTTGGGCACTGGGGAACTTATTACAATTAAGGGATTTTCTCATTTCTTAATAATCCTCATATTTGGAAGGTTTTTTTTCCATAAGTAACAAGCCATGTCAGTGATTCATATTCAGTTTCTTTTATTTAATTTTACAACTTGCTAGACGTAGAAACTCGTATCTCCTTCCATTTCAATTTTGTGTATTTCTAGTAGTTTCACTCAGAAACTATCAAGATTTCATTTCATTCAGATCACAGGCTTCTACTGAAATTTTATCATTCCCTCCAAAAATTCTACATTTAGTGAGAGATGTATACTGTACTCATTCCCTCCAAATCTGAATATCATTTAAATTTGCATTTTACTTTTGTGCAGAGACTTTTTTTTTCTCCCCCTTGAGGTCACATAAAAAAGAGAGCATGGTATAATGGAAAAGCACCAGTCTGGAAACTGGAGGATCTGGGTTCAAAAACGAGCTCTGCCACCTTCCTGCTGTGTGACCATGGGCAAGTAACTCAACCTCTCCGCATTTCAATTTCCTCAACAGCAAAATGGGGATAATAATACCTGACTTTCTACCTACCTCAAAGGGTTGTTCTGAGGGCAAAAATAAGGTAGTCTGAGTATTTATAGCATGACACACACCATGGACAGGACTCCCCACTCCTCAGAAACTACCAACGGTTGCCAATCCACCTCTGCATGAGGTCCTCTTCTCCTCTTGTTTCCCAGAAATGCTCCTTCCCCCATTATCTCTCTCACCTCTAGTAATGATGGTATTTGTTAAGTGCTTAATATGTGTCAAGCACTAAGCAGTGGGGTATATACAAAATCATTAGGTTGGACACATCCCTCTCCCATGAGGCCCAAAGAAGTTAAATTACTGACAGACAAGTGGCAGAACCGGGATTAGAACCTAGGTCCTTCTGATTCCCAGGCTGTGCTCTATCCGCTAGGCCATGCTGCTTCCCTATATCATCCTCTCCCTCTCTTTATCCAATTGCTCAATCAATGGTATTTATTAAGCACTTACTGTGCATACAGCAATGTACTAAATGCTTGGGAGAGTACAATATAACAGAGTTGGCAGACACTTTCCTTGTACATAGCGAGTTTAGGATCTGCGGGGGCAGACAATATGAATAAGTAATTTATAATACATCATTCAAAGATATGTACATAAATGCTCTGCGGTTGAGGATGGGGTGAATATCAAATTCCCAAAGGTCACAGATCCAATTCTTTTTCTCTTCTCTTTTCTCCTATCATGCTTCCTTTCCACTTCACTGCTCTTCTCTTCCTGTATCTCTCCACCTTTCAGTTAGAAGTAGCTAGCCATCATTTGTTTGTAAAAATACATTTGTCCTGAACCTTTTTTTTGATGAATTAGGGAATCAAAGACTAAATTTCACTATCACAGGATCACACCCCATAGTGAAAAACCAAAAATTAAACTATATACCCTAAAATAATCCAATAATCTATAGCTGGCATATGTATAACACCAATGTACCTGATAATCAGTAAATTGTTTATGTTAATCATTTACTAACTATTTATCAAGTGCTTACTGTGTGCAGAGCACTGCATTCAGCATTTTGGAGAGTTCAGTACAACAGAGTTGGTAGATATGTTTCCAGCCCACAATTTCGAGTCTAGAGGGAAGGCAGACAGCAATATACATTTTTGCCAGGTATCAGCTCTACCAGCCTGGGAGTCAGAAAGGCCTAGGTTCTAATCCCTGATCTGCCATGTGTCTACTGTGTGACTTTGGGGTAGTCACTTCACTTCTCTGAGACTCAGTTCCCTCCTCTGTAAAATAGGGATTGAGACTCTGAGCCCTATCTGGGACAGGGACCGTGTCCAATCGGATTATCCTGTATCTACTCCAGCATTCAGTACAGTGCCTGGCTCATAATAAGAATTTAGATTCCACTATTATTATTATTGTTATTATACTTCAAAAATTGGCCTATGTTTATTGGACTGGTGTGGAATTGTGGTTGCTCTTGTCTGGAAAGTTATAATGTTATAAGGTACCATTCCCCATTCTAAATGTAGAACCAACTGCTCTCTGTGGGCAGGAGACATGTCTATCAGCTCCATTGTATTGTACTCACCCAAGCACTTAGGACAGTTCTCTGCATACAGTAAGCATTTGATGAATAAAATTTACTGTTTGAAACGGTGACGTTGTTCTTCACCATAAGCTATATTACCACCAAGTTCCTTGACATTTTTTTCCTTAAAAGGATGAGGGAGCGAACCACACAACTGTGTCAGAACGAAGGACCGTAAGGATTCAGCCTAAGAGAAGCAATTTGTCCTAGTGAAAGGACCACAGGCCTGAGAGTCAGAGAACCTGAGTCCTATTGGCTAAACCACTTGTCTGCTGTGTGACATCGGGCAAGCCACTTAACTTCTCTGTATGTCAGTTTTCTCTCTCAGTACAATGGAGATTAAATACCTGTGGGTTAGGGACTGTGTCCTATCTGTCTGATTGTGATGTATCTACCCCAGCGCCTAGTACAATGCTTGGCACATCATCAATAATACCACAATCATTGGCACTGAAACTAAGCGCTGGGGTAGATACAAGCTAATTAGGTAGAACACTCCCAGTCCCACATGGAGCTCATAGTCTTCATCTCCATTTTACAGATGAGGTAACTGAGGCACAGAAAAGGTAAGTGACTTGTCCAAGGTCATACAGCAGTCAAGTGGGGGAACGGGAATTAGAACCCAGATCTATAGATTGCATGTATTTTGCCACTGTAGTAATAATAATGGAATGTACTGATCACCTACTACTTCGGTGCACAGCATTGCATAGTGGATAGAACACAGGCCTGGGAGTCAGAAGGTCATGGGTTCTAATCCTGGCTCCACCACTTGTCTGCTGTGTGACCTTGGGCAAGTCACTTCACTTCTCTTGTCCTCAGGTACCTCATCTGCAAACTGGGGATCGAGACTGTGAGCCCCATGTGGGGCAGACTGTGTCCAACCCGATTTGCTTGCCAGTGCTGAGTATAGTGCCTGGCGACATAGTAAGCACTTAACAAATACCATAATTATTATTATTATTATTATTATTTGGAAAGGCACAACAGAAGAATTGAATATTATGCAAAGCACTGGCCTAGAAAAATAATTCGAGAATAATATAGTACTACGAAGCTTATTTTGCCTGACCATCACTTGGCAACCAGAAACCGTGGTAAATCTCTCCTGAGCCCAAAGGGCACTTCCTGTCACTCCATCCATCTCCCCACTTCAACAGTATTGGGCTTATGCCGGTTTTTGACAAAACTCAGCTCCCCAGTAAACACTGAGGTTGGCAGGCAAGTCAGTTCAGTAGATGGAAGAACAAGATGTCCTGCTTACTGTTTCTGGGAATCATTCCTAGGTATGTGGTTTAAAGCCTATGAAAGATTTCTGAGGCAGGGGGAAGGAAATGCTGGTTTTTACTGAGCCTGCCTGCCTTTCACCTGACTGTTAGACACCACATGACATGCTGGAGAGATGCTGCTGATTTTCAGTTGTGGCTCTTGGTGCAATCAGAGCACGAAAATGGAAGGTACCGACGGCGCTGACCCCAGTCACTTCCTCCTTTTCTCCTGAAACCATTTCCATCTCCCACTCCTTAAATGAAATGCAGTGTATGGTGTTCCCTCCAAGCGCCTTCCCTCTCCGTGAGTCTTTCATTAAGAACCTCCCCAAATGGTGCCTGGCAGAGAGTACTGAAAGTTGTGCAGACTTGGCCAGGTGCAGCCTCTGTGGGCCAAGAGTAATAGACAGCTAGAGGGCCTTGCAATCCCCGTTGCTGCACTGCAGAAGATTTGACGCAGGCATCGGCCCTGAAGTGCCACAGAATTTTAGGAGTTCATCCATCATGGGCTCCACAGAAGTGTCATCATTTCCCTGGCACGGAGGTACATAACCGCCTGAGGAAACCAAAAGGTGGGAGGATACGAATGCTGGTAAAATTTTATTTTAAACTCTCACACTACTGCTTCTGAAACTGACTTTCATGACCCAAATCCATGAGGGAATGGGTGTCCTGCATCTCCAAGCAGAAAGATGATGGCAAAGAAATCCCATCGACTCGGATTACCTTGTATCTACCCCAGCGCTTAGAATAGTGGCTGGCACGTACTAAATGCTTAACAAATACCAAAATAATAATTATTATAATGCTTAAAGTGCAAGTGGCATAGAGTGACACTAACTTCTCTCTCATCCCACTTCCACATTCTAGTGGACCCTTGATGAGATATGATAAAGAAAGGAATGGGAAAGAGTAGATAAGTCAATCAACTGTATTTATTGAGCACATACTGCATGCAGAGAACTTTATTAAGCACTTAAGACAATTGAGGACAGATAAGAGGGCTTACATTAAGACTGTAAGCTCCTTATGGGTAGGGAATACGTCTACCAATTCTGTTGCATTGTACTCTCCCAGGAGCTTAGTATAGTGCTTTGCACATGGTGTTAAATAAATACCATTGATTGATGAAGTGAAAAGTTAACAAAAGAGAAGGAAAAAGAAAATGAAAAAGAAAAAGCAATCAGCAACCACCCAGATCTCCCAATCAGCAAAGTACCCAAAGTATGTGAAAAGAGCAGGGTGGTGTCAAAAAATCCCCTCCTAACAAGGTAAACAGGAGGAGACATAGATAGGCTGCAAGGTGGTGTATCAAGGGTCTGCCTTTGGGTCTGCACAACAGAAGCAAAATTTGTCACCTTAAATGACAGTAGGGACACCTTTATATGATGCTTTCAAATGAAATTAATCACAGAGCATTTGATGTACTAGTGCAGATTTTCTGCGGAGCAGAGAAGCTGGCCTCAAAACATCATAATGTTAATCAGTGGCATTTATTGAGCGTTTACTGTGTGGAGAGCACTGCACTATGAGTTCGGGAAAATCAAATAGAGTTGTGAGATACGATCTCCACCCTCAAGGAGCTTAACAGATAGGCAGGGCTAGTTTTCAACATCCCAACCTGATGCTATTTTCTTTGGGTGCGTTTTGGTCACCAGCATCAGAGTTTTTACAGCTTCCACCTTACCTGCAGTGTTGACTGCTGGGGACCTATCAGGTTGTCAACAGTCACACAAAAACTTCCCAAAAACCTTTGAAATCTCATCTGGTCTCTGACTACATACTCATTACTTCACATAAGGAGAATTTTATGATTAAGCGGCATTCGTTCTTTTTTGCCTCACATTGTCAAGGAGAACAACATTATAACAAATATTGCATGTGAGAGGATCTCCTAAAGAGCAGATTTTAGAAAGTTTGCTGCTCTTTCTTCTTTTGTGTACAAACTTCTCTGAGCAACTTAGAAGCTTTTTTCTTTACTTTTCACTCAGCTGTCCAAATGAAGTTTACTCACATAAGTGCCATCGCTATGTAGAATCAATCTTGTCATTCTTTCTGTGCAGAACTTTAATTGTCTGCCTTGCAGAAAAATAAAACATTACTGGTTCTTAAGGCGGGGAGGAGAAAAAAAACTTTGGAATTCTCAATACTCTTTAAATTTCCAAGTGGAATAAATATTCACAAATCCATGAATCAATCTAAGGTTATCATATATAGACTGATGGGAAAGAATACTTAATAAAGCACATTTATGCTTTCCCCAGTTGTTCAAGAAAGCACTCTCTGAAGCAGCCCACACAATGTCACAAGGAGTAATGGACAAAAATAACACCAATCCACTGAAAAATCATTCCGGGTTACCACACACTACAACCTGCATGTCATGTTCTTATTTACCTTGCTTGCAAATCAACCATTTGCATCGCTTTAGATTTGTGAAACACCAGGCATTGGCTCACTACCTAATGGTCCCATCCTGGGGCGGGAGGAAAACACTCACCCCCAAACACTTTCCAATGCTAGAGACAGCTGACTTAGCAGGGAGCTTTCATGTGCTTAGAACACAATGGGGGTAAATGAGACTCTGAAAAAGAACAAAGGCATCACCGTTTACCTTGGGTAATTCCTATGGGGTTTATTTACTTAATGAATAACCCCGAAACCTCCTGTACCAAACACCCGGGGCCTTCAGATAATTTGCTGTTTTGTTTGTGCTAAATTCCTGACAAGGAATATAATTCAACCCAAAGGTTACTTTATTAAACTTACAAATTACCTACTTAAGGCCTATAAGGGACATGTAACCCGGGACCATCCTTGGGGAAAGGAAAGAGCTGAGTCCACAGCCAAAAGCCCCAAAGGCCCCAATTGCTTCCTAAGCACCTGATGGGCACGCTGACAACCAGATTGCCTTCCACCACCAATTTTTGGAACATGTGAAAAATACTGCATGCTGCTTGCTGGCATGTGGTCCAGGATGACTCATAAATCTTCCTTTATCTCCTTCGTGGTGTTAGCAGAAAAGGATGAGTTGCTTTTTTCCATCTCATTCTCACGTCTATCTGTCTGTTACCCATGCCCTTGAGCAAAGATTACTGATGCCCTGCCTTTGATAAATGACACATCTCACGCAGCAGCTTTTCATCAAGTGAATTAACCGGGAAAAATGCAAACCTACCTGCCAGTTGCTTCCAAACTTTCCACAGTTTCTTTTTCTACTTCCTTTCAAATGTGCAACCCTCAAGCAGCCAAGAACGAAGCAAAAAAACACAGAAAATTAAGAGGCTCTAAACTGGTGCACTGAGAAATAACTCACTGGAATAAACTGCCCTTACATTTGTACTTTCATGGGGGATTTAAATTTAAAATTCACACTTTAGTCACAGTCTTAAATGCTTTCGCGCCTCAGCTGGAAAATGGTATTACCCCCACCCATTTCCCCTAATCATTTTCTGTGTGTGGCCGTGGATAATGACAGCACCCTTGGAAACAGTTTACGATATAGTTGCAAAAAGAATTTTGTGATTCCTAACCAATAACCAAGATGGGGTGGAAGAAGGAAGAAGGTATGAAAGAAGCACACAAGAGAATAAGTCGGAGGAAGTGAGAGAAAAGGTAAGAAAAAATGAAAATAGATACTTGGGTATTCACTCATTCTCCTGTCTCCAACCATTATTCAGGATTTTTCCTCCTGCATGGAAACTCCTCCCCCTTCCAGTTGACCAACAACCAGCTTTCTGCAGAACAAGCATAAGGTCCTAAACTCCCAGGGTCTATGTCCCTTGCTAGTAGGAAATTTGTCCCTTAGAGACCCGCAGCCATCAATCAATCATACTTATTGAGTGCTTACTGTGTGCAGACCACTGTACAAAGCGAGAGAGAAAGAGAAGGTATACTCGGGAGAGTACAACAGACTTGTTGGACATGTTCCCAGCCTACAACGAACTTACTGTCTGAACAAATTAAGGATAATAATTAAGGATTTCCTTTCCCCCTCCTCCCCTTCCCCATCGCCCCCACCTTACCTCCTTTCCTTCCGCACAGCACCTGTACATATGCATATATGTATATATGTTTGCACATATTTATTACTCTATTTATTTTACTTGTACATATTTATTCTATTTATTTTATTTTGTTAATATGTTTTGTTTTGTTGTCTGTCTCCCCCTTCTAGACTGTGAGCCCGCTGTTGGGTACAGACCGTCTCTATATATTGAAAACTTGTACTTCCACACACAGTAAGCGCTCAATAAATACGATTGAATGAATGAATGAAGGATATCAATCAATTAATCAATCATATTTACTGAGCGCTTACTGTGTGCAGAGCACTGTACTAAGCACTTGGGAAGTACAAGTTGGCAACATATAGAGACAGTCCCTACTCAACAGTGGGCTCACAGTCTAGAAGGGGGAGACAGAGAACAAAACCAAACATAATAACAAAATAAAATAAATAGAATAGATATGTACAAGTAAAATAGAGTAATAAATATGTACAAACATATATACATATATACAGGTGCTGTGGGAAAGGGAAGGAGGTAAGACGGGGGAGATGGAGAGGTGGACGAAGGGGAGAGGAAGGAGGAGGCTCAGTCTGGGAAGGCCTCCTGGAGGAGGTGAGCTCTCAGTAGGGCTTTGAAGGGAGGAAGAGAGCTAGCTTGGCGGATGTGGGGAGGGAGGGCATTCCAGGCCAGGGGGATGATGTGGGCCAGGGGTCGATAGTGGGACAGAAGAGAACGAGGAACGGTGAGGAGATTAGCCGCAGAGGAGCGGAGGGTGCGGGCTGGGCTATAGAAGGAGAGAAAGGAGGTGAGGTCAGCGCTTAGAACAGTGCCAGCGCTTAGAACAGTGCTCAGCGCTTAGAACAGTGCTCTGCACATAGTAAGCGCTTAATAAATGCCATTATTAAATGCCATTATTAGGAGGGGACGAGGTGATGGAGAGCCTTGAAGCCCAGGGTGAGGAGTTTCTGCCTGATGCGCAGATTGATTGGTAGCCACTGGAGATTTTTGAGGAGGGGAGTAACATGCCCAGAGCGTTTCTGGACAAAGACAATCCGGGCAGCAGCATGAAGTATGGATTGAAGTGGGGAGAGACAGGACGATGGGAGGTCAGAGTGAAGGCTGATGCAGTAGTCCAGATGGGATAGGATGAGAGCTTGAACGAGCAGGGTAGCGGTTTGGATGGAGAGGAAAGGGCGGAGCTTGGCAATGTTGCGTAATTGAGACCGGCTGGTTTTGGTGATGGCTTGGATGTGAGGGGTGAATGAGAGAGCGGAGTCGAGGATGACACCAAGGTTGCGGGCTTGTGAGACGGGAAGGATGGTAGTGCCGTCAACAGTGATGGGAAAGTCAGGGAGAGGGCAGGGTATGGGAGGGAAGACAAGGAGCTCAGCCTTGGACATGTTGAGTTTTAGATGGCGGGCAGACATCCAGATGGAGATGTCCTGAAGGCAGGAGTAGATGTGAGCCTGAAGGGAGGGGGAGAGAGCAGGGGCAGAGATGTAGATTTGGGTGTCATCAGCGTAGAGATGATAGTTGAAGCCGTGGGAGCAAATAAGGTCACCAAGGGAGTGAGTGTAGATCAAGAACAGAAGGGGACCAAGCACTGAACCTTGGGGAACCCCCACAGTAAGGGGATGGGAGGGGGAGGAGGAGCCTGCAAAAGAGACTGAGAATGAATGACCGGAGAGATAAGAGGAGAACCAGGAGAGGATGGAGTCTGTGAAGCCAAAGTTGGTTAGCGTGTTGAGGAGAAGGGGGTGGTCCACAGTGTCGAAGGCAGCTGAGAGGTCGAGGAGGATTAGGATAGAGTATGACTATGAGTATGAGGTAGAGTATGATCATAAGTGTTGTGGGGCTGGGGAGGGGTAAATAAAGGGTACAAATCAAAGTGCAAGGGAGTGAGAGAAGAGGAAATGAGGTCTTAGAGAAGGCCTCTTGGAGGAGATGTGCTTTTAATAACGTTTGGAAGGTGAGGAGGGTGATCGTCAGTCAGATATGAAGAGGGAGGGGGTTCCAGGCCAGAGGCAGGATGTGGAGGAGAGGTCACTGGTGAGATAGACAAGGAGTAGGTTGACAATAGAGAAGCAGCGTGGCTCAGTCGAAAGTGCCCGGGCTTTGGAGTCAGAGGTCATTGGTTCAAATCCCGGCTCCGCCGATTGTCAGCTGTGTGACTTTGGGCAAGTCACTTAACTTCTCTGGGCCTCAGTTACCTCATCTATAAAATGGGGATTAAGACTGTGAGCCCCCCGTGGGACAACCTGATCACCTTGTAACCTCTTCAGAGCTTAGAACAGTGCTTTGCACATAGTAAGCTCTTAATAAATGCCATTATTAAGCAGGCTGGGTTAAAGTAGGACAGCAGCAAGGTGAGATAGGAGAAGTCAAGGTGATTGAGTGCTTTAAAGCCAGAGGTAAGGCGTTTGTTTAATGTGGAGGTGGATGGGCAACCAGTGGAGGTTCTTGAGGAGTGGGGAAACATGAACTGAACAGTTTTGTAGAAAAATAAGTCAAGCAGCAGATTGAAGTATGGACAGGAGTCGGGTGGGGGGAGACTGGAGGCAGGGAGGTCAGCAAGGAAGCTGATGCAGTAATCAAGATGGGATGTTAAGTGTTTTGAATAATAATAATAATAATGGTATTTGTTAAACGCTATGTGACAGGCACTGTTCTAAGTGTTGGGGTGGATACAAGCAAAATCGGGTTGGACACAGTCCTCTCAATTGCCATTTTACAAATGAGGTAACTGAAACACCCCCTCTCAGAGTCACACCTGGAGAGTTTCCATTACTCTACCAGTCTCGATTCTAGGAGAGAGAGTCAAGCAGAGGCATACCCATTCCATTCCTAGCTTGGCCACTGGCTAGCGAGTGGAAGGCTATCTACGACAAGTCAAAACTCACCTGTCTTGGGCAGCAGTGGCATGGGAGAGAATCGAGGGCAGAGACTCAAGTTTACTGAGCAGAAGGAGGTAATGGTAAACCACTTCCGTATTTTTTTTTTACCAAGAAAACTCTATGGATACTCCATGGTGGGGCGTTCTGGGAGAGATGTGACCAGAAGAGTCACTACGGGTCGGAGATGATGTGACAGCAAAAGACAAGACAACTGAGACACAGAGAAGTGAAGTGACTTGCCCAAGGTCACACAGCAGACAAGTGGTGGAGCTGGGATTAGAACACATGACCTTCTGACTCCCAGGCTCATGCTCTATCCACTAGGCCACACTGCTTCCCTATAATAATAACAATAATAATAACGTGGTAACATTTTGTATGGAAAAAAGCGTGGTTCTAGCGATATTATGAATGTTGAACAGACAGGATTTGGTGACAGATTGAATATGTGGGTTGAATGAGAGAGATGAGTCAAGGATAACACAAGGTTATGAGAGGGAGGATGGTGGTGTTGCCTACAGAGATGGGAAAGTTGAGGAGAGGACAATGTTTGGGTGAGAAGATAATCTTGTTGTGGGCAAAAAATGTCTGTTACATACTGTACTGTCCCAGGTGCTTAATACAGTACTCTGCACACTAAGTGCTCAATAAATATGATTGATTGATTGACTTTGGACAAGTTAAGTTTGAAGTGTAGAGACATCCAGAAGGCAGGAGGAAATGTAAGACTGCAGAGGAGAAGATTCCTCTAAGCCAGTAAAGTTCTATTTAGTTCTATTTAGTGATAGGGCCTGAAATAAATAGCAAATGCCCATCTCTGAGAACCTAACCTACACTCACAGAGACCTTAGGGAAAATTGATCCCAAACAATTTTAGGTGGAAATAGGTGAGGAAGTTTTTCCACTAAGCCCTGCCCCTAGAGTAAAGGTGTAAATCAATACCTCTCAACATGAATGACTGCTCTAACATATAAAAAGTATTTCAAATTTTACAAAATACTTCCCCTAGCCTACCTGTCTTCTGCCTTCTGGAATCTAAAATAGCCCCACAGATAGGGTGTCCCTAACCACACAGGCAGATGTGGCTAAAAACATCTGATGGGCAACTGACAATCTCTCCCACATTGTAATAGAGTAAAGATAGGACCCTGTCACTTTGATGTGTTTGCCACTTCCAGTACCTGTCATGGTTTTCAAATATGTCTCTTAGTTTCAAGTCTTCTCAAAGTCTCTGCTCAAAGAGAGTACCTTGGTTTTGATTGCAACACTCTAGGCTGATCTGTCTGCCACATCTGTCTGCCCACAGTGCATCCTTAAGCCCCCTTATTGGAGACTATGCTTCAATATGTCTTTCAAACATTTGTTTTTCCAGCCTCGCTTGGCTCTGTCACATTTCCACTGACCAAACATCTTGAGTATCCTACTGTCATCCATTCTCTTTAGTCTCTACCAGTGGCCTCCTCCTTGCACGCCTCTTCTCCCACTACATCACAATTCATCCCCTTTGCTCTCCCCAAACTAACATCTCAACTGCACTTCACTCTTTCCTATTTTTGACACATGGCGCACACCCTTCCTGCTGCATAGAACTCACTCCTCCCTCAAATCCATCAGACCACATTCCTCTCCTCCTAAAAGCCCATTTCTTCCAGGATAAACTCTCTGACTAGTCCCCACATTACTGGTCATGTAATTCCAAAAACAATACAAATTATGGTATTTGTTAAGTGCTTACTATATGCCAAGCACTATTTTAAGCACTGGGAGAGATACAGTTTCATCAATCCCTGTCCAAAACAGGGCCCACAGTCTAAATAGGGGGTAGTAGGATTTCATCCCCATTTTACAGAGGTGGTAACTGAGGTACAGAGAAGTTCAAGTGGCCAGCCCAAGGTCACAGAGCAGACACATGGCAGAGGCAGGATTAGAATCCAGGTCCTCTGACTCCCAGGCAGGTTCTGCTTCCACTAGGCCATACTGCTTCCCTAGTAAATACTGACGATGGTACCAGTGGGGTCACTGATGATGAACACGATGATCATCATCATTATCATGGGCCTGGGATTCAGAGGATGTGGATTCTAATCCCGGCTCCTCCACTTGTCTGCTGAGTGACTTTGGGCAAGTCACTTCACTTCTCTGTGCCTCAATTACCTCATCTGTAAAATGAGGATGGAAACCGTGTGCCCCAGGTGGGACAGGGATTGTGCCCAACCCCCATTTGCTTGTATCCACCCCAAAGCTTGGTACAGTGCCTTGCACGGAGTAAGTACTTAAAAAAATACCATGAATATTATTCTGATGATGATGTCACACTTTGGCCAGCCTGCGCTCTGATAAGGATCAACTCAAATTTTTCATATTTTTATGCTTGGTTTCTTCCCCTACCTTTAACTTTAGGAACTTTCCGTTGTGGGCAGGGAAAGGTCTAACTCTATTCAACTCCCCCAAACTCTTAGTTCTACAAATAATAAGCATTCAGTAAACATTTCCGATGGATTGCCTGAGGTAATACAGTTGGGAGCAAAGGTTTACAGAAACCATGGTCCATGGTGGAGACTGGGTTCAGGCAGGGCACGGAGTTGGACCACCTTACCTCCCTCGGATACACCCTGGTTTGGTGGGCCCTGATCAACTAAACTCCCTGTCCACAACTGAGTGCTATGACCAGAGCTCTGACTTCGCAGCATGAATCTCAAGCACACATCCTACCATTGCAAAGCCACCCTGAGTCCTAGCATTGACCATCTAGCCATTATGAACGAATTTGTACAGATTTATTACTCTATTCATTTTACTTGTACATATTTACTATTCTATTTATTATGTTAATGATTTGCATATAGCTTTAATTCTATTTGTTCCGATGATTTTGACACCAGTCTACATGTTTTGTTGTCTGTCTCCCCCTTCTAGACTGTGAACCCGTTGTTGGGTAGGAGCCATCTATGTGTTGCCGACTTGTAGTTCCCAAGCGCTTAGTACAGTGCTCTGCACACAGTAAGCTCTCAATAAATACGATTGAATGAATGAATGAAAACAGGTCAGCCAACTGACTGCATACAAGGATCTTGGTAATGATGACCCTGCCTTGTCATAGATAGTAAGTAATAACCGAGAGATGAAGCTGATGGAACTGCTGGAAAAACCAGTGTGGCCAAGAGGAAAGTGGGTTATATGCCAGGAGGTCTGAGTCCTAATCAGCTCCGTCACTAGTTGGCTGTGCAGCCTTGGGGCCAAGCCATAACCTCTCTGCATCTCGGCTCATCTGTAAATTGGGGAGACGATCCCTTCTGTCCCTGCCTCTTAGATTATGAAGCTGCATGTGGGACGGGGGATTGTGTCCGTTCTAATTTTCTTATATCTACTCCAGCACTTAGCATATAGTAAGTTCTTAATGAATACAAGAAATAAATGAGTCTGGTTCTTCTGTGACAATTGAGGTAGATCAGCAAAGACAGACAAAATTATTTACAGTTAGGAGAAAAATGAGAATGGAAAGATGGATAAGTGAATAAGTAGCAGTAAAGCATGTAAAACAATATGTACATAAGTGTTATGGTGGCCATGAGTAATAAAGTGCTGAGGTGGTAGTTGGGAGGAGGATATGAGCTGGGGAAAGTAAAATTAACTGTGCAATGCCTACTAGAGAGAAGGTAAGATTTCAGATGAGTAATCACTTTAAGTGCTTTAAACCATGAAACCACCTTTCCCATCTTCAAGGACTGTAATAATTGCTGGGGTAAACACAATTTAAGGAGATCAGACACAGTGTCTATCTCACTTGGGGCTCATAACCTTATGGGGAGGGAGAACAGGTATTTAGTCCCAATTTATACAGTGGAGTAAACTGAGGCACAGAGAAATTAAATGACTTGTCCAAGGTTACTCAGCAGACAAGCAGTTGAGTTAGGATTAGAACACAGGCCTCCTGACTCCCGTGCTCATGTTCTTTTTCCCAGGCCACACTGCTTCTAAAATGGGGAGATTTTGAAGATGGGAAAGGTGGTTTCCTGGATTTGAAGAAGGAGGGAATTCTAGGTGGCAGGAGTACGGGGAGGAATGAGCAAAGGTCCAGAGAGGGAGAGGTGAGAGCAAAGATATTGAGGTCTGCTTGAGCTGAGCACAGAACACAAACTGGAGAGTAATATGTGAACAGGGCAAATATACGGAAAGGAGATAGTGGAGAGAGTGATCCCTCTAAACCACAAGTTGTTGTGGGCAGGGAATGTGCTTACCAACACCATTATCGTGTACTCTCCCAAGCACTTAGTACAGTGCTCGGTACAGAATAAGAGCTCAGTAAGTACAATTTATTGCCACCTGGGCTTTCCCTGAGGTCATTCTGGGCCTCCAGTTTCCTGCAGCTTCCCGATCAACCACAGACACAACCACTGCCCGAGAAGTTGGGTTAGACCTAGCAGGATACTGGCCCTACCCTTCTGGAACTGGGGTGGGTAGCGTCAAGTTTGGCCACAGGACTGGTGGAGAGCCCCGGCACTTGAGGCTCGAGTTTCTTTAATGGATCTTTCTATTCTAGGATAAATCGGCCCGATCTTCTACCACAATTCAAATATCAATACTTTATTAATGCATCGATTCATTAAGAGGATTCATTCCAACCCATTAAATGCCATTTCCCCCCAAATATTAGCTAACGGCACATAACCCAAATCCGCAGTACGTTTAACTGCCTTGGTAGCAGCTTTCAATCTGGCGTTCAGGCTTCTAACTGTCTTTTATGATTGCTAATTAGTCAGCCTTTCAGAAGGGAAAATTCCAATTTGCGTAGACTGCTGTTCATTACTTGAGTGCATTTTGACTTCAACAGTAATTAATGGGGCTCAAATTTAACAAGCTATAGAAGGGTTCCAATCAGAATTGAAATTTCAGTATTCTCTTGTAGGAATCACTGGATTTGCTCCTGTGGCTGGTACTCCTAAGGAAGAAGTCAATTTTGAGCACTGAATGCAGTGATGAGAGGGCTTTGCATTTTTCTAGCAGGAAATAAACATAATTGTCCTTTTTCCTTCTTCTACATTACATTTTCAACTATTTATTACACCTTTTAATGAACGCAGTGACTGAAAAATATAAACATGGATATATAATTTCCGATGAATTGGTCCAAGAGTAACTTGTAAAAATAGGATTAATGGTAGAAAGCATGTACTATATAAAAATAGCCTGTAGAAAAAAGCATTAAGCAATTACAACTCTAGCCCTGAAAGCTCCAATATTATAGGGTAATATTTCCTTAATGTTAGACTTCATTAACCCTAAGATAATCTCTCATAAATTTTGCTGATTTTTAAGCAGAAAAAAATAAATTATGTTTATTAAACTACTGAATATGTTTATGAAAACAAGACATAATCTAGTGCCATAAACTTCTTGTCTTTATCTGAATGATCAAGGAGCTCATAAATAAAATATCACATAACAAAGTGAGTGTTAAAATTCATTACTGTAATAGCTATGTTCATGATCTATTTCATTAACACTCCTCCTCTCGTTGAATAAATGGGCTCCTTGGTCTACCAGAGCAAAGCCATTTACAAGACAAAATACTATGCTGCTTTTTCTCATTTTCCCTTATCTGTTCTATTCCTAACTTTCTAAATTAATTCTTCTCTTAAATCTTATTGTTCCTTCTGTGTAACTCACGGCACATTAGAGAGAGTTGAAAGAAATATAAGCAAAGAAATGGGTCTGCAGAGTGTAAGTTAATTAGGGATCTAAGTGAGTGGTGATGAAATTTGATGACACCAGGTCCTGAACTAAATTTTCAAGCTTATCTTCCTAAAATATTTGAAAACAAAATAGAAATAATAAGAGCCTAAGCAATATACAGTATATCAAGCAATCTAAAATAGCTTGAGTAAATTGCACCTCACATATATATTTTAGCAGTTATTGTAACTAAGCATACAGCTTTTATTTTCTTTTATTGTTGATTTTAGATTCTTTCATTCTATATATACGCACATGTATATAGTCATGCATACACATATATGCAGAGATGTATTCACTACATATTATGTGATCATACGTACATGTATTTATAGCTAGAAATAAAGGGCAGTTCTTCCCACTGACTTATTCTAAAATATTTTACACACTAAATGAAGAGGGTTTCAGTATTTCAAACCAGAGGAAGGATTCTATTTTTTATGGCATGGATTAAAAAATAATTTTAATATTGCCATTTGAATACAAAGTCCTCATGTGCACATTATGGAGAGGGAGCCAAAGGAATCAACTCTTTTTTCATCTAAATGAGAAGACCATTCTTCCATCATTGATCATCATTCTCTGTCTCCCCCTTTTAGACTGTGAGCCCACTGTTGGGTAGGGACTGTCTCTATGTGTTGCCAATTTGTACTTCCCAAGCGCTTAGTACAGTGCTCTGCACATAGTAAGCACTCAATAAATACGATTGATTGATTGATTGATTGATTCAATGCAAAAAATAATGTCACGCCTGAAAAACAAGTAATGAAAAATACTGGCTAGTTACAGGCACAAAGTTCACACACACACACACACACACACACATACACACACGCAGTATATGATATATGTATATAATGTATCATCATCAACTGTATTTATTGAGCACTTAATCAATCATATTCATTGAGCACTTACTGCATGCAGAGCACTATACCAAGAGGTTGGAAGAGTGCAATATAACAGAGTTGGTAGACACACTCCCTGCCCACAACAAGCTTCACAGTCTAGTGCCTGAATTTACATTCTAGATCTGGAATGTTGACTTCCTGAGCCCGGAGATCATGTCTACTAACCTTATTGTATTCACCCACCCCGTAGAGTGTTCTACATAGAGTAAGCACTCAATAAATACTATTGATTGCTTGATTTGACCTTTCATATTTGATGATGACTCTATTCTTGGTTTAATTTACCCTTGAGTACAAGAGTGACTGAAAAAACTAGTCTGGAACTTACAGTCCTGACCACAATATACCCACCATGTCCACCGCCAGTTAAGCTGCTGTGTTTGCTTCTGCAATGCCTGGCAATATTTAAGTTTTGGGCTCTATCTTACAATCCTTTTGAAGTTTCTAAAAAGAACCGCTCCTTTTTTGATTGCAGCATGTCTTCTGAATTGTCCCCTGACATTCAGCTGTCAACAGCCCCACTGTTTGAGGTTACACTTTACTGTGTCTTTAAGTTGCACTGCTGTTTCATGGGTACAGTGTACAACTGATTCTCACTGTGATGGCTCACATTCATGGACACAATCTCACCAACAGTATCCTAATGAAACTAAAGGCAACCATGTTTTCAGTTTCCACATTTCATTTTCATTTGCTCTGGTTCTACTTGCTCCTCTTAGTCCACATTTTCTCATTGCCCATGCTTTCTAACATTTATTGTTTGGCCTTTCTCTGCTTATGGTATTCTTATTTCTGTCTCTTTCCTGTTGCAGCCTTTTCTCCATTCAGTTTTCCTGAGGAATCCCATTCATTAAAGCGTCCTATATTTTATTTTCATTCATTCTCTTCTGATTCTTCCTTTTCCAGCATCTTTTTTTTTTTTTCCTTTCAGACTCTTCTCCAATCCTCCTAGTGTAGTTTGAGTTTATGGACTCCTGAAGTGCTAAATCTTCCATGTTCCCTCTCTCCACCTCCAACTACACCAGACCTCAAACTAGGGTTGTCAATTTAATTTTCCTAGGGGCAAGTACATCAGTTTAAGGACTGAAAGCAGAGAAACAGGCACAAGGGGAAGATTGATAGACCTTCTACACTCACCTGTGCCATATTAACCCCAGAAAAAAGTTAACCAAGGAAGGGACATTTTAAACTTCTGAAACCTTGATCATGTGAGTGAAACTCAAATGGAAGATGGCAACTTGCCATTCTTGTGAGACTAAATTCCGATCAGCCTTTTCCAAACCTAGAAGCAGCGTGGCCTATTGGAAGGAGCACAGGCCTGGGAGTCAGAGGACTTGGGTTCTAATCCTGACTCTGCTACATGTCTGTTGTATGACCTTGGTCAAATCACAACTTCTCTGTGCCTCAGTTACCTCATCTGTAAAATGGGGATTAAATCCTACTCCCTCCTTAGACTGTAAGCCCCATGTGGGACAAGGGACAGGATTAACTAGTATAATAATAATAATAATAGCATTTGTTAAATGCTTACTATGTCCTAAACACTGTTTAAGCTCTGGGGTGGATACAATCAATCAATCACATCTATTGAGCGCTTACTGTGTGCAGAGCACTGTACTAAGTACTTGGGAAGTACAAGTTGGCAACATATAGAGACGGCCCCTACCCAACAGTGGGCTCACAGTCTAGAAGGGGGAGAAAGAGAACAAAACTAAACATATTAACAAAATAAAATAAATAGAATAGATATGTACAAGTAAAATAAATAGAGTAATAAATATGTACAAACATATATACATATATACAGGTGCTGTGGGGAAGGGAAGGAGGTAAGGCGGGGGGGATGGAGAGGGGGAGGAGGGGGAGAGGAAGGAGGGTGCTCAGTCTGGGAAGGCCTACTGGAGGAGGTGAGCTCTCAGTAGGGCCTTGAAGGGAGGAAGAGAGCTAGCTTGGCAGATGTGGAGAGGGAGGGCATTTCAGGCCAGGGGGATGACGTGGGCCGGGACGGCGGGACAGGCGAGAACGAGGCACGGTGAGGAGATTAGTGGCAGAGGAGCGGAGGGTGCGGGCTGGGCTGTAGAAGGAGAGAAGGGAGGTGAGGTAGGAGGGGGCGAGGTGATGGACAGCCTTGAAGCTGAGGGTGAGGAGTTTCTGCCTGATGCGTAGGTTGATTGGTAGCCACTGGAGATTTTTGAGGAGGGGAGTAACATGTCCAGGGCGTCTCTGGACAAAGACAATCCGGGCAGCGGCGTGAAGTATGGATTGAAGTGGGGAGAGATAAGAGGATGGGAGATCAGAGAGGAGGCTGATAAAGTAGTCCAGACGGGATAGGATGAGAGCTTGAACAAGCAGCGTAGCGGTTTGTATGGAGAGGAAAGGGTGGATCTTGGCAATGTTGTGGAGCTGAGACTGGCAGGTTTTGCTGACGGATTGGATGTGAGGGGTGAACGAGAGAGCGGAGTCGAGGATGACACCAAGGTTGCGGGCCTGTGAGACGGGAAGGATGGTAGTGCCGTCAACAGTGATGGGAAAGTCAGGGAGAGGGCAGGATTTGGGAGGGAAGACAAGGAGTTCAGTCTAGGACATGTTGAGTTTTAGGTGGTGGGCAGACATCCAGATGGAGATACAAGGTGATCAAGTTGTCCCACATGGGGCTCACAGTCTTAATCCCCATTTTACAGATGAGGAAACTGAGGCACAGATAAGTTAAAGTGATTTGCCCAAAGTCACACAGCTGACAAGTGGCAGAGCTGGGATTAGAACCCATGACCTCTGACTCCCAAGCCCATGCTTTTTGCACTGAGCCATGCTGCTTAGCTAGTATCTACCCCAGCACTTATAACAGTGCTTGGCAGATAGGAAGTGCTTAACACGTACCATAATTACGAAAGTTATTATGTCTCCTCACAGGTCACAAAGACCTTTAGGAGTACTGTTGCCCAATGAGGGCCTCTCCTGGGGTTCTCATCGATGACAGCTGGAAAGGAATCAAAGATGCCATGTTTGGATTACCATGACAAGGGAGCAGAAGTTATCCTGGGAGGCCTAGCAGACTAGATTTCTGGGGACCTTGGAAGCCTTGGAAGATCTGCTCTCACCTCACTCAATCAATCAATCAATGGTATTTATTGAGCATTTACTGTCTGCAGAGTACTGTATGAAGCAGTAGAATACTTAGTGCTTAGAAGTGCTTAGAATAAGCACTTAACAAATACCATAATAATAATAATTACTATTATTATTATTATCATCATGTGCTTCAAGTGTCCTCTGGCTCTCTGATCTTCTTCCAAAAGCAGCCTCATTACTGTCCAAACTCCTTCAGTTTTTAAATGTAATGACATTTTTTAATCACTCACTTTTTGCCAGGAACTGTACTTAAGTGCTGGGGTAAATACAAGATAATCGTATGGACCCAGTCCATGTCTCAAGGCCTAGTGGACAGAGTACAAGCTGGGAGCCAGAAGGACCCGGGTTCTAATTTTAGCTCTGCTGCTTGTCTGCTCCATGAGTGGGCAAGTCACTTAACTTCTCTGTTTCTCAATTACCTCATCTGTAAAATGGGGATTAGACTGTGAGGCCCCCGTGGGACAGGGACTGTGCTCAGTCTGATGATCTTGTATCTACCCCAGCGTTTAGAAGAGTGCTACGATCATTATTATTATTGTTGATTTTACAGATGAGGTAACTGAGGACCAGAGATCTGAAGTAACTTGCCCATTGTCGCACGGAAGACAGATGGCGGAACGGGATTAGAACTCGGGTCCTCCTGATTCCCAGGCCCATGCTCTTCTATGAGCTCTGTCACAAAGCACTGCCTTGCCTCTTTGTAGACGGCCTTTCAAAACACAAAGGACTCCTCCCCAGTCAAGGCCAGCTTGCAGACCAGGCACAGTAATTTCTCTGGAAGGTAAACAGTAACTCTGTCAGAGAGGAGGAGGAGAAATCAACCTTTTTTCTCTGATGCAGGTAACTGTACCTGCTCAGACACCAAGGCACTGCATATTTAGAGTGAACGATTCAAATGCTGCCAATCCACAGAATCTCTACTGTCTTAAAGTTCACCACAACAGCTGTGACCCACAGAATGGAGTGAGGAGGAAAAGAAGCAAGGAAGTAGACAGGAGAACAAAAGAAATGGAGACAGACACATATTCAAGGAGACCGATGGAGAAACAGGATAAAAGGGAAAAAAGGAAAAACAAATGAAAGAAAAAACGGACATTAAAAATGCTGACTTGAAAATGTTTCAGATGGCCTCTGACATCTAATAAGTCATCTGTCTTTCTCAATATAGAAAAGTCATTACTTACAAGTGAACTAATACCAGGAACTGTGACAAGTGGAAACAACAAAGCCCATAAAAATATAAAAAGCCTGCCCCTCACTGTTAAAACAAAAAGAGAACATATTCAATTTTTCAGATGAAAAACATTTGAACTGACTGAAATTTATTATAATACAACATGCATTATATCTTAGAAAAGTGAAAAGAAAAAATAATAATAGCACAACCCCGTTCCCAACTTTTCCTTGAAAAACAAAGAATTCAATGCATTTCTTTAAGAGTGCAAACTCTTCGTAGAAGTCAGTCATAAATATCTATATTGCATTCTGGATGGATGCCATCAATTCCTGTAGTGGCGATATGGATTAATAGCACCATCTGTTCAGTCTACAAGCACCCTTCATTCAGCCAGCTGTTCTCCACCTACACTAACAAAAATATAAGAGGAAATGGGTTCAAACTGAAGCATGAGCAACACAGGTCAGGTACAAGGGATAACTTCCTCATAGTGAGGATAGTTGGCAACCAAAAGAGGCAATAGGAGGACGAGGAATTAAAATAGAAATACTGTACTAAACAATTTAGCTCACTGTGGGCAGGGACCATTTCTACCAACTCTGTTATATTCACTCTCCCAAGTGCTTAGTACAGTTCTCTGCAGGCAGTATGTGCTCAATAAATACCATTAATTGATTGACTGGAGAGTACAATGGAAGTAAAAAACACGGTTACATTCTAATGGAAAGACATATACCAGAGAATTTACAAGTAGGAGGAATTAGATTACAAGATCCTTGCTTCTGTTGTAACTTCCAAAGAGCTAAGTATAGGGAAGCTCATTCAGTAGATGCTCAATAAATACCACCAACTAATCGATTGCAACAATCTAGAATGCAATAAGATGTTGCATCACATTAATTTGAGGAAAAGATAATGATAATAATAATAACGATGGTATTTGTTAAGCGCTTACTATGTGACAAGCACTGTTCTAAGTGCTGGGGGGAGATACAAGCTAATCAGGTTGTCCCATGTGGGGCTCACAGTCTTCATCCCCATTTTACAGATGAGGGAACTGAGGCACAGAGAAGTTGTGACTTGCCCGAAGTCACACAGCTGGCAAGTGGCAAGGCCGATATTAGAACCCATGGCCTCTGACTCCCAAGCCCGTGCTCTTTCCATTGAGCCAGAAGAAAAATAGTTGTAGCATTAGGAATATCTGGGGTGGCTTATTATTTTTACAAATCAACTGAGTCAGGGGCTACCTATTTCACAGGAGGTATCTTCATGACAGAAAACAGTGTCTTTAAACAATTCAAAGATAACATCCCAAAGGACTGTAAGCTCTTAAAAGATAGGGTTCATGTCTCCTATATCAATTACACCCTCCCAGATGCATAGTACAGTGCTCTGCACTAATTCAGCAATGGATCCTAGGAGTGTAATGACCGGAGGTACTTAGATCAGCCTAGGACTGGTCCCTGTTCTGGAAGAGAGATTTTCGCTGAGTGTCCACACTTGAAACATTGTGGTCAACTCTGATTATCTCCCACCCAAAAAGAGTCGTAGACTGCTTAAAGATATCCTGCTCAAAGCAGTACAAATGATCAAGGGAAATGACCAAACTGATTCACGCTTAACAGCTCACTCATTTTCTATGTACTGACTATGGGTGATGCAAAAGTTTTCTTAAATTTAACATCAGGAATAATTATCAAGCCAACAGAACATAATTCTGCAATGAGAATGATGAAAGTAGAAATACAGTAAAGACTTCTATACCATGGGTGCAAGGAGACAGGAGCCCCACCAATATTACAGTAATTATGCCATTTATTACCAATTTACTATGTGCTAGGCTCTGAGGTAGATATTAGGTAATCAGATAGGACATTGTTTTGTCCCAGGTAAGATGAGGAAACTTGGACCCAAGGAAATTAATGACTATCCTAGGATCACACAGCAAGCCAGTAGCAGAACTGGTTCTAGAACCCAAATCTCCTAACTCTTAACCCCGTGTTTTTTCCATTAGACCAGGTACACGTTTCTGAGCAGAGTGGGATCTTTCTTTAAGGGTTCACTGAAGTTGCTGTGCTGGAATGAACAGAAAAATTCTGCTGGATGGGTCTGGAAATAGGAGGCATGACTCAGAGGAGCAGAAGAGCAACAAGAGGAGGTGGAAGAGCTTTAGGGGAAGGTGGAAGAGCAATAGGGGAAGGAGAAAGAGCAATAAGGGAAGAGGAAGAACAACAGGGGAGGAGGAAGAGCAAAGGGGGAGGTAGAGAAGCAGTGTGGCTCAGTGGAAACAGCACGGGCTTTGGAGTCAGAGGTCATGGGTTCAAATTCCAGCTATGCCAATTGTCAGCTGTGTGACTTTGGGCAAGTCACAACTTCTCTGTGCCTCAGTTACCTCACCTGTAAAATGGGGATTAAAACCGTGAGCCCCCCGTGGGACAACCTGATCATCTCGTAACCTCCCCAGCGCTTAGAACAGTGCTTTGCACATAGTAAGTGCTTAATAAATGTCGTTATTATTATGGGGAAGGTGAATGATCATGGGGGAGGTGGAAAGATGATAGTTGGAGGTAGAAGAGCAATACTGGAAGGCAGAAGAGCGACAGCGGGAAGGAAAAGAGCAATAGCAGGAGGCAGAAGTGAGATAGTAGGAGGAAGAAAACCAATTCAGCTACCTAACTTACACCTAGTTCAAAAAGGTTCTGGGTGGGCAGCACAGTGTGACACCCTTGGAAATCACCCCTCCTCTGATGTACTATAACCAAGATCTGCCCTGACATTATACAGACTGTGAGCTCCTGGTAAATGAAATCCAACCGGGGCTCCCCTTTGTCACTCCACACACTATGTCCTAGAAATATTTTTTTCCAGGAAGATATGGTTTGATGTACTGTATCTCCAATCCATGGAATAATGAGCCAAGATCTCTCAAGCTTGCAGAGTGCTGGGATGAAACCTCAGAAAACCTTTGACTGAACATGGGAGAAAGTTCCTATAAGTCAAAGGCCAGCATGCAAAAGAACCAAAATGAAACCCCTGAGCAGTTGGCACACAAAAAGCAATCAATTTATGGCCTACTCATGTGACACATGAAGCCACTAAATCATGCTGAGCACGGCACCACATGATGACATCATTGTGCCGTGAAGCTGCTTGGAGCAACAGTTATCGTTGCCTGCGGCAATGGGAAAGTGGAGAGAAGGGAAGAGACAAGCAGGGGAAGTGAGAAGAGACAGGAAGGCAGAAAGAGATGGAAGGGAGGAGGGAAAGGAGAGAGAGAAATGGAGACCAAAGGGGAGGGAAAGGTTGGCATGACAGGCTAGCCCTGACAGTGGCCCAGATCCAAGGCATTCTGGAGGTAGACACTCACACACCCCACCTGGAAGAGTGTTCTAGATGAGCTGCTTGTTACCCACTCCCCGATAGTGATGAGCCAGTAGAAGCCCAGTGGCATTGCGCCAACGGCCATGAGTGTTAGGTTGGTAAGTTGTGACAATGGTGCTGTACCTTTTAGCATCATCATGCATTTTGGGGTGTTCAGCGGGGGCTCCCCCTTAGCTCAAAGCCCTTCGTAAGAGCCATATTTAGCTTCAGGAAGAGCCTGATATAGCTCTGGAGCCAAAGTTTTCAGCCCCCTGCTAGGAGTAATCACACTACCTAGAAAACTGTCTTTGGTGCTTGAAGAAGATGGCTTTGATGGTGAAATGCACCCAAAGGTAAGTGTGTGATAGAAAAGATTGACTCGGAATCCACCGTCCCAACCATACTGTTCACAGACAAATGTTTTGTCCTTGCTGTTCTCTCCTGTTTGGGGTCTATATCCCCAAAACTCCTTTCAACATTCCCACCATGTTTCACAAGCCACTTCTTTCTAGGTTGAAGCGTGCAATGCTAATCTATCTGTGGAATTTGACTGAGGCTTTGTTTCACTGTCTCCTTAAAATGATTCCACATCCTTTCAGCATGTGTGTGGTCTTTAGTCACATCACTTAATGACATTAACCTCGACGAGATGTCACAATATTTAAATGCAGGCAATCTCTAATGGCCATATGTTCAAAGACTGAATTCATCCTACTCATTGGTCCTACTAGACAATGTCCCTTTGGTCTCCCTCCATCGTATTACATATCTTGTCATTTTTATACCACGTTCACCCATGCCACTTTTGAGCAAAACTCAAAGCAAAGTAGGATCATGAACAATTCATTCACATCATTAACATCAAAGCAATATTGGTCATAGCACTTTTCATGGGGTGGAAAACAGTGAGGGGCATGGTTGGATTCCCAAATAACTGCTCTGTGGTAAGTCAAAATGGGGCACTCAAGGAAAGGTAGACAGAAGCAATACTTTAAAGACACAGTAAAGCAAAACCTCACGCTGCACTATGACGGTGAAGAAGTTGCGAGACAGCCAAGAGAAACAGGCCAGCCTGCTACAAAACATTCAGCAACAGGATGATGGTCAGTGCAGTGGCTCTGGAAAATTGTGGCACTGAGAGGAATAAAGACGCAATGACAGCATGTACTGTGGGTAAAGAATGCAATAGCATGGCTAGGGGCCGTGATTACAAGCAAAGGTTGGGGAAGGGTTTGTCGATTCATTCATTGGTGCTTATTGTGTGCAAAGCACTGTACTAAGTGCTTGAGAGAGTACGGTATAACCAACAGTGACATTCCCTGTCCACAATGAGGTCTCAGTTATACATGAGTTTCATCAGTAACACTTCCATGTACTCATGTGATTCGTATCAGTTTCACTTTTAGCTGGCTCTCTTGCCCCCTTCAAAGCCCTACTGAGTGCTCACCTCCTTCAGGAGGCCTTCCCAAACTGAGCCCCCTTTTTCCTCTCCTCCTCCCCATCCCCTCCCGCCCTACCTCCTTCCCCTCCCCACAGCACCTGTATATATGTTTGTACAGATTTATTACTCTATTTTACTTGTACATATTTACTATTCTATTAATTTTGTTAATGATGTCCATCTAGCTTTATTTCTATTTATTCTGATGACTTGACACCTGTCCACATGTTTTGTTTTGTTGTCTGTCTCCCCCTTCTAGACTGTGAGCCCACTGCTGGGTAGGGACAGTCTCTATATGTTGCCAACTTGTACTTCCCAAGCGCTTAGTACACTGCTCTGCACACAGTAAGCACTCAATAAATACGATTGAATGAATGAATGAATGTACTGAGAAAATCCATCATCACTAACATTATTTTGAAGTTAAGGACAAAGGTATATATATAATAATGGTATTTGTTAAACTCTTACTATGTACAGGGCATTGCAATCGGGTTGGTCACGGACAGGGGACAACTTCCAGACAAGGACAATCTCAAAGGGTCAGGTCTTTGCAGCCTGGATGGACCAGACTGAGAGGGGACTTGGAGATATGGACAAAGTGGCTGTTTATCTCCCTGAGAGAAGAGACCCCACCAGCAGAAGGAGAAGGCAGGGCAGGAGACAGCAGCCCAGCCCGTACACTCCTCTTCTCTGCCGCTAACCTCCTCACTGTGCCTCGTTCTCGCCTGTCCCGTCATCCACCCCTGGCCCACGTCCTTTCCCTGGCCTGGAATACCCTCCCTCCACCAAACTAGCTCTCTTCCTCCCTTCAGAGTCCTACTGAGAGCTCACCTCCTCCAGGAGGCCTTCCCTGACTGAGCCCCACCTTTTTTCCTCTCCTCCTCCTCCCCTCCCCATCGCTCCCCCCACCCTGCCCTCTCCCCTCCCCACAACACTTGTATATATTTGTACATATTTATTACTCTATTTATTGTATTTGTACATATTTACTATATTTTATTATGTGTATATAGCTATAATTCTATTCATTCTGATGGTATTGACACCTATCTACTTGTTTTTTGGGGGGGTTTTTGTCTGTCTACCCCCCTTCTAGACAGTGAGCCCATTGTTGGGTAGGGACCTTCTCTATATGTTGCCGATTTGTACTTCCCAAATGCCTAGTACAGTGCTCTGCCACAGTAAGTGCTCAATAAATGCAACTGAATGAATGAATATATACATGTTTAATATATATATATATGTATATATCATTAACTATTAATGATATTTATTGAGGACTTACAGAGTACAGAGTACTTTACTGAGCACTTGGGAGACAAGAGAAGACGTTGGAGATATGATCCCTTCCCACAAAGAGTTTACAGTCTAATAGGGGAGACAGGCACATAATTATTTCAGACAGAAGGAAGAAATACTTACATAGTAGAGGATATAAATCATAATGCATAGAAGTGCAGCAGGAGGCTGTGAGTGCAAAATTGTTCAAGTGGTGCAGAAGTGTTGTGATGGCAATTGGGAGGATGTAACCTGGATAAAAGAAAAATGACCTGAAGGAAGTTTCCTAGAAGAACTGGGATTTCAGAAGCAACATGTAGAAGTAGTGTGACAGTGGAAAGAGCACAAGCCTGGGAGTCAGGAAAGCTGGTTTCTAATCCCAATTCCTCCACTTGCCAGCTGTGTGAGCTTGGCCAAGTCACTCAACTTCTCTGTGCCTCAGTCTCAACTGTAAAACGGGGAAAAATATCTGGTTCCCCCCCACCTTAATACTGTACTCCCATGTGGGAAGTATCCAGGCCCAGTCTTTAGCACAGTACTTGCCACAGTTGTTATTACAAGGGCTGTGAAGATGGAGAGGGCTGAAGTCTGATGGATTTGAGTGGGGGAGGTGTTTCAGGCAGGAGGAAGGGTGTAAACTCATTGTGAGCAATGAACACATCTACCAAGTCTGTTACTCATTCATTCAATTGGATTTATTGAGTGCTTGTTGTGTGCAGGGCACTGTACTAAGCGCTTGGAAAGTACAATTCAGCAACAGAGACAATTCCTGCCCACAACGGGCTCACAGTCTGTTATAGTGCAACACTGTACTCTCCCAAGTGCTTAGTACAGTGTTCCAAGCAATCAATCATATTTATTGAGCACTTACTGTGTGCAGAGCACTGTACTAAGCGCTTGGGAAGTACAAGTTGGCAACATATAGAGACGGTCCCTACCCAACAGTGGGCTCACAGTCTAGAAGGGGGAGACAGAGAACAAAACAAAACATATTAGCAAAATAAAATAAATAGAATAGATATGTACAAGTAGAATAAATAGAGTAATAAATACAAACAAACATATATACATATATACAGGTGCTGTGGGGAAGGGAAGGAGGTAAGGCGGAGGGGGAGGACGGGGAGAGGAAGGAGGGGGTTCAGTCTGGGAAGGCCTCCTGGAGGAGGTGAGCTCTCAGTAGGGCCTTGAAGGGGGGAAGAGAGCTAGCTTGGCGGATGTGAGGAGGGAGGGCATTCCAGGCCAGGGGGATGATGTGGGCCGGGGGTCGACGGCAGGACAGGCGAGAATGAGGCACGGTGAGGAGACTAGCGGTTCCACATGAGTAAGTGCTCAATAAACAAGATTGATTGATTGATTGATGGCCCGGGAGTCAGTGGTGAGAGAATCGAGAACAGGCACAATGAGAAAGTATTGTCGGTCTTCAAGTTTGAAAAGTTTGCCTAGTTCTCCTATGACAGACAGGTTCCCTCATTGCAGACAATCAAGTTCCCTATTTGCAGAGAATCCAGCACTGAGGAGAAGCCTCATTTTCTGTTCCCAACTATTTCCAATACTCTGTGCATGCACACAACTATTTATTTGAAGACTGTTGCATTTTATCCCAACAGGTTCACACTGTTGGAAGAATGCTCCCTAATTCCACTACTCTGCTCAAGCCAAAATGCACAATGAAAGCACATGCTCTGGAATTCTGAGAATACACATCACATTACTATTTTCTTTTCAATCAGAGTGCCTTGATTGGGGGGTTCCTCTGTGTTTTCAAATGTAAAGAGAAATTTTATTTGAAAAATGCTATTATTAAGTCTCTATAATTTATTTTAGAGGTTATAAATTATAACTACTGTATTTTGCTGATCTGCCATTTTTTATCTCAATTGTCGCTTAGCCTCCACCTGATTTTTCTAAACCATTTTACTGCTAATAAAAGGAACATACACAATAAAAATCTATAATAAAGCTTGATGTGTGTATCATTACATGAGACCTTCAGTCTGACAAGCAGGCGGGCAACTTCTGCCTTTCAAGAACTAGTCATATGCCAACTCAGCTACTCCATCAGCCACCTCACTGGTCTCCTTAACTCCAGCCTCTCCCTACTCCAGTCCATAATTAATCAATCAATCAATCAATCGTATTTATTGAGCGCTTACTATGTGCAGAGCACTGTACTAAGCGCATGGGAAGTACAAATTGGCAACACATAGAGACAGTCCCTACCCAACAGTGGGCTCACAGTCTAAAAGGGGGAGACAGAGAACAAAACCAAACATACCAACAAAATAAAATAAATAGGATAGAAATGTACAAGTAAAATAAATAAATAAATAAATAAATAGAGTAATAAATATGTGCAACCATATATACATATATACAGGTGCTGTGGGGAAGGGAAGGAGGTAAGATGGGGGGATGGAGAGGGAGACGAGGGGGAGAGGAAGGAAGGGGCTCAGTCTGGGAAGGCCTCCTGGAGGAGGTGATTCACTTTGTCACCCAAATAATTTTCCTAAAATGCCATTATGCACATATCTCTCCACACTCCGAAAACCCTGCAGTTGGCCACTCATTCCTTTCCACACCAAGCAGGAATTCCTGACTTTAAAGATAATCAGCATGCTCTCCCTTTCACTTCTACTCTCTTCTCCCACTGTACCACAACTTGCACACTTTGATCCTCATAAGTTACACTACCTCATGTTCATCTCTCCCATCCCGAACTCCATGCTTCCACCCTGAACTCCCTTCCCATCCAAATTGGCAAGACCACCAGCTCTCCTTATCTTCAAAGCCCTTCTGAAAGTGCATCTCCTCCAGAAAGCCATCTGTAATTGATTTCCTCTCCTCCCCCCATCTCCAGGTTATATCCATCACCTACATGCCCCTCTCAGGGTCGCACCTATTGAGTCCCCAGTCCTCTACCAGTCTCGGCTATGGAAGGGAGTGTCAAGCAGAGGCCTACCCATTTAATTTCTAGCTTGGCCAGTGGCTAGCGAGTGGAAGGCAATCTGCTACAAGTCAAAACTCACCCATGCTGGGCAGCAGCGGCATGGGAGACAGTCAAGCATGTAGACCCAAGTTTACTGAGCCGAAGGAGGCAGTGGTAAACCAATTCCATATTTCTACCAAGAAAACCCTATGGATACACAACCAGAAAGACTGCAGATGGAGAGCGGGGCGTTCTGGCAGAGATGTGTCCATGGTGTCACCATGGGTATGAAACGACTTGACGGCATAAGACAAGACTACCTCAGTATTTCTACACCAACTACACACTTGGAGGTGTTAGCACATACTTGTGCGTGATGAAGCAGCGTGCCTAGTGGATAAAGCATAATCTTGGGAGTCAAAAGGATGTAGGGTTCTAATCCCAGCTCCACCCTTTTTCGGCTGGGTAACCTTGGGAAAGTCACTTAACTTCTCTCTGCCTCAGTTACCTCATCTATAGACATTAAGACTGTGAGCCCCTGTGGGACAGGGACTATGTCGAACCTGATTAGTTTGCATCATAATAAGCGCTTAAAAAATACCATCATTAGTATTATTATTATTACTCATATCCATCTGTGACATTTTGACACACCTTGACTTACATACCTTACATCCCATCTTCTGAACCTTTTTCAAATTACATCACCTGCAGGCAGCCTTCCCAGTGAATTTTTAGATTTCCACCTTATAGCTCAACTATTGTCCTCAGCTGTTCTGAACAACTATGCAGAGGGCTAGATGCTGATCCAGAGTACTTTGGAATATTCTGAGAGAGAACTGGTTTCTCTGCCAAGCTCTTCTGAGAATAAGAGTGAAAGAAGTCAGAGTGTGGAGAGCTTCCCATGGGCTGCAAGGTGCGCTGCTTGGCTGTTTCCCTAGACACAGTCAGAAAAGATCCTGGAATAAAAGGGAAGCTAGGGTGGCTTAGTTATAGTGGACTCCTGTCTTGTCTTATGCTGTCGAGTCATCTCTGACCCACAGTGACGCCATGGACACATCTCTCCCAGAACACCCCACCTCCATCTGCAATCGTTCTGGTAGTGTAACCAAGGAGTTTTCTTGGTAAAACTATGGAACTGGTTTACCATTGCTTCCGTCCATGCAGTAAACTTGAGTCTCTGTCCATGACTCTCTCCTATGCCGCTACTGCCCAGCACAGGTGACTTTTGACTTGTAGCAGATTGCCTTCCACTTGCTAGCCACTGTCCAAGCTTGGAATGGAATGGGTATGCTTAGTACAGTGCTCTGCACACAGTAAGGACTCAATAAATACGGTTGAATGAATATGCCTCTGCTCAACTCTCCCTCCTATAGTTGAGACTGGGAGAGTACTGGAAACTCTCCAGTTGCAACCCTGAGGGGGAGAATGGACTCTAACAGCACCCAATTTCCCAGCTTTTTCCCTAGTTCAATAACTCGACATTTGGCATCTGCTAATCAAATCCTAAGCTTCGCCCCATCCTGTTTTAAACATCAGTGGCTGTAAATATTACCTTGCACCACCTCGGAGTTAGTATTTTCTGTTGTGATGTCCTCCCATCTGTGTTTCTAATTAAACCCTTAACATTCACCTCGTTCAACCATGGTTTCTGGGGCTTCCACTCTGAGTTAGATCCTGGCTAGAATTCTTAATTCCATATCTTCTTTATTGGTCCCAAATATAGGATAGCTGTTTTTGAGCCTCATTTATGGTTACACTGAACTTTTGATGTCCTGAGATAAAAAGCTTCAGTGGAGTCGAATAGAAACCTCAGCTCTTGGGTACTATGTACTGGGGTATGCACAACTCCCCCACCTCTACACTTACGTACAATTTTTTTTCACTCTTTTACCACCCTCTAGTTACAATTCAGCATTTAATGCACTCTCCCAAGTGCTAAGCACAGTGTTCTGCACACAGTATGTTTTCTAGACTGTGAGCCCGTTGTTGGGTCGGGACCATCTCTATACGTTGCCGATTTGTACTTCCCAAGCACTTAGTACAGTGCTCTGCACACAGTAAGCACTCAATAAACGCGATTGAATGAATGAATGAATGCTTAAGTTTACTTGAATGATTGACACCCTATTCCTTAAGTACTCCATTTTTCCTTCTTCCTTCTAATAAGAATAGTAACAATAATTATGGTACTTGTTAAGTGCTTACTATGTGCCAAGCACCGTACTAAGTGCTGGGGTAGATACAAGCAAATCAGGATGGACAGTCCCTGTCCCACATGGGGCTTGCGGTCAGTCTTAATCCCCATTTTACATATGAGGGAACTGAGCCCCAGAGAAGTGAAGAGACTTTCCCCAGGTCACAGAGCAGACAAACCAACAGAGCCAGAATTAGATCCCAGGACTTTCTGACTCCCAAGCCCGTGGTCTATCCACTATACCATGCTGCTGCTTCTGGCTGTAAATTAGATGAGTGTCAGTCTCCTACTTTATATTGTAAGCTCCTGAGGTCAGGGATCATGTCTACTAACTCTATAGTACTATCTCAAACACTTAGAGTGGTACTCAGCACCCAGTAAATAAATACTACTGATTAATAAACTGACAGTTTTAGATTCAGTGAAAGCTTTAAGCAGTAGTTCCATTAGTAGAACAAATTCGGCTTTTCCTATTTATGGAAACAAAGCTAAATCACTATAATATCATCCAAACATTAGAACCCCAGAAGCACTAGCGTCCTCAGTTCCTGAGTTCACGGCATTACCCAAGCCTACAGCGAGAGAGAAAATTGGCCCCAGAGGTTTTCAGGTGAGTATGAAGTCATTCCTTGTTTTTAATAATAATAATAATAATAATAATAATGGTATTTGTTAAGCGCTTACTGTGTGCAAAGCACTGTCCTAAGTGATGGGGAGATACAAGGTGATCAGGTTGTCCCACGGGGGGCTCACAGTCTTCTTCCCCATTTTACAGATGAGGGAACTGAGGCCCAGCGAAGTTAAGTGACTTGCCCAAAATCACACAGCTGACAAGTGGCGGAGCCAGGATTTGAACCCATGACCTCTGACTCCAAAGCCGTGCTCTTTCCACTGAGCCATGCTGCTTCTTGTTTTTGCCTCATTCACCCATCTTTTGGGCAGGATTCCTAGCCCTAGATCATTCCAAATCCCTGGTTCATCCTGCGAGTCTCCAAACACCTGAAACTGGAGTTTTCTGGTCTCTTAGCTCTTCAAAGAAGCAGCATAGCTTAGTGGAAAGAGCAGGGGCTTGGGAGTCAGAGGACATGTGTTCTAATCCCGGCTCCGCCACTTGTCTGCTATGTGACCTCGGACAAGTCACTTAACTTCTCTGTGCCTCAGTTACCTCATCTGTAAAATGGGCATTAAGACTGTGAGCATCACGTGGGACAACCTGATTACCTTGTATCTACCCCAGCGCTTGGAACAGGGCTTGGCACATAGTAAGGGCTTAACAAATACCATCATTATTATTATTATTATTATTACTCCAGTGCTTAGAACTGTGCTTGGCACACAGAAAATGCTTCACAAATACTATAATTATTATTATTATCATTATTTTGATTCAAAACCCACCTGTCACTCTTCTAAGCCCTGTCCCACTGAGCCACCCCTGGAGTCCCACCCACTTGGCACTGCTGCAATACCATGAAAAGTTGGTACCTATTCCCTAAACTGTCCTGTTGATGTAGTCAGTGGGATTACCTTTATTTGTGGGAACTGAAGATGGTAAACAAACCGATCCCCAGTCAGGTGCAGTGCCAATATTGAATCAATAGTCCGCTTTCAAAAGTCCCACATATCAACCAACTTCTCTCCAAATAAAAGCCTAAACACAAACAAATTCAATCGTATTTATTGAGTGCTTACTGTGTGCAGAGCACTGTACTAAGCGCTTGGGAAGTGCAAGTTGGCAACATATAGACACGGGCCCTACCCAACAAAGGGCTCACAGTCTAGAAGGGGGAGACAGACAACAAAACAAAACATGTGGACAGGTGTCAAGTCAGAACAAATAGAAGTAAAGCTAGATGCACATCATTAACAAAATAAATGGAATAGTAAATATGCACAAGTAAAATAGAGTAGTAAATCTGTACAAATATATATATATATATATATATATATATATATATATACACACACACGGGTGCTGTGGGGAGAGGAAGGAGGTAGGGTGGAGGGGACGGGGAAGAGGAGAGGAAAAAGGGGGCTCAGTCTGGGGCTCACATTAGCATCCAACTGGTTTTTCCTATTTCCTAGGGATGATGTCAGAAGGCTTTTCAAGTTTCTAAGCCTGCCTTAAGTAGCAAAGTCTAGTCTGAGCACCTATCAGCACACTCTGGTCTCATTACCTCAAGAACACTTTGCCTAATTATCTCTGCCACTTTACTCTCCATTGTCCTGTCAAGCATCTGATCACAGCATTTGTAAATGCAGAACTGTCCTGATCTGGCTAAGCGTGGTCTACTTCCTTTCACAGGAGGGAATCAAGTTTCTTCCTCCCAAATGAATCTCAAGGCCCTTTCCCAGGAACGAATTACTGTGCAACTCCTTCTGCAAGGAAAACATTAACGATGTCTTGGCAAATGACATCACTTATTTTCACCCCAGGTCTGTTGGCATGTAAAATCTAATATAAAAGTTTAAAAAACCCAAAACCTGCAAATAGGAAATGTCAAAGAAATACAAGAACAGCCGAAGAAAGAAATTCCCCTTATTTGAAATCACTCCATGTTTCCAGAGATCTGATGACAGGAGCTCATCTTCATCATTTTGAGTGTTTCCAAAATATCTGCCAAATGTTGTCCATTGAAATATCAATGTATCACATGGAACAAAGTCCAAACAATTTTTAGATTAAGGTAGTTAGGTAATGTTTTTTCCTTTCAAAGCATCTCATTTCCATTTGAGGTGAAATTAATTGAATAGGTTTAAAAAAGGAAACCAATTTTTTTTTCAGACAATAAGGAAAAGGGTCACATGAACCACTAAATGCTTCAGTCTGTGAAAATGAATGCCTCTAACCACAAATCCTGTCACACAGAAGTTACTTTCAACAAATGACCCATCTTGGGGGGTAAAGCAATAAGCCAGATTTTCTACATGGAAGAAATTGTCCTACATAAATAGGATGAAATTCAAAAAGGACACAGAGAAGCAGTTTGGCCTGGTGGAAAGAGTACGGGCCTGGAAGACAGAAGACCTGGTACTAATCTCGGCGCTCCCACTTGTCTGTGTGACCTTGGGCACGTCATTTAACTTTTCTGATCCTCAGTTGCCTCATCTGTAAAATGGAGATTAAAACTTTGAGCCCCATGTGGGACATAGACTGTGTCCAATCTGATTAGTTTGTATCTACCTCAGCACTTAGTACAGTGACAGCACATAGCAAGCATTTAACAAATACCATAAGAAAAAAACCCAACAACAAATAGGCCAAGTAATAAACTTTGAGGCTAAAACAAGTACAAATGGAGAATGGAATAAGACCAGCTTAGTACAGATATCTCTAAAAAAAAGAAAACCTGGGAGTGATAGTTGACCAGAATTTGGATGTGTTAGCAATGTAGTGCTTCTCTGAAAGCCAACACAGACTGTCAACCAGACTGTGACATGAAAGAGCGTGGAAGTAATATCCTCAGTATAATCTGCACTGGGCAGAAGTTTGAGTATTGAATCCAGTCATCATACTTTATACCAGACTCAGAGAAGTTGGAGAGGGTCTTTAGAAGAACAAGCTAAAGCAGATGGAAGAGAGTGATGGGGAATGGATCCTCGAGGAGAGGTTAAAGAAACAAGGGCTTAGGCCTGAAGAAAACAAAGCTACAGGGAAAATTTAACAACTATCTTCTAGTAGATGAAGGATTTTATAAGGAAGGTGGTGATCAGCAGTTCTCAATGTCCGCTATGGTCTGAACATGAAAAAATTAAAGCTGAAATTCAAGTGGGAAAGATTCATATTCTGATAAAGAACACAAACTGGCAGAATGATGGAACATCGGAATAGGCTACAAAGTAGGTTGCAGAATCTCAGTCCCTGGAGATCTTTAAGGAAAAAAATGGATATCCATCTAACTTTGATGTTTGAGTCATTCACCTGCCTGGGGAAAAAGAAGCCAGTCAAGATGCTTCTTGGAAGTTCCTTTCAGACCTTCGATTCATGGCTTGGATATTCTCTGGGAGTTGGTTAAGGACCTTAGGAAACTACATTAACCAGTTCAGGCCCCCAGGGGTTCATCATCATCACAAGCATTTGTCAAGCACCCACTCTGTGCAAAGTATCTAGTATATCACTATTCATAGGCATTAGATGCTTCCAGAGCAGCAGGAAAAAGATTCCAAAAGTTGTCATTTTACTACCCATGCACAGTCTACCCACTCAAAAGAGCACGCTTTTAAGTGCTTTAACATTAATGTTTTAACATTAGAATCTTAAATCTATATTGCTTTAATTCTCCTCTCACAAGATATAATTCCCTGGATTCAGAACCAAAACCAAGACAATCACAACTGAACCTAGAGATCAGAATCACAGAGAGTCTCAGGAATTTGGTAATAAACTCATTTCACTAAAAGAGTGCTAAATGGTTAGTTATAGCATTGAGCCTTCAAGAGTGCACCTGATTCTTACAAACAGGAGGGGAAATTTGTCAGGGATTAAGGGTCTAACCCATCCGGTGAGTGAGAATAATAAAAGCCTTTGTTCCAAAGTACTTTTCCCAGATTTCAGCAGATTAAAATTACTTTAGCTAAAAAAGGCAACAATGAAACACCTAGGGTCCCGAGGAACCAGAGGATTAACAGGATAGTTATTTGGGGCTTAAACTCTCTTGGCATTAAAATGTATGAAAGTCAACTTTGCATAAAAATTGCTTGAACAAATAGAATGCATGACCTACAATCATAAAAATAGACCACCCATCACTGAAGTCTCTAAATCAGGGAAAGAGAATTTGCTTCTGATCTTCTTGGAAACTCTTTCACCCCAACTGGCTTGGAATGTTACACAATCCTTTAGTTAGTCTGTCATCCAGGGTGCTGCTGGATATCAGTAATTACACCCTGAACACTCACACACAAGTAAGCAGGCAAGGAATGCATCCACTCTGCAGGCATCACTCAGCAGAATCAACCCAGAACTATGGGCTGACAATAATCATGAAGACGGAAGTGGGGCCATTGAACCAGAGAAGCATACATATAGACAAAGCACTTCAAAATAATAATGATAATAATAATAATGACTAGTGTTTATTGAGCACTATGTGCAGACCACTGTACTCTGTGCTTGGGAGAGTACAAGAGAGTTGGTAGACAAATTCCCTGCCCACAGTGATAGAGAAGTCAAACAGACATTAATGTAAAGATATAAATTATAGATACGTAAATGATAACAATGATAATGGTAGTGATATTTGTAAAGTGATGAACTCCAGACTAAGTGCTGACATGATACAAATTAATTAGGTCAGACATAGTCCCTGTCTCTCTTGGAGCTTACAGTCTTTAGGAGGAGGGAAAACAGCGAGTGAATCTCCATTTTACAGATGAGGAAACTGAGGCCCAGGGAAATTAAGTGACTTGTCCTAGGTCACACAGCAGGCAAGTGGTGGATCTGGGATTTAAACCCAGGTTCTCTGACTCTTAGGTCCGTGCTTTTTCCGCTAGGCTAAGCTGCTTCCCCAACAGTACAAAGAAGATGAAAACAGTCCAACAAAACCAACACATCCATTGAAACACCTGACCAAAAGTGGAAGCGATGTAGCATGAGGCTTCAGAACAATTTAAAGTTCCAGAGACTACTGGTCATAGCCAATCTATTAACTTGTGGGGCCCCTACCTGACACCTATGGCTTTAGGAGCAGTTTCCTCAAATCCTGATAAAAATCTCACTGAAGAACTCAAACAAGTGCAACTGTTCCCCTCCAAGAGGCCTTCCCTGACTAATAATAATAATTGTGTATTTGTTAAATGCTTACTGCATGCCAGGTGCTACACAAAGCACTAGAGTGGATTCAAGCAAGTTGGGTTGGACACAGTCCCTGTCCCACTTGGGGCCTCACAGTCTCAATCCCCATTTTACAGATGAGGGAACTGAGGCACAGAGAAGTGAAGTGACTTGCCCAAGGTCTCACAGCAGAAGAGTGCTGGAGCAGGGATTAGAATCTATGACCTTCTGACTTGCAGGCCAGTGCTCCATCCATTACACCATGCTGCTTCTTTTCCTTTTCATTTCCTTTATCCACTGTCCCTTCTGTGCTAATTCATTCAATCGTATTTATTGAGCGCTTACTGTGTGCAGAGCACTGTACTAAGCGCTTGGGAAGTACAAGTTGGCAAGACATAGAAACGGTCCCTACCCAACAATGGGCTCACAGTCTAGAAGGGGGAGACAGAGAACAAAACAAAACATATTAACAAAAAATACATAGAATAAATATGTACAAATAAAATAAACAGAATAAAGCAGCATAGCCTAGTGGAAAGAACATAAGGAACTTGGTTGTGATGATATTCAACCCAGTCCCACAGCACTTATGTACATACCCTTATACTCTGCTATTTCCCCTAATCTGTAATTTATTTGAATGTTTGTCTCCCCCTCTAGACTGCAAGCTACTTGTGGCAGGGATCATGTCTTCCAACTTTAGTGTACTGTACTTTCCTCTGCATGCAGTAAGTGCTCAATAAATATCACTGATCGATTGACAGCTGGAAAGTAACGGTAATGGACACACCAGCCTGGCCTACAGCAATAAGAGATATGCTGGTCCGGTCTGAAGGGACAGAAAGCTTGTCCGTGAGGCAGGTCTGCAGGTCACTCAGACTCTGCACTCAATCAATCAATCATATTTGAGTGCTTACTGTGTGCAGAGCTCTGTACTAAGCACTTGGGAGAATACAATTTAATGACATTTGTAGACATGTTCCCTGCCCACAAGGAGCTTACTACTTAAATGGAATGTAAGTCCTTCAGCAGCAAGATCTTTCAGTACAAAGAGATGATATACATAGTTTTATAGCTATAATTCTATAATTTGTAGCTATAATTCTATTTGTTCTGACACTTTTGACACCTGTCTACATGTTTTGTTTTGTTGTCTGTCTCCCCCTTCTAGACTGTGAGCCCGTTGTTGGGTAGGGTCCGTCTCTGTATGTTGCTAACTTGCACTTCCCAAGTGCTTAGTACAGTGCTCTGCACACAGTAAGTGCTCAGTAAATACGATTGAATGAATGAATGAATGGGTTTGCATATAGGGGCAGGTAATATAGGATTTACTCAAATGCCCAGCATGGTTGAAGGACCCTCTGAAGCAAAACATCAGTGGTTTGTATATATGTTTGTACATATTTATTACTCTATTTATTTTACTTGTACATATCTATTCTATTTATTTTATTTTGTTAGTATGTTTGGTTTTGTTCTCTGTCTCCCCCTTTTAGACTGTGAGCCCACTGTTGGGTAGGGACTGTCTCTATATGTTGCCAATTTGTACTTCCCAAGCGCTTAGTACAGTGCTCTGCACATAGTAAGCGCTCAATAAATACGATTGATGATGATCATGGAGAGAAATGGAGTTTGAGTTTTTATTCACAAGAGGGCATTTTTTATGATACATGTCTAGAGCCCTCTAAATATTTAAACAATAATATCATACCAGTATGAAAACTCCCTAAATCACACTATGAGGTTAAAGAGGATGTATGAACAGATGTGATCTTATTAAGGCTATAATGCAACCCAGAAACAATCTGTCATATTTGATGGGTATTGTTAAATTATGTCCAACTGCCAGAGCCCAAACAACACAATTACAAACTGCATCACTGTACTTTTACCCAAAATAACTAAACAATATGTAGAGATGGCCATAGAACATTTCGAAAAGTGGTAACCTCCTAATAATCATCGCCGCACAACATCCAAGGTCTCACAATTTCTTTTTATGTATGTTTTATTACACCATCCAACTGTTTCAACACTCTGGTGGCTGAACTTTAATGTGGCTCCGACAGCCCCCAAGTAACATCACCAAATGCTTAACATCTGTGAAAGTTGGACTAGCAAATGCTCCTATTTTTCCGAGGTCACGTTGGCCATCTTTCCTTAACAATTACTTTACATTTCACAGTTTTTCTTTGCAACTTTTCTTAGGCAAGAAGGTCATTGAGAACTGACTTCACCTAAGAGTCCAGGTTTGTTTCAAACTACAATGGTATGCACCCCCTCGGCCAGTTTGAAAATGAATCCATCTTCAGCTTTTTTCTAAATATTTATATCTTTGATTCTTCTAGTGTTATAATACCTTAAATGAAACAATGAAAGGGAAAAAAATGAAGTGTGAAGCATTTGGAGTATTTCCCAAGCTATTTCAAAATTTTCAAAGCTCTCCGGTCTCCAGCGATGTTTGATATATTATTTTTTTCATTAAGCGATAGACTGAAAAGCTGATCTTTCTCAAACCTCAGATTCCGAGTATTTCCACATCAGTCTTGTTTCTCTCTCTAAAGAAAGGAGAGACCACGAGTGTCTAGAACAAAACGAGATGCTTCTCAGTGGGTCAGTCTAATACTAATGCAATTCCAAGGGAGAAGAAATTTATATGTGTGGAACAGCTATGAAAATAAAACCCATCCCCATATTTTTGGGTCCCTAACAAAATTGGGGAGGACGTTTAGCAATATATCAGCAGATCTGCCTCTCCCTTCCACACTCGGTTTGTCAAGTGTGTTTTCACGACCCATTTCAGTCCCTTTGGATCCAACTCAAGGTGCCATGGGAAGAAATAGTGTGAGCGGCATTGGACATGGTGGGTATTATCCAGGCAAGTTTTCCTTAACATTGGGGCACCTGCTTCAGGGCCACTTGTGTTTCCAGCTGCGGCAAACAGCCATTTGGTTCTCCTAGCAAGATGAAGCACAGTTGAAGGCAGAGGACTTCCTTAGAAAGGGATCGTCAGAAAATTAGCAGCTTGCAAATTTGGAAATAGTTTTAAAAACTTGAGAATTCGCTACAACATTCTGAGCTGACATTTTGCCATTTCAAGTTGTATCAAACGTTCAAAATGATTTTCTCAGAAGAAAAATGCATGCTACTTTGAAGTTTGGGTCGCTTTCTCTAACCGGGAGTGATGTGTGTATTCCTATCACATCTCTCTCCACCCATTTCTGCAATATCAACAAATAGTTCCAGATTGGTTTATGTTTAGTAAAACTTCAGAAATGTAACCTTCTTTTTCCAGAGCAATGTATCCTATAAACCAAACAAATGTTTTATGATGGAGTTTGATTTTGAAGAGTGAGTTCTATTCTGCAGGAATATTAGGGGGGAAAGTGGTGTAAACCTGTTCACATCCCATTCTAGTGGACACCAATCCCCAAGTATCTAGACATATAGAAATGTTAAAATTTGCAAGAACTGCATTCATTTCTGCAATTGGAGAACCATTTCTTCACAGAGAGGCAGGTCAGTAACTTCCCTCAGATTGAGAAAGACCAATCAAATTGAGAAAGAAGGCCAAATAATGGAGATATTCTTTCCTTGGCAAGAGGAAAAGATTCAAGTATCCAGAGAAAAAGTATATATCAATTAAAAAAACTCAAATCAACAAAATATGGAAACTTTTTTTAAAACCTTCTCAGCCTTTAATATTTTCATGCACACCTTCATCCATTAGCCCCACACTAACATCTGAAAACATATGAATGCTCATTAGTGAAATTGGCAGGTGAGAACCATTGTTTCAATGAATCAATGAAATATAACAATGATAGTGACTGTGGTATTTGTTAAGTGCTTACTGTATACAAGATGTGCCTGGTTGCATCTAGCAAACTCCATACTATCTACTTTCACATAAATGATGCACACATTTTTGATGCCATATGGCTAGTTAGAGTAGTGCTACATGTATGCAATGTGAAAGCAGTCTCCTGAAAAACACAAATGCAGCCCATGTAGTAATCTCACATTTTCTGGTGGATTCATATTCTATCTACATTCAACCCTGCCCCTTCTCTGTACATTTCTTGGGCAAAAGAAATGATATCAGAAAACACATACAGGGGTGCCCCCCCAATACAGCTCAAGTACACTATGAATAAGGCCACACCATCAAAAATGATTAGCATTTATTTTCTAATAAAACCATTCACACACACATCCTCCTTGGTATTTGTGCATTTGGAATGTTAAAAAGTAAATTGCAGATGTATGACACTGGTGAAAAAGAGATTGGGTTTTACAAAAGATTTCTGTACTTTCTATGTTTGTTCCATCTACATGGTCTTCAGATTCAAACTGCTTGCTATTACCAACAAATCACACATATTAAGTATCCTCATACACATGATGCCATCACAGAATGGTAGAATCATTTTAGCCAGACATTTTGGTTTCTAGAAGAACAGGAATATACTTTGCTGTCAGAGATCATCACCAAAAGATTGCCTAGCATCAAAATGAGGTTATTTCCTGTTCCTCATTCTTCCTTTGGCTCCCACTTATTCACAGCACTTATGTACATATCCCTATGCTCGGCTGCTTCTTCTATCTGTAATTTATTTTAATGTCTGTTTCCCCCATTAGATTATAAATTCCAGGATCATGTCTACCAACTCTATTGCCTTACACATGCACATAGTATAATGTTGTGCACATAGTAAGCACTTAATAAATACCACCGATTGATTACAAATATTTTTTGTCTATCTGTTTGCCCCACTAGATCGTAAGACTTGGAGGATAGTGATCATGTATCATGCTGGTAGTAATCTGTCAGGCATTTAATACAGTGCTTTGCACTCAAATAACATTGATGATGATAACCATTGCCTAGGGGAAAGAGAACAGGCCTGGGAGTCAGAGGCCCTGGGTTCTAATCCTGACTCTACTACTTACCTGCTGTGTGACCTAGGGCAAGTCATTTAACTTCTCTGCGCCTCAATTCCCTAATCTGCAAAATGGGGATTCAATACCTGATTTCCCTCCTTCTTGGACTGTGATGGCCACACGGGACCTGATTATCTTGTATCTACCCCAGTACTTAGTATGGTGTTTGGCCAGAGAGTAAGAACTTAACACCATTATTACTATAATCTAGCAGTTCCATGATGACATTATTATTACTATTAATATCATCATGGGACTGCTAGATTATAGCACCCACATCCTACTCCTTAGGGCAATTTGGGAGTAGCACAGTTCTGCTGCAAATGCTCAATCTGAGCTCATTCAAGGACACCTTCCCTGACTGCTACCAAAAGAGGGAAAAGCATCCTGGCCCAGTCTACCCAGGCCCAGGACCACAAGTAAATGATGTGTGTGTGGAACCATCCCAGAGGTTTCCATGAGCTCCGAGAGGTGCCAGTAGGGTCCAGACAGAATCAATTCCTCCGGGACCCCAGAGGGGCCCAAGAATCTGACCAGAAGGATCTCTGAACTAGACACAGACTCATCATCATCATCATCATCATCATCATCATCATCATCATCATAGCATTTATTAAGTGCTTACTATATGAAAAACACTGTTTTAAGCGCTGGGGAGGTTATAAGAGGATCAGGTTGTCCCATGGGGGGCTCACAGTCTTCATCCCCGTTTTACAGATGAGGCAACTGAGGGACAGGGAAGTGAAGTGACTTGCCCAAAGTCACACAGCTGACAAATGGCGGAGCCGGGACTTGAACCTATGACCTCTGACTCCAAAGCCTGGGCTTTTTCCACTGAGCCATGCTGCTTCTCTACCAGAATGATACCAGACTCATACCAGACTCATACCAGAATGAACTCACTAGGCTGGATTGCAGCCTAGGGTGCTTCAGATAATGATAATAATGATGATAATTGTGGTATTTGTTAAGGACTTATTATACCCTACATCCCCACATCCGCCAAGCTAGCTCTCTTCCTCCCTTCAAGGACCTACTGAGAGCTCACCTCCTCCAGGAGGCCTTACCAGACTGAGCCGCCTCCTTCCTCTCCCCCTCCTCCCCCTCTCCATCCCCCCCGCCTTACCTCCTTCCCTTCCCCACAGCACCTGCATATATGTATATATGTTTGTACATATTTATTATTCTATTCATTTATTTATTTTACTTGTACATATCTATTCTATTTATTTTATTTTGTTAATATGTTTTGTTTTGTTCTCTGCCTCCCCCTTCTAGACTGTGAACCCACTGTTGAGTAGGGACCATCTCTATATGTTGCCAACTTGTACTTCCCAAGAGCGCTTAGTACAGTGCTCTGCACACAGTAAGCACTCAAGAAATGCGACTGATTGATTGATTGATGTGCCATGCACTGTACTAGGTGCTGGGGTGGCGACAAGCAAATCAGGTTAAACATAGTCCCTGTCCCATGTGGGATTCACAGTCTTAATCCCCATTTTACAGATGAGGTAACTGAAGCTCAGAGAAGTGAAGTGACTTGCCCAAGGCCACACAACATTCAAGTGGTGGAGCCAGGATTCCCAGGTCCACACTCTATCCATTACACCATGCTGTCAGCACCTTCAGAGCATCACTACAATCCACCTCTTCTTCTCCATCCAAACTGCTACCACGTTAATGCAAGCACTTGTCCATTCCCACCTTGATTATTGTATCAACCTTCATACTGACCTCCCTGCCTTCTGTCTCTCTTCACTCCAGTACATATTCCACTCTGCTGCTGAATCATTTTCCTTCAAATATGTTCAGACCATGTTTCCCCACTCCTGAAGAAACTCCAGTGGTTGCCCAGCCAACAAAAACTCACCATTGACTTTAAAGCACTCAATCACCTTGCCCCCTCCTACCTCACCTTGCTACTCTCTTTCTACAACCCAGCCCATACACTTGTTTCCTCTACTGCTAACCTTCTCACTGTACCTTGATCTCACCTATCTCATCACCAACCTCCCACCGTGATCCTAACTCTGGCATGGAATGCCCTCCCTCCCCATATCAGACAGGTAATTGCTCTCCCCCACTTCAAAGACTTACTGAAGGCACATCATCTCCAAGAAGCCTTCCCTAAGCCCTCCTCTCCTCTTCTCCCACTCCCTTCTGCATCACCCTGACTTGCTCCCTTCATTTGTCCTCCCTCCCATCCCCACAGCACATAGGTATATATCGATTATTTATTTATTTATGTATATTAATGTTTGCCTCCCCTTCTAGACTATTAGCTTATTGCGGCCAGAGAATATGTGTTTGTTGCAGCATTATCCTCTCCCAAGCATTTAGGCTAGTGCTTTGCACACTGTAAGCACTCAATAAATACGACAATGAATGAATGCTTCCCTAAGCCACCCTATGGTAAGCCATGGGGTGAGTACAAGTTACTCAGTTCAAAGAGCATGGGGCTCAGACAGGAGACCTGGGCTCTGGACCTGGCCTGTCACTTTCCTGCTGTGATAACTTGGGCAAGACACTTAACTTTTCTGGGCCACAGCTTCCCTCACCTATAAAATAGTGATGAATTACCTGTTGTCCCTTCCTAAGAGTGTGAGCCACTCATGGGGCAGGGACTGTGTCCAAACTGATTATCATCCATCTACACCAGGACACAGTGCTTGGTATATCATAAGTGCTTAATAAACACCAGAAGAAAACACAGAAGTCTCTGTAACAAATTGCGGGGCGGGGGGAGGTGTCACAATCTAAGTGGTAGGGCAAGTAGATGTCTTTTCTCCATTTTACAGATGAGAAAACCAAAGCTCAATAAGTATAAGTGACTTGCCCAAGACCACAAAGCAGGAGAGTGTCATAAATGATTAGAACCTGGCCCTCCCCATGCTACTTCCACTAACTCACCCTGCCTCCTAGAGAATACATCACACCAGCCCACAAAATGTCTGCAGTTTTTTCATGGCTTCCATGTGTTTTTTTTTAATCTAATGATATTTGTTAAGCACTTACTATGTGCCAGGCGCCATACTGAGTACTGGGGTAGATAAAAGATAATCGGGTTGAACACAAGCCTCTGTCCCACATGGGGCTGATAGTCTTAATCCCCATGTTACAGATGAGGTAACTGGGGCATAGAGAAGCTAAGTGACCAACCCACGGTCACACAGCAGACAAGTTGCTGAGCAAAACTTGGCCAGTGCTAATGTCAGAAAGGCACATTTCATATCATCATCAATCGTATTTATTGAGCGCTTACTATGTGCAGAGCACTGTACTAAGCGCTTGGGAAGTACAAATTGGCAACATATAGAGACAGTCCCTACCCAACAGTGGGCTCACAGTCTAAAAGGGGGAGACAGAGAACAAAACCAAACATACTAACAAAATAAAATAAATAGAATAGATATGTACAAATAAAATAAATAGAGTAAAAAAAAATATGTACAAACATATATACATATATACAGGTGCTGTGGGGAAGGGAAGGAGGTAAGATGGGGGGGATGGAGAGAACAACCTGGCCACGTATTCCGTACCAACTTCATCCCTGCTCTTTAGTTGCCCTCATTTCTGAGGGAAGAGGAGGCATGCATAGCATACTGCCATGTCTCAACCATTATTATGATTTTATTAGAGACCAAGTGAGAAGACTGATCGATCTTACTTGATCAAAGCTTACTTCTCACGAACCAGTTTCGGCCAGTCTCTATTTCCTCACTTGACTGGGAAAGAGCTGAGGGAAAATAAATGAATCAATTAATCCTATAGTTACTTTCTGCAAGCCATTCTGAAGACACATGTTCCTCTGTCTCTCTATGTAATCCCTATGCTTCTGGTGCTGCTTCTTCCAGGAGGTTACGAGAAACCTAGCATCACGTAAATACTCATTGCAACCTACTTCACTGGAATGTGCTTTCAGTATTACAAGTGCGGCTCCACAAGCGCTAAGTGTTAAGGCCACAAATACAGCTGCATCAGCATTTCTAGTCTATGATAAGATTGGTTTGTTTGTTTTCTAAATATGATTAGCCAACTAGAAGAGTTCTGAGCAGTTTGAAAAGCACCCTGCTAGGCTATCCTACCTTGGGACGTGATGCTGTGTCGGTGGTTGGTGAATATCTCTCTTCTATTATTTACAAAAAGAAATGATGTAAAAGGCACAGGAAAGGAATGTAACTACCGCCCATTCTAAAAGCTGCATTTATTTTATTTTATTTTAGAAATCTATGCATTATGTATGGCTTTACATAAATGGTTTTATAGAATCTCCTAAATGATTTACCACGAGGCATGTGTTGATTAGAATCACGGCTTATTTAGAGGAGACTTGTTTACCCTACAGCATTTAATGCATTGAGACATGTTTCAACTTAACAGTGACACCGGTAAACCAAAGTTACTGATCTACCTAGTGAGTTATAAAACTTGCAACATGCTGTAAACAGCTCTGTCATTTTATTTAGCATATTGCATTGTGTGAGCTGCCTTATTTATCTAGTGGTAAATCTTTATGTATCAAAAATGCTACAGAAGGCACAACAAATAAATTACCAACAGACACTAACATCTGACTAGTTAATCAAACAAATAGGACATGTAACAAAGAGAAAAGCTATAAATATTGACAACAAGCTGCTTCAGTCACAAAAACATTCAATACTTCAGTTCTCAAGTGTGAGTTTTATATCAGTCCCCTGGAAACAGTTTGTATCCTCCAATAAATTTTTACAGTTGATTCACCTGCCTGATACCCTTCAGCCATTTCCTTCAGAAGCTGTCAAACCCGCCAACTATAATATATGGCCCGACCAACAAGAACAGCTGTAGCCATTCTCTCTGCTGGTTCCTGTACCCTGTTCTGCATAAAATAATACATCAAGATTAATTGATTTCCCGTCAGTCTCACAGAACAGAAAATTAATTTTCATGTAGCTATTTTCCCCAGCATATGAATTTTGTACATGGCAAGTAATTTAAGTTTTTAATTATTCATGAGCAATGGGGGGGTGGGGGGGTGAGTGAGCTGGAGAGAGTGTGTGTGTGTGTATCGGGGGGCTGGGGTTGGGGGGTGGGGAGGGTACACGAAACATGATGAAGTGAGCTTATGAAAACCCCAAGGCCAACGCCTGGGCCCTGGCTTGTGCTGAGGCAACAACAGCGTTCACTAATGCCCACATAAATAATATATGTATTAACATACATCTTCGTAGAACACCAATTTCTCTCACTCTGACCTAAGACTATCAGGTCATGCAGCAGTATTTTGTCAAAGTCTCTGTGTTGGTTACATACGACACCCTTGCGGGGGGAAATAGCGAACGTGTCAGCCATACTGGTTTGACCTCTGTGAGCACCTAGACAATGCACATGTCCAGAGCACGAGGGGAAGGTAATTTAACGGTCAGTGTTTGAGTGGGACAGAAGTGAAAGCCGCTAATCGGCCAGGTGCTCTCTCAGCAAGTCCTCCCTTTGCAGGTGACATTGACTTGTGGAAAAGAAAAATGTCACAGGGAAAATAAGAGGGAAGCGCTTGGCTTGCTTTAGTCTAATCTTTCAGAGACACTCTCCCCAGCTCCAATGAAACATTCAGCCTCTTCAAATAAGGAAAATCTCCCCTTGAGTGCCCAGATCAAACAAATTTGCTAAGAGGCAAACAAAAATGCTCCCACAATAGCTACTGGGAAATTTCCTTGATATGCTCTACATAAATTTTACAGTAGGTAAATACTGTGTAGCTCATTTCTAGATGCGTAATTTGTCCGGAACACCTCAAAAGAGCACTCCTCTGTATCCCAGGTAGCTCTGAAGCCATTTTGTTATTGATTATTTATTCACTCTATCCTTCTACCTAAAGTAATGGCACTTTGTGTGAAATTGAGGGATTTCTACAAAAATTGATCTTTTCCATGTTATGTGGAAAGTTAAGTGGCCCTGTGGAAAGAGAATAGGCCTGGGAGCCAAAGGACCTGAGTTCTAGTCCCAGCTCTGTCACATGTCTGCTGTGTGACCTTGGGCAAGTGACAACTTTTTTATGCCTCAGATTCCTCATCTGTGAATACTGAGCCCCACATGGGACATGGACTGTGTCCAACCTGATTAGCTTGTGTCTTAATACAGTGCCTGGAACATAGTAAGTGCTTAACGAATATCATAATTATTATTACTCCAGCGTTTAGTAAAATGCCTGGCACACAGTAAACACTTAAATACCACAAATAAACAAATAATAGTCAAGACAGAGTCAACTTTTGGTCTTTCTCAGTTTGGTGGGGGGGTTTTCCTCTGTAAAGTGTGCAGTATGAACATAGGACGAAAGGAAGTTACTATAAACTTCCAAGTAAATAATAAAAATGTTCAATTATAACTTCAGCCTGTATCCTGGGCAGTGAACTGCTAATATTATTACTGGGACCATGCTACATGCTGGTAGCACCGGCATTAAAGTTTTTCCAACGTTCCCATTATAAAACCTGCTTTCCAGGGGTTTATAGCTCTGTTGTAAAAACTTACTTCACACACAGAAACTTGGCAACTGTGCAATAAGTGGTGCATGGGGATTTTTTAATACCATTTCGGAATGGAGATTCCGGGTTATATTTTTATTATCTAGATGGCCGCATAGGCAACAGTTACTTGACATGTTTTGTCAAATATCTAATTATTATTATTGCTGTATGGCTAGGTTAGGCAAGAAAGCCATTTTTGATGGTTTGTGGGGTTTCTGTGGAAAGAGAGGGTTAGTCTTTGTGTCACTGTTAAAAAGGGACAAGGAAATTAAATGCAGCATTGACAGACCAGCAACAAAGACTCACCTTTAGAGCTGCTACACATACGCAAATCCTTTCACTCATGACACATCCCAGGGCCGGGATACATGTCTGTTCCCCTCTAATCTCCTGGAGACATTCACTGAAAAGAGTCACTCAGGCCTAGAGAAGAATGTGTTAAAACACAGGCACCATGGAATTTAGCGAGCGCTTGACCGATTTTTCTGAAGCATTCAAAGAGCAAGATACATTTGGCAATAGCTCACCTTGCTGAATGTTTTTTTAAAGAATTAAAAGACTGTGCCTTTACAGCTCAATGTATTCACACCATTTGGAGTGGACAGGAGCAGAAACAAAATAAGAGGTCACATCGCCACTTAATATGATCGAGTCAGCATCCTAATCATTTCTCTCCTGTAACAGGATTAATCAGTGTTGGTTGTCAGTATTTACTCTTGCTGGGGAGATGGGATTCTCCGTGTGGTGCATTTTGTTTTAGGGTTTTGTTTTGCTTTCAGGAGGTTGGGGGTGTTCGCTTCATCAGTCTTGTTCTGAGGAGAATCTCATGGAGACATAAATGAACTCATTATGTGGGCCATAAAAAATGTGATGGCAATTCTGTAACTAAACATTAAAAACTTCTTGAAGTCGGAGCTGCTGTTGGCATAGCTTAAAGGTCTTTGTTTCTGTAAAGTCAATTGAATGTTTCTATTTCTAAGTCTAGCAGAGGTTCTAATTATTGTTAGAAGCTTAATTAGCATTTAGTATTACATTACAACAACTGCAGCAAAATTGTACCCATTCTCCAATAAGCAGTATTCACAGTGTGCAATCAAGCTGCTGTATGGAGCAATGAGAATTAATAGCACGGCACGACAATGGTAAATCCTACAACTCCCGCTGTGTGTGTTTAATAATTTTTCACTCCTTCCAGATTGTTCCCATCAAGCACAATTCCCAAGATCCTAATCAACCACACTCCCCATCAATACTACACAGAGATCTGAGCACTGAAAATTATCTGCAATTTCAAAAAGTGCTTTGTTGCATTATTAGGCCACTGACCTAAGAGGTAATGGGTAAATAGTTTCTGAAAAATGTCCAAAGCACAACATAAATTAAAGCTTATAGTCTCGCCTGCTGTTCTCACTATAGCTATAACTGCAAACTATTATGGTTTTTACACAATATTCCAAACTATAATTTTACACCATAATAGTGGTGCAAAGTGCCAAGTATTCCACATTCACACGCTCCTTCGTTTACTATCCCAGAAGAGGTTTTCAGCAGGGAATGATGCATTAGCACTTTTATAATGATTTTGGGGCCCCTCTCTCCCTCCTGGAAAAAAAAAAGAAGAAGAATTCAAATCTAAGCGTATTTGTGGGGGACAAAGTCAGCCATATGAGTTTAGCCACTTATAGGGTTATCATATCTCAGACAAATATGTGGGGATGTGAGGGTGGAATATGCCAAACGTTGTTTATGATGAGATTATTGTGTATATTTGGAAAGAAGCCAAATTCCCACAAAGATGAGAGGGGGAGGTTAAAACTATCGAATAACCATCTTCAACACAAATGATTGGTGAAAAATGATTGTTGGTGTTACTGGGCACCCAGGGCTGGTGCCAGGACAAAAGGGGTAAAAATTCTTCATGGAACAAGCTAGCCACATCAACCAGAACCGGGCTACCACACAACAAGTAACATGATCACACAACTGTTATTGTTCCAAACACAGTGGAGCAGCATTAAAATGCAATACCTCACTGTGACTCCCTCAGTTGCAGGCAGGATCACTGGCTTTGGGTTTTTAATCTTGAAACACTCTAGGAAATGTTTTTGGATTAACCCAGACTGAGGAGGTGTTAAAGGTCTAATTGCTGAATTCAAATGCACTTTCTGTGTAAAGCATTTTCAAGTGCTTAAACCAACTTTGGACATATTCTTTTACTTGCTGTACCAAAAGAGATCTTTAAACCCTCTGCTGATTGATCGGCTACGTCTATTGTCATATTCACAATGCTGACGGCTTCCTGATGAATAAACTAAATTTTACCTAAAGGGGTCACAAAATTTCTGTGCCATAGAGACTTTCATAATGTGGATGTTCAATCAGTAGTACTACCTTTCCATCCTCCAACTCCTTTTAAAAATCTGAGTTCAACATTAATAACAGCCTCCAGGATTAGGCAGAAAACGTCTCCCTCACGTTATTTCTTTGGCACTGCCATTGATTTCTATGAGGATTTGGTGGAGCCAAGGGCCAAGACACTTTCCCTGCAGTAACTATTCTGAATCTGAAAGCCCTCTGAAAAATCCAAACATTTGCCAACTGGATTTTTTTTTTTTTTACAACTTCCTTTGGATTTGGGTTTCCAAAAGTTCTCCCTGGATGTGAAAAGGAATATTTCTTGTTCATGACCTGGCCTCTGGAGTTTCCTGACATTTGCTGGCATGCTTTTATCTACCCATCAAGAACACTAGAAAAGTAGAGATATGATAGAGGAGAAGCCACTGGCCAAAGGAGTAAAATGATAATAAAATAACAATAATGATGACATTTGTTTAGCACTTACTATGTGTAAAGCATTGTTCTAAATTCTGGGGGAGATATGAGCTAAATCGGGTTGGACACAGTCCATGTCCCTCATGGGGCTCCCAGCATTAATCCCCTTTTTCTGAGGCCAGAGAAGTTATGTAACTTGCCCAAGGTCACACAGCTGATAAGCGGTGGAGCTGGGATTAGAACCCAGGTCCTGATGGAGTTAGGGTTCTGTTAAAACCCTTACATATATCTTACCTAAAGGTTTGCAGAGATACTGAAGAGATATTCTGCTTTCTTCTAAAAATCAGTACCTAAACTCCAAAGCTCCATTCACCATCTCCCTACCTTTTCCAAATAATGATAATAATGGTATTTAAGTGTTTACCATGTGTCAAAGTCTAAAATGCTGGGGCAGAGAGTCATCCCATATGGGCTTCCTAATCTAAGAGGTAAGAAGAGCAAGAGTCTTATTCCTATTTTAACAGTATTTGAAGTAGTAGTATTTAAGTATTCACAATGTGCAAAGCACTACACTAAATTCTGGGAAGACTATGTGGCTGAGAATTAGGCACAATTCCAATCAATCAATCAATCGTATTTATTGAGTGCTTACTTTGTGCAGAGCACTGTACTAAGTGCTTGGGAAGTACAAGTTGGCAACATATAGAGACAGTCCCTAACCAACAGTGGGCTCACAGTCTAAAAGGGGGAGACAGAGAACAAAACCAAACATACTAACAAAATAAAATAAATAGAATAGATATGTACAAGTAAAATAAATAAATAGAGTAATAAATATGTACAAACATATATACATATATTCCAGAGCCTAGACGGGTTCACTATCTAAGAATAAAGGGGGTACAGAGGTTTACTCAAAGAAGCATAAGGAGAAATGAAATAACAAAAACACTAGAGCAATGAAAGTAGTGGTGCAGTAGAAACAAAGAGGGTAATTCCTCCATATACTATAAATTCCTTAAGGGCAAGGATAGCATCTACCTACTGTATTACACTGTAGTCCCCCAAGTGTTTAGGACCCTATTCTGCATGCCATAGGTGCTCAATAGCTACTATTGAGTGTTTACTTTTTATGGCACTTGTTATGCACTTAATATTTGCCAGCCACTGTACTAAGTGTTAGGGTGGATTCCAGCTCATCAGACTGGACACAGCCCTTATGGGGCTCACCGTATTCCCATTTTACAGATGAGGTAACTGAGGCACAGAGAAGTTAAGTGACTTGTCCAAGGTCATGGAGCAGATAGGTGGCAGAGCCGGGATTAGAATCCAGGCCTTTCTGACTAGCAGGCCCATGTTCTACCCACTAAATACTGTACTAGGCCCTTGGGAAGCACCAAATAACTAGGGGAAAATTATAATAATAATAATTGTATTTGTTAAGTGCTTACTATGTGTTAAGCACTGTTTTAAGCACTGGGATAGATACAAGGTTATCAGGCTGTCCCACGTAGGGCTCACAGTCTTAATCCCCATTATACAGATGAGGTAACTGAGGCACGGAGAAGTTAAGTGACTTGCCCAAAGTCACACAGCTGATAAGTGGCACAGAAAGTGAAAACAAGCAGTAGGGTTCTGTGACTGGAGAGGTAGGGAGTAGGGGATCCTCATGGCTCCCATTCCCACGCTCTTTCCACTGTTGCCCTGCTGCTTCAGGGAAAAAGAATGGATTTCTCTCATTTCCCTCAATCTAGCTTTCTTTCAAAGGAATGTTGTTACATCTACACTGCACTTCAATCATTCTTTCATTCATTTGATCATATTTATTGAGCGCTTACTGTGTGCGGAGCACTGTACTAAGAGCTTGGAAAGTACAATAGAAGAAGTACAACAGAAGTACAAGAGAAGCAGCGTGGCTCAGTGGAAAGAGCCCGGGCTTTGGAGTCAGAGGTCATGGGTTCGAATCCTTACTCCATCACGTGTCTGCTGTGTGACCCTTGGGCGAGTCACTTAACTTCTCTGAGCCTCAGTTACCTCATCTGTAAAATGGGGATTAAGACTGTGAGCCCCACATGGGACAACTTGATCACCTTGTAAACCCCGCCCCCAGAGCTTAGAACAGTGCTCTGCACATAGTAAGTGCTTAACAAATGCCATTATTATTATTATTATTATTATTCTCTGAGCCTCAGTTCCCTCATCTGTAAAATGGGGATTAAGACTGTAAGCCCCACGTGGGACAACTTGATCACCTTGTATCCCCCCCCCCAGTGCTTAGAACAGTGCTCTGCACATAGTAAGCACTTAACAAATGCCATTATTATTTTATTATTATTACAATACAGCAATAAAGACAATCCCTGCCTACAGCGGGCTTACAGTCTAGAAGAGGGGAGACAGAGACCAACACAAGTAAACAGGCATCAATATAAATAGAATTATAGATATGTACATATATACATAAGTGCTGCAGGGCAGGGAAGAGAGAGCAAATGCAGCAAGTTGAGGTGAAAAGGAAGGGAGGTGGAGCTGAGGAAGAGGGGGCTTAGTCTAGGGAGGCCTCTTGGAGGAGGTGCACCTTTAGTAGGGCTTTGAAAGGGGCAAGAGTGATTGTTTGGGAGATTTGAGGACAGAAGGCGTTGCAGGCCAGAAGTAGGACATGACCCAGGGGTTGGCAGTGAAACGAGAGAGATCAAGGCACAGTGAGAAGATTAGCACCAGAGGAGTGGAGCGTGTGGGCTGGGATGTAGAAGCAGAGAACGGAGGTGAGGTAAGAAGTGGCAAGGTGATGGAGAGTTTTGAAGACAATAGTGAGGAATTCTTGTTTGATACAGAGTATGATAAGCAACCACTGGAGATTTTGGAGGTGGGGGGGGTGAAATGCCCTGAACGTTTCTGTAGAAAGATAATCCAGGCAGCAGGGTGAAGTATGGATTGAAGTGGGGAGAGGCAGGAGGTTGGGAGGCTGAAGCAGTTGTCCTGTCAGGATAGAATGAATGATTGTACTAATGCGGTAGTGGTTTGGATGGAGAGGGAAGGGCGGATCTTGGCGATGTTATGGAGGTGAGACTGGCACAAACTGCAATGTTATTGGAACAGGGTGGATTCACTGTTATTCAAATGCTGAGTGCCTATCTCCCATTCCTTCTAGCAAAACAATTAAATTGGCAAATTCAATTTCTAAAACAACCACCACTACTTTCACTTCATCTCAGTCCACACCCTATGACAGTCTCCTCCATTAATCAATCAGTGGTATCTACTAAATGCTTATTGTGTGCAGAACACTGTACAAGACACTTGGGAGAGAGCCTAATACCATAAAATTGCTAATAACGATAATAATACTTGTGGTATTTGTTAAGTGCTTACTACGTGCCAAGCACTGTCCTAAGTGCTGGAGTAGATACAAGCAAATTGGGTGGACACAAAGTCCATTTTAATCTCCATTTTAAAGATGAGGTAACCAAGGCACAAAGGAGTGACTTGCCCAAGGTCTCACAGCAGACAAGTGCTGGAGTCAGGATTAGAACCCAGGTCCTAACTCCCAGGCCCATGCTCTACCCCCTAGGCCAGGCTGCTTTGGTAGACACTGAGTTCTGACCTCCAGAACCTTACCATAAGTGATAACATTCTAAATTTTAGGATTATAATCTCATCCCACCATAGAACTAATTTTATGAATAACAGTGAGCACAGAAGGCAAATGCCACCATATGCTGAGGTTCAATTCTGCAGAGAACTTTCTTTCTGTAGATAATGTAAACAGACTACACTGGTGACTGGATCTGGGAATTGGGGCCATCCAATGAAACAAAAATAATTTTGGTACTTGTTAAGTGCTTACTATGGGCCAACTGAATATGTGCCTTTCACCACTACAGACTACGTGTACTTCCCCAAATATATTTATTTTCCATATTAATTCTCCTCTCCCAGATACAATATTCAATTTCGGTAATGTTCTTGCCCAGCAAATGAGTGTAAAATACCTAGTTGTGATGTGTTGTTATTTAACCTAGTATGTCTGTTCCATTTCATTTAAAATTTTGAGCCCAATAGGCTTAATCCAGAATCTTGAGCACTGAACTGGGTTACCATATGCTGGTTTTGATTTGTATTTCCATCCGTATCAACCCAAGCATCCTTATATAGACACCAGCAACGTGCATGATTTATAGCAAGTCAGTCAAGGCAAAGCCTATAGCTTCCTTTCACTATTTGACGTTATCAGATTACTTCAGAAGCTGGCAGCAGCTACCATAAGTAACAAGCTGTCACAGTAAATAAATCACTCGCTCAGAAGTAACAGTTAAAAAATATAGATTAGTACAAGCAGAGGTCAGGTTTAGTAATTTTTATTTTTTTGTATTTGGTGCTTACCCCTTCAGCAAATTTACCAAGCAGGGCTGTGTACTTTATTTGAAATGAAAAGATAAACAAAGAATATAATGTTTTCATGAGTAACTTCTAAATTCAATATCCACATTAGAAACTGAAGAGTCATGACACAAATGTTTGCAACTCCTGTGTATAAAACATAGAACAATCAATTTGCAATCACCCAGAGACGTCCATGGTACCGGGCAACAACAAACCTGGCTTTGTGAAGAGCAAATCATGCCAGACCAATTTAATTTCCTTCTGGGACAGTGACAGGTCATGTAGATAAAGGAGAAGCAACAGATCCAATCTATCAAGACTTCAGTACAGCTTTTGATTCTGTCCCATAGGACAGCCTCCTCTACTAGCTAGGAAGATACTTCCCAAGCCAGGGTTTCTCCATCAGTGTTTTGTGGCAAACCAGAAGGTCTTGGGATCCCCCCTTTGTCCCTGAGACTGCTGACGGCAGATGTGCTCACACTCTAGGGAGTGGGCCCGCGTATATTTATTCAAATCAAAGATGGTTGGGCCACCAAGGAAAGGAGTCGGTGTGGTCTGTGAGGACACATCTTCCTTTTACGCACAGAAGTTTCTAAGGAGAGGAGAAGGAAGAAGTAGAGACTAAGAAGAAAGGCAAAATGATGAGGTGTGCTGACAGACTACTCCTCATGCCTTGGATACACCCCCAACCAAAAACAAACAAAAAACCAAACACAAACCGCTGAGAAGCTCATCTAGGCCCAGTTACTGTAACATGGGAGGGAGAACATCGACAAAGGACAGCTATTGGAAATATCCAAATTATTGAATCAGCACAGTGTTCTGTGAGGCAAAATGATGGGGCCTAAAACAGCTGAAATCTCCCCACTTGGCAGGGCATTATCTTGTGATGCACAGCTGAAGAGAAGAAAACCAAATGAAAAGGCCAATTAGCTGGAGTTTAACGGGCATCACCGCACTCTGTCTAGCAAATAGGGCATCAGTAGGAGAGCAAACCACATAAAGGTGAAAGTCTGTGGTGTCCAACCTCCCAAACGGTTAGTGGCTCAGTGGAAAGAGCACGGGCTTTGGAGTCAGAGGTCATGGGTTCAAAACCCAGCTCCACCAACTATCAGCTGTGTGACTTTGGGCAAGTCACTTAACTTCTCTCTGTCTCAGCTACCTCAGCTGTAAAATGGGGATTAAAACTGTGAGGCCCCTGTGGGACAACCTGATCACCTTGTATCATCATCATCAATCGTATTTATTGAGCGCTTACTGTGTGCAGAGCACTGTACCAAGCGCTTGGGAAGTACAAGTTGGCAACATATAGAGACAGTCCCTACCCAACAGTGGGCTCACAGTCTAATAGGGGGAGACAGAGAACAAAACCAAACATACCAACAGAATAAAATAAATAGAATAGATATGTACAAGTAAAATAAATAAATAAATAAATAAATAGAGTAATATGTACAAACATATATACATATATATACATATATATATATATATATCCTATCATATGTATCCTCCCCAGAGCTTAGAACAGTGCTCTGCACATAGTAAGCGCTTAACAAATACCATCATTATTATTGTTATCTGTACCCAAGACACATCCAGGTTCTTCAGCAGTTTCATCAGTGTCCCCTGTGTACCAAGTTCAAAGTCAGAGGGAAAGATAAGATGAACAAAAACGTTGGGAATACTGTCTGCACTGAAGCAATGTTCAAAGGAACACAGCTTCCTTGCATGGGCCATGGTAGGAAAATGGTGGATAGCAGAATTCTCAGAAGTTGCTATGCTGTGAACTGGAAGATGGTACCTGCCAACTGTGTCTCCCCCTTCTAGACTGTGAGCCCGCTGTTGGGTAGGGACCGTCTCTATATGTTGCCAACTTGTACTTCCCAAGTGCTTAGTACAGTGCTCTGCACACAGTAAGCGCTCAATAAATACAATTGAATGAATGAATGGGAAAGCAGAACAATGATTTTAATGACTGAAAGACAAAATGATTGAAAACCTTCCCCAGTTAAGCCCTCTTTTCCCTGACTCCATCTCACTTCTGCTTCACCTATTCACTTGGATCCATATTCTTCGGACATTTAGTATTCACCCTACCCTCAACACCACAGCACCTACACACACATCTGCAAATTTTATTTATTTTAATGTCTGTCTCCATCTCTAATAATAATAATAACAACGATGGCATTTGTTAAGCACTTACTATGTGTGAAGCACTGTTCTAAGCTTTAGCGGGGATACAAGGTGATCAGGTTGTCCCACGTGGGGCTCACAGTCGAAATCCCCATTTTACAGATGAGGTAACTGAGGCCCAGAGAAGTGAAGTGACTTGCCCAAAGTCACACAGCTGACAAACAGCGGGGCTGGGATTAGAACCCATGACTTCTGACTCCGAAGCCCGTACTCTTTCCACTAAGCCACGCTGCTTCTCTAGACTGTAAGTGCACTGTGGGCAGGGAACATGTCTACCAACTCTATCGTATTGTACTCTCCCAGACACTTAGTACAGTGCTGTGGACACAGTCAGTTCCCAATAAGTACTACTGACTGACAGTGAAGCAGTCTTAAACAATGTGACACTTCAGTGGAATACTGGGAGACCACAGAAACAGACCATCCTAGCAGACAAAAAAAAATATCAAGGGAGAGGTTGCTCTCTTCAAGCGAGAGCTTCACAAAGATGGGGTTTCCAAGAGGCAGTGCCAAAAAAGACTGAGGTCTCAAGGGACAAACCCATTTGGATAGCATGAAACTCTATCTAGGTGTTATCAATATATGTGTTATCTAGGTGTTATCAATATCTAGGCGTTATATAGGTGTTATCTAGGTGTTATCAATAAGGCCCTACTGAGAGCTCACCTCCCCCAGGAGGCCTTCCCAGACTGAGCCCCTTCCTTCCTCTCCCCCTCGTCCCTCTCTCCATCCCCTCCATCTTACCTCCTTCCCTTCCCCACAGCACCTGTATATATGTATATATGTTTGTACATATTTATTACTCTATTTATTTTACTTGTATATATCTATTCTATTTATTTTATTTTGTTAGTATGTTTGGTTTTGCTCTCTGTCTCCCCCTTTTAGACTGTGAGCCCATTGTTGGGTAGGGACTGTCTCTATATGTTGCCAACTTCTACTTCCCAAGCGCTTAGTACAATGCTCTGCAAACAGTAAGCGCTCAATAAATACGATTGATGATGATGATGATGATGATCAATGCAAAGGGGAAAATAAGTGTCGATCTTTTCACATGGATAAGATCTCACAGAGAAGCAGCATGGCTTAGTGGAAAGAAGGAGGGCTTGGGAATCAGAGGTCGTGGGTTCTAATCCCAGCTCTGCCGCATATCAGCTGTGTGACCTTGGGCAAGTCACTTAATTTCTCTGTGCCTCAGTGACCTCATCTGTCAAATGGGGATTAAGACTGTGAGCCTCACGTGGGACACCCTCCCTCTGCCCTACCCCCTTCCCCTCCCCACAGCACTTGTATATATTTGTACATATTCTATTTGAGAAGCAGCACGGGTCAGTGGAAAGAGCATGGGCTTTGGAGTCAGAGGTCATGGGTTCAAATCCCAACTCTGCCAATTGTCAGCTGTGTGACTTTGGGCAAGTCACTTAACTTCTCTGTGCCTCAGATACCTCATCTGTAAAATGGCGATTAAGACTGTGAGCCCCCGGTTGTACAACCTGATGACCTTGTATCTACCCCAGTGCTTAGAACAGTGATTTGCACATAGTAAGCACTTAATAAATGCCATTATTATTATTATCATCTTCAACTACTAAGGCCAGCATTTGTTTTCCCTGTCTCTCTGTGCATATATAACTATATGTGTATGCATGTATTAAATAACAATACTTGTGGTATTTGTTAAGTGATAACTGTGTGTCAGGCACCATACTAAGCACTGAGGTGGACACAAGCAAATCGGGTTGGACACACGTGGGGCTCCCAGTCTCAATCACCATTTTACAGATGAAGTAACTGAGACACAGAAAAGTAAAGTGACCTACCCAAGGTCACACAGAAGATAGGTTTTGGAGCTGGGATTAGAACTCATGACCTTCTCCTGGGCCCATGCTCAACCCACTACACCATGCTGCATCTCTGTATATGTGTGTATTCAAACAGATACATCTATATGTGTATATATACATATATGTGTGTACATATATGTATTGACTTGCCTATACATGTGTATGTGTACACATATATACCCATACACACCCACATGTGCACATACACATGTACATATACACATATGTACCTATACATTTGTAGAGGTAAATATACACCCATTTATGAATGTGGAGACAGAATGAATGGCTCAAGGTCACACAACAGGCCAGGGCAGGGCAGGGATTAGAACCCCAGTTTAATGACCACCCCCCCTCCCTCCCACACACTTTCCACTAGCCCACACTGCCTTCCATTGTGAGATGAGAGGGTGTTGGGAACTATGAACTGAAGTGTCTGGAGCTCACAATGAGTGGGAATAGGCATTGCTCCTTAGCTTTCCTTTCACATACACCTTAATGAAGCAGCTCAAGTAAATACAAAAAAAATTGACCAACTCACGAAAATTTAAGAATTTGTTCCACAAGAGAGACAGACAAATTAAAACCAGTGTTCTTTATAACTTGTCCAGCACATCGCTATACTTGCTCTTGGAAAGTGGCTGTTTCCTTAAATGCAAAATGGGGATTCCATATCAGTTCTCCCTCCTACTTAGACCGCGAGCCCCATGTTGGGACTGTGCGCATCCTGATTAACTTGTATCTATCCCAGCTCTTAGAACACTGCTTGACATGTAGTAAGTGCTTAACAAATACTGTTATGAATTAATTAGGGCTGATTTAGTGGCCTCAAGACTGATCCTTGGGTACTTATAACCACACCCAGTTACAACTCCAGGAGCAATCCACACCATCATGAATGGTGGCCTAATGAGATAACCATGACTTGGTGCAACACAACTGAAATTTTCATGAGAAAAGTAGTTTTCTATTTGTCAAAAGATATCATTGATATCATTATCAATAATAATAAAATTCTGGTATCTGTTAAGTGCTTACTATATGACAAGTACCATACTAAATGCTAGGGTACATATGAGATAATTAGGTCCCACATGGGGTGCACAGTCTATGTAAGAGGGAGAACACTCTTGAAATTCCATTTTGCAGATGAAGAAACTGAGGCACAGAGAATAATAACAATAATAATGATGGCATGTGTTAAGCCCTTACTATGAGCCAAGCACTGTTCTAAGCCCTGGAGTAAACACAAGGTAATCAGGTTATCCCACGTGGGGCTCATAATGTCAATCCCCATTTTAAAGATGAGGTAACAGGCGCAGAGAAGTTAAGTGACTTTCCCTAGGTCACACAGCAGACAAGTGGCAGAGGCGGAATTAGAACCCACGACCTCTGATTCGCAAGCCCATGTTCTTGCCACTAGACCATGCTGCCTAGCAGTCAAATGGAGCATCCGGGATTAGAACCCAGGTCCTTTGATTCCCAGGCCCATTCTACTCGGCCACACTGCTTCTCATCTCATTCTATATAAAAATCAAAGGATCTTCCTCATCATATTGTAGACTTTGCAGTTTTCCAGCAGCTCCCAGATGGGAGACTCAGAGTCAAGTAACTTTGACCCATCTTCTTCCTCTGCCATAGTCCTCAGGCTCTTGTTCCTCTCCCTATCCTCTTTGGGCCATCCTGGGCATGGTTCCAGATGTTTCCAGCTTTGCACATCTCCAAGACCTTGGGTTGCCACCTGGGATATGCCCCTTGCTCCTGATTCCATCTGCTTTAGGCACTCACAGATTCTTAGCTTTTAATAATAGTGGCACTTGTTAGGCCCTTACTAGGTACCAAATACTGTACTAAGCCCTGGAGCAGATACACAGCAACCAGGTTGGACACCGTCCCTATTCCACGTGAGCCTCATTTATTATTCTATTTATTTTATTAGTTATGTGTGTAAATACCTATAATTATTCATTTATATTAATGCTACTGATGCCTGTTTACTTTTTGATGCCTGTGTCCCCCTTTCTACACTGTGAGCCTCTTGTGGGCAGGGATTGTCTCTGTCACTGAATTGTACTTTCCAAGCACTTAGTACAGTGCTCGGCACATTGTAAGCGCTCAATAAATACAAATGAATGAATGAAACAGGAGAAAAGTTTGTTGTATGAGTTTTGCCCATTCCAGCTCTAGGACTCTGTGCCAGTTTCTCTCCCAATCCCCTGTGAGTGGCCAGACTTTACTGAATCACCACGACTAGTGTTCAAGATCATTACTGAGCTACCTGCCCTTCCCAGTGAATAATTAATAATTATAGCAATGGAATTTGTTAAGCAATTACAATGTGCCAGGAACTGTAATAATAATAATGATGGCATTTATTAAGCGTTTACCATGTGCAAAGCACTGTTCTAAGCGCTGGGGTGGTTACAAGGCGATCAGGTTGTCCCACAGGTGGCTCACAGTCTTAATCCCCATTTTACAGATGAGGTAACTGAGGCCCAGAGAAGTTAAGTGACTTGCCCAAAGTCACACAGCTAACAATTGGCAGAGCCGGAATTTGAACCCATGACCTCTGACTCCAAAGCCCATGCTCTTTTCCACTGAGCCACGCTGCTTCTCACGTACTGTACTAAGAGCTGGATGGACACAAGGAAATAGGGTTGGACACAGTCCCTGTCCCACATGGGGTCACAGTCTCAAGCCCCATTTTACAAATGAGGCACAGAGAAGTGACTTGCCCAAAGTCACACAGCAGGAAGTGGTGGACCTGTGATTTGAACCCAGGTCCTTCTGACTCCCAGGACTGTATTCTATCCACAGGCCATGCTGCTTCTCAAGTGAAGCCCAATTCTCCAGAGATCATTCACCTCCTTGCCAGCTTGTGTTCCTCCCTATGGATTCCTGGGCTAGACAATCCAGATGAGCTATTCTCCACTTCTCAGGGTAGAAAAAGAGAGTCCACTCTGATAGCAAAAGGGGCTTTCATGCAGCATGGCCTAGTGGATGGAGTATGGGCTTGGGAGTCAGAAGGATCTGGGTTCTAATCCCATCTCCGTCTTTGTCTGCTGTTTGACCTTGGGCCTGTGCCTCAGTTACCTCATCCGTAAAGTGGGGATTGAGACCGTGAGCCCCATGTGGGACATGGACTGTGTCCAACCCAATTTTCTTGTATCCACCTCAGTGCTTAGTACGACTGACTGACACATAGCAAGTGCTTAACAAATACCACGATCATTATTTTTACTATTATTATTGGAATGCCAAGGTGGCACCTTGTCAGTGCTCAGGGCCAAGACTTCTTCATTCTCTTTAGGAAACTTTAAAAGGATGGATCTCCACTTTGGGAATACACACAACTTTCGCTTGCGATCTCAGTGCATTCAGATTCCCCTTCAGCACTTGAACCATCCCAGGATAACCAATTATGGTTTCTAGGCTCTGATTCCAATTACAGCACATTGTGAGTCAAACGTCTTTTGAAGACTGTGCTGGTTCCAGGGTTGACTTTGGTTATTTTGCCAGATCATACCATATCCTATGAGTTTGGGTTAAAGAACCCAGTGATCTCAGCAAGATTAACAGATGAGTCTTCCTCTTGAGCCCCTCTCAGGGTCACACCTCTAGAGTTTCCAGCACTCTACCAGTCTCGACTACGGGAGGGAGAGTCAAGCAGAGGCATACCCATTTCTTTCTTAGCTTGAGCAGTGGCTAGCGAGTGGAAGGCATTTTACTTCTAGTCAAAGCTCACCTGTGCTGGGTAGCAGTGGCATGAGAGAGAATCGAGGGTGGAGACTCAGGTTTGCTGCGTGGAAGGAGGCAATGGTAAACCACTTACATATATTTACTAAAAAAACTCTGCGGATTCACTACTAAAATGATTGAGATAGAGGTGGGGTGTTCCAGAAGAGATGCGTCCATGGAGTCTCTATGGGTCAGAGATGACTTGACAGCATAAAACACGACAAGCTTCCTCTTGACTCCTACTCGCTGCTTCTCTGCCATAGAAATCATTGCACACTACAGTCTAGATGGGCCATGGTTTGATTATGACTATTTTAAATATTGAATATATCATGAGGATAAGAAGGTTAACAACAGTCTGAAAGAACTCATAGCCATTCCTGCCGCAGAGTTAATATGTTGCCGATTTGTACTTCCCAAGCGCTTAGAACAGTGATCTACACACAGTAAGCGCTCAATAAATATGATTGATTGAATGAGTGAATGAATGAATAAAGAAATCCTCAGCTTTTAACACATGATTGTTGTACCGACCTGGCTAGTTGCTAGCCTGTCTTTACTGTAACTGGCCTTGGACCACTGGATTGTCTTTTGGTTTCTATTGAGTAAAAGAGTCTAAGATGGATTTAATGAAAATCTGAGCTGTATTTTGCTAAATAACCAATAACTCCAGAAAAAACATCCACCTATGAAGCAATTTGAAATGCAAAACTTAGCTGCTGAGAGAAGATATTAGCATTTTTAGTGGAGACAGGTATGCAACAATAAAATTAAATTAGAAAGCTTTATGATATCACTAGAAATGCCCTTTTTCAGCTCCCCAAAATACATACAGAAAAGAAATGAATGAAGAAAACAGAAGCACCCACAGCTTATTTTTCTTTGTTATGTAAACTCGCTAAAACCATCTTTGAGAGATCATTGTATTGTCATGTTAAAATGTGCTGGTTGAAAACAAAATATATTTACTTATAAAGTTACATGCATTAAGAATATGTGTAGATTTAATAGTGTGAAAATAAAGATCGTGTAAAAATATACCACACAAGCATTACCTAGAGCAAATGAAGCCTGTGACCTTTGAAAGTTGAAAAATAGATGTAACAGTGTATATTAATAGTCACACAGCAACCGTGTCTCACAGAAACGTTTCTAAAACTCTAAAGTCCGTACAGGACGTACTTTAAATTTACCTATTCATCTTCTAAAGTCAGTTGAACTTGGTAGTCCAGAAACACAGAGAATCCAGATTTGTCATGCGTACCTTTCCTGTCCACCATGCTTTTCAACTAATGATGGCTCCATTTCACTGCAGTGAGTATAAGCATGGTAGCAGACAAAAGTCTGGTAAGGAACAAAGACGATAAATACCACTAGAGCAAGCTAGAACCTGAATGCTGGGCACAGTGTTCAGAGAATTATTCAAGGGGCAAAAACTAGTTGAAAGCTAGTGAAGCAGGCAGTCCACAATGCAAAATTAACCAATGACCTTTACTGAAGACCATCAGAGGGCAAAACGATTTGCAAGACACTACTTGTGCGGAGCTCAGAAACTAGAGTGGAGAATATAGTCACGTCCATCTATTTGAACACCCCCATCAGACCATTTTCTAGCACAAAGTACAATCTTCTCCCAGCTCCACAGTCAGGTAGGCAATCAAATGTGTGTGAGAAATGGAGAATATCTGTGATCTAGTGTGGTGGTCGGCACTAGATTCACAGTTGCTTCTTTAGACAAATGAACAGTGATGGCCTAGACTTTTATTTATCCACTGATGGATGTTTACTGGAGAATTCCAAGCCCAGCAACTGATAACTGTATCATTCTCTACTGCATATTTTCCCCGTATACCTTCTTTACACTAACGGACAGCCCCCAAAAGGAGACTGGTTGGGTCTGATAAGATACATTTAAAAGAGTTAAGAAATCTCTCTTTCTGTGTTTTACCTCCTGTATTTTCCACTCCACATGAGGTGAGAGCTCCCCTCTCAGTAGGGGCTTCGGTCATGAGAAATGAGTGTTTTTCCCCTTTGCCTGTAAGAAATCTTAAGGCCCTAGAGTTAAAACCATTCAAGCATAACAACTTATATTCCAGCATGCTCACTGATTAGCTAGCTTCCATAACCATAAAGTCAACAATAATCTACCTACATGCCCTTTCTGCAGGTGGTTGACCTATAAATGTTAAGTAAGTCAGTAACAGTTCAGCCTAAATTACATTGGAAAGCATTATGCGTAAACATTAATGCTGCAGCATGTCCTTAACTATACAACTGGGACTTTGGAGTCTGCAAAATAATCTGTTTCCCAATATGATTGTATCTCTCCCCCTTCCCACTATAACTTTTTTTTCCTTTTCCAGCTGCTTTTCTTTTATTGTGACAAAATCCAGTCCTTCTCATGCAATCATTTTAACACATCCTTCTTTAGCATTCTTTCCCTTTATACCACCCCAGCATTCCTAACTCCTTCCATTTAAAACCAAAGCCAAACCTTCCCCCAAATACATCTAGGAGAAAAAGGAACACAGCAAAATCAAATCCATCTCACACTCTTGCCTCTGAACAGGTAGATGATTTGTTAGTATGGTATTTGTTAAGTGCCTTCTGTGTGTCAAGCACTATTCTACACACTAGGGTACACACAAGTTAATCAGATGGAACAGAGTCATTATCCCACATGCAGCTCACTGTGTAAGCATGAGGGAGGACAGGTATTGAAACCCCATTGTACAGATAAGGAAACTGAGGCATAGCGAAGTTAGGCAACTTGCCCAAGGTCACAAAGCAGGAAAGAGGTGGAGCCAGGATTAGAACTCAGGTCCATCACTAAATCCAGTCAGTTTGACATTCATACCACCACTAAAATCCTCCCTTTCCCCTCCATCCAGACTGCTACCATGTCTATCCAATCACTTATCCTATTCCCCCCTTGATTACTGTATCAGCCTCCTTGCTGACCTCCCTGCCTCCTATCTCTCCCCACTCCAGTACATACTTCACTCTGATGCCCAGATCATTTTTATACAAAAACGTTCAGGCCATGATTCTCCACTCCTCAAGAAATTCCAGGGGTTGCCCATCCACCTCCGCAAACAGAAACTCCTCACCACTGGCTTTAAAGCACCCCCACCTTGCCCCCTCCTACCTCACCTTGCTATTCTCCTACTAAAGCAGCGTGGCTCAGTGGGAAAGAGCCCGGGCTTTGGAATCAGAGGTCACGGGTTAAGAATCCCGGCTCCGCCACTTGTCAGCTGTGTGACTTTGGGCAAGTCACTTAACTTCTCTGTGCCTCAGTTCTCTCATCTGTAAAATGGGGATGAAGACTGTGAGCCCCACGTGGGACAACCTCATCGCCTTGTATCCCCCCAGCACTTAGAACAGTGCTTTGCACATAGTAAGCGCTTAATAAATGCCATCATTATTATTATTATTATTATTATAAAGCTCGGCCTGCACACTTGCTTCCTCTAATGCTAACTTTCTCACTGTGCTTCTATCTCATCGCTGACCTCTCGCCCACATAGTGCCTCTGGCTTGGCACCTCCTACTCTCTCCCTCTTCAAAGCCTTATTGAAGCCACATCCCCTCCAAGAAGCTTTCCTTACTAAGCCCTCTTTTCCTTTTCTCCCAATCTCTTCTGCATCACCCTGACTTGTTCCCTTTATTCATTCCCCCTCCCAGCCCCACAGCACGTTTGCATATATCCGTAATTTATTCATTTATATTAATGTCTGTTTCCCTCTCTAGATTGAAAGCTCATTATGGGCAGGGAATGTGTCTGCTTACTGTTATATTGTACTCTCCCAAGTGCTTAATGCAGTGCTCTGTACACAGTAAGAGCTCAATAAATTCGACTGATTTTGACTCTCAGATGCATGCTCTTTCCACTGGAGACATCCAGCCTGAGAAGGTCATGCAAAGAAATGGGCAAAAATCTGGGGAAGGCTTCAAAAAACAAGGTCAAGGTATTTATCTGACCTTCTGAAATGATCAGAGAGGGTTGAACAAAAGACCCCTTGATAAAGTCAGTTTGGCCCCATAGAAAGGTGAAGCCATGGGTTCTGTCATAAATTTGTCTCAAGGTTTTTCATAGCCAAAGGCTCTGCTTTATCTATCAAGGAGTCTGGGAGTTATTCCTCTCCCTTAATGAATTAAATGGAGAAGTGGTTTCAAAGTCATTAAAATCAGATCATTACTGTGATTTTAAGATATCCATCGACTGGAAACATTTGCTGGTAGGGCATCTTACTGGGTCCTTATTCATCCCTGAAATTGTGCTGGTTTTGCAAAGTCACTTCTGTGAAGGAAACAAAGAGGATGCCATCGAAGAAATTTTCTGGGAATCTATATAACAAAAATAGTTGTAATAACAATAAAAATTGTAATAATAATTGTGATATTTGTGATGTGTTATAGGTCAAGCATTGAAATAAGTGCTAGGGTGGACACATTACAACCCATTCTCCGCCCCACATATAGTTCATCTTTGTCACGTATCTGCTGCTATGGAATATGCCACAGGTTATACATGAAGGAATTGGAAAAGGTATTGGCATTTAAAGAGAACTGATAAAGGACTATTACTTTAGTTTGGAAGTTCAACCAACCACATGTCCTTACATCCAATAGTCTTCTTCATTATAACAATGTCTTTTTCATTCAACAGGGAATAATAGTAAATACACTCATTTTGTATTGAAAAAGCAGTGGAAAAAAAATAAATATTTTTAACCTGTCTTTGGATGGTTCTCTTTGAATAGATGGACATATAGGAAGCTACATAAATATGCCTAGTAGAAACACACACACACACACACACACACACACACATATATATATGTGTATATATATATACACAGAGCATACAAAAACACAAATAGTTTGGGAATAGTTTTTGGTTTGCCAGAACTTAAGTACACATGCAATTCTTCTCTAAAAGCCACTGCCATAGATGGGCCCATTTTTCCCTCCTCTTGAACTGATTTCTCCCACATCCATCTCATCAGGAGTCTTCAGGAGCCATTGTTTGAATGGATCATCAGTATTTCGTGGCATTTACAGCTCATAAAATGAATCTGTCCTCCCATACCCCAGATAAAATTTAAAATTAAAAGTATCAAGGTACATAATACTATTAGGTATTTATTGTATTCCAAAGCCTGAAAACAGTCAGGAAAACAGAAAAGTTACTTTTTTTCTCTACACAAATTTGTTAATGGGTAGCATAATGGCGAGCCATGTTTGCTGGCACTCTGTGAAACGTCTACAAATTGCCTCGGCAAAGCATTATAGGTTGTCAGACTAATGTAGTTGAAGATAATTTGGCCTTTCAGTGAATTGAACCTCACAGCACGATTATACTCCAGCACCAAGTAGAGTGTCACAATTATTCTTTCATGCTGAATTACCATATAATGTCATAAGCCTACCTGTCATAAGTCCTGCAGCCTAGTTTGAATTTTTTCTAAATCTATGGTTCATGGCAAAAAAAAAAAATGAATTTTTTTGCTTCTAATGGAAATCTGATTGTTTTTATCAACAATAAATTTCATAGCAAATCAAAGGATATGCTTGGACAAACAATCCGATACTCAAGGTTAAAAAACACACAAATAATAAATTGCTGGTGTGTCATGTTCAATTTTTACTACTGCATTACACTGCAATAACCATAACAGGATCTAAATTGTTGTCAGAACATTAAACAAACCCCCATACTTCACAAAGGCATCCTGCCTGAGTAATTCACACAACGGAAACAACTATCAAATTTTCCACTGTCCCACTGCTGCACCATACATCAGCATGGTTTATGTATTTGGACAATTCGTTGAATAAATTACTTCCATCCTGGCTGCTCTTGCCACTTCTGTTAAGAGTCATATCAGTTTTAATTGTCTTTCTGTCTATGGTGTACCACTGTTTTTTCTGGCCCTTTCCTGCACTCACATCCTGAACACCAAAATAAACTGTGACTATGTAAAATGGCTCCATGCTAGGTGAAGGAGACACGGTAGTATTAACCTAACAAGGAGATGGGGACTCATCTTCTTTGCCACTGGCTTCCCTCCCCAGATTAAAATGGTCTATAGTTAACAGATGGAAACAGTGAAATCAAGGTGTCTCATTGTTAGAGCAACCTAAGGCTTTCTATGGCGCGATAGCACGGTCTGCTTATCTTCAATACTTCAGTCCTTTGGATCAATTCCACTATTTAAAATACTAAACTTGGCATGTCATACAGGTTCAACTTAGGTTAAACATTACTGCCAGGTGGTACAAATCCAAAATATGACAAATCTGCTTGCTATATAGCTCAGCATACAGAGTCCATACTTTTCCCCATAGCTCCACCATTCTCAAAAAAAAAAAAAAATCTTCATCCATAGATTCCTACCCTCTTTGAACGGGTAAAAGTTCACATCCAATGTGAAGTTGTAGAACAAGAAACCCCATAATCGGTTCAAATAAGCTGTGTCCATACAAGGCAGAGTTAATGACTTCCCTTCACATTTTACACCACCTTCAATAGTGAACTAAATTGACACAAACTAAAGGGAGTCAGATCAATTTGATCCAACTCTATTTTCTAAATGAGGTAGCCTTGTGTGTGCCTGCCTTTCAGAGGCTCTATTTCCGCAACCCGAACCTACTGTTGAATCGCGTACGCCAGATTATCCGATGATGCGGGATGGAATTAGCACCTCCCTTCCCTTCCTTCCTCCTGTCACCTTCCCCCACTCTCCAAAGATTTTTAGTGACTTTTGCTCCCCGTCCTCCTTTGTCATGAAAGTAGGAAAAACCAAGTTTCCACATTTATTTTAGGTGCGATACAATGAAACCCAACTCTATGTGGGGGAAGTTGATATTGGGTTTATTTCCCTCACCTTAACTACAGCCTAGCCGGGTGGTAGTAAGTAACAATTTATTTATAACCCCAAAAGCAATAATAAACATAGAACTATGATTTACTTTGAACCTTTCTATTATTAAAACACTTTGTCTTATAGTTTTATTGATTTACTATCTGTCCTGCTTACTTTTTCAGCATCTGAAAACAATCAAGGCACAAAGCTGCAAAATGTTTGGACATTAATTGTTAAGAGACAGCATTTTATTCCCGGCTAGAGGGTTTGAGTCCTCGAAGGCGACGCATTCTGGTACGGGAATGATTTATGGTCTTGTAGCAATAACGATGCGGCAGAGCCATTAACATATTGGCAGGCCCCAGGATGGATTATCGGCATTGATTATTTCATGGGCCACTGATACCCATTTGTTAAGAGGAGCTCGAAGATGGCCTCTCCCTGACTGAAATCTTTTACGAGCTGACAGCGCTTTAACTATTAGGAACCTGGGATTTGGGCCATTTTTTACACTCTCGCGCACGCTTCACCTTAGTATGCAACAAAAAGTGTCAAAAATTAAAGTTCATTCTTCACCCTGGCCTTAATTCCTCAACTCGTCATAACCACGTCTTCTTTAAAAATTAATGATTGCCAGCATTTAGCTACTGGTTGTTGCTATGAAGATCTATGCAAAATGCAAGGATCCCTATAGAGTGTGTGATATATGGAATACTCTTTATTACTACAATAAAACTTACTGACATTTCAATACTTCTGCAAATAGCATTATAGTATCAATCTTCTGAATTAGGTTGAAAATTAAGTTGTAAATTAAAAGAAAGTGTACTTTGGAATACAACATGATATGTCACCTAGAAAAGGACCTTTGTGCATAACAGAGCTGAGCTGAAAAACGGAAAGATAAGCCCAGCTGCCTCTAAAGAGTCTCTTTCGCCCTAAAGGATCTGATCTTTAGTCCACCAAAAGAATAGTATAGGAATACCATGCTATTTCTTGCCTCCTAAACAGAGTACAATTTTTTTTTTAACAGAAAAGCATCTGAAAACATTAATTCAAGAGCTCCAAATACACCCCCCAAATCTTTCCTTTTTTTTTGTATTTTCCCACTCCAGCATGACTTTCAAACATTACGTATTTATCAGAAGCATTTTATCCTCCCATCTTTAACATCAACCCAATCGGTAAAGTTACCCAGGGCACTAACTGGAAATTCAAAAAAAACACAGATTGTTTCAGGACAGCTAGGTTCTGAAGTTCCTGTCACATACTGTAAATTTTAAAATATCCTGACTAGAAAAGCCAAATGTCCAAATTACTGTATTTTTAAAACATTTTCTCAACACAAATAAGTGTTACAGATGGATGGGATGGTTTTAATAATTTCCCTTTTTTAATGTATTTTCCTTGCACAGCCCCACCAATAAGGTGGATAGATAGCAAATTGTTGATGTGTGCCATTTGAACAGACATGACCAGAATAAAACAACAGAAAATAAAGAGCATGATTTGAAAGCTATGCGCCTTCTCAGAGAAAATTTTCCCTTTATTTTATTTTGGAGTGCATGTAATTTTTAAAAAAATATTTTACTGATGCTCACTGCATTGTTACTCTCATCAGATTTGGCTCATGTGACATCAAAGTCACAAGGCATTCTGTACTACTGAACCTCTGTAAAAATAAATGTGGATTACATTATTTGGTAAATGAAGATCTGATGAATTAAAATGTCTGTCAAACTAGATAGGACCTCTCAATTATTCTTGTTAAAATGAGGACTTCCAAATAAATAGAAAAAATTACAAATGTGCATTTCAGTTTCTAAATTCTTTGTATTTGCCATTTATTTCATAGGATTTTCTACAAATCTTTTCCCAAAAAGAAATAAAAGTGTCCTCTCTTCTATGGTGAAATAAATGACTCCCATCATAACCAAACTACAGGAAGGAGAAAATGTCTCCTCCTATTAATTCAATCAATTAGTGGTTTTATTGATCACTTATTTTACCCAGAGTGCTGTACTGAGACTTTGGGAGATTACAGTATAACGGAGTTGGCAGAAATGCCCCCCCGCCCAACCCCTGTAAAAAAAAGAGTTTAAAGTCTAGAGGGGGAGAATAATATTAAAATAGATTATGAATATTCACATAAGTGCTGTGGGGCTGAGAGTGGGGACAGTGTCTACCAATTCTGTTATAATACAGTGCTCTGCTCCCAGAAAGCACTCAAATGTCATTGATTGATTACTATTACAGTTCTTGTTAAACAGATACTAGTGCCACTATACTAAATACAAGATGATCAGGTCAGACACAGTCCGTGTCTCACATGGGGCTTACAGTCTAAATAGGAGGAGGCAGGAATTAATCCCTATTTTATAAACGAGGAAATTGAGGCAAAGAGAAGTCAAGTGAGTTGTCCAAGGACACAAAGCAGACAGGTGCTGAAGGTGGGATTAAAGTCCAGGCCCATGTTCTTTCCACTAGGCCATGCTGCTTTTCTATTGATTGATAAATTAACATATTTTTCTGTTAATAATAATAATTATGGTATTTGTTAGGCACTTACTATGTGCCAAACACTGTTCTAAGTGTTGGAGGAGATATAAATTAATCAGGTTGGACACAGTCCCCGTCCCACATTGGGCTCGCACTCTTAATCCCCATTTTACAGATGAGGTAACTGAGGCACAGAGAAGTGAAGTGACTTGCCCAAGATCACACAGCAGACATGTGGCAGAGCCAGTTTTAGAACCCATAACCTTCTGAATCCCAAGCCCATGCTCTATCCACTAGACCGTGCTGCTTCTCAGTTAATACAGAAGTGTTCTTTGGGGGTTTTTCTCCCATTTGTTCACAGTGTAGGGACAGTTCTATTCGTAAAAGCTAGAGTTGGCTTAAAATACAAATCAAGAGCAGACATGAGGTCAGAAGAATGAACAAATCTGAAAAAATGGACTACTCTCAATTCCAGCCTTGTGTGATAGAGGGCTTGGAGAAACCATTTGGAAACTAACACACTTCTCTTCATAATCAATTTGAAGCTCTACACCAAATACCCTTAAAAAAAGTTTTTTAATGAAAACAATTATTTTCCTGATGTATTACCCACAAATTTGTCCTCCTTTTTCAGTCAGAAGAAACCACTGTTCACCAAATCCCACCCCACTGCAGACATCTACTGAAATTCGATCAAAGGTGGTAGATTCAGAACAAAGAGAAACATTTTTAGGAACAGTGGGTGTGTTAAGCGTAGGAAATTTTTTACCACCAATAAGTTATGCAGGCAAAAAATGTCAATACATTTAAGAAGGACTTGGGTAAATTAATTGGCAAGCGGTCCACAGGTTATTAGAATGAAAAGCAAGGTATGTTAGGCTGGACACCTCAATCCACAGGACAGAAATCACAAAGGGCAGCCATTACACTGATCTTTCAGTGGCTCTCTAGTGCCACTGTCATGTACCCCAACTATTTAATCATTTATGAGATTATCCTCTGAGCCTGTCCAAGGCACTTTTGCCAGTAGTTATACAGGAGCTAGGATAAGCCAGGATAGGTCCCCCAAGCATGGGAATAATGGTCTTTGGGTTTACCACACCAGGCATGGGAGCGGTTACATTGATCATTCACACAGCATGCCAAGAAATACTCACGTTGCCTTGCTGCTACCTCTGATTGGACTCCAATAGCAATAAATTACTCTATTTATTTATTTATTTTACTTGTACATATCTATTCTATTTATTTTATTTTGTTAGTATGTTTGGTTTTGTTCTCTGTCTCCCCCTTTTAGACTATGAGCCCACTGTTGGGTAGGGACTGTCTCTATATGTTGCCAATTTGTACTTCCCAAGCACTTAGTACAGTGCTCTGCACATAGTAAGCGCTCGATAAACACAATTGATGATGATGATGATGAATAGCAGGCTCTTTTCTATGTCTATGACCCAAAAGACGGCCGCTTCCCCAAATTTGAGGGGATGAACCAACTGTCCCAGCTGATCTAGGTCTACAAACTAAAATTGGGAGAGGATAAGTCAAAACTGAAAAATCACAATCAATTTCAGTGAGGGTTCTTCCAAACCCCTTTTCATGCTCTCTTGACACCCCTTACTTTATTTCAAGACTCCTGAGTAACAATCTTGTAATATCTCAAGGTGGGAGGTGGCAATGCTGAAGAGAAGGTGCTTGGGGCTGAGAATCTGGAGACCCAGGGGCCATCCCAGTGGGGTGGTGGCCTGCTGTGTGACTTTGGAAAAGTCATTTAGCCTTTTGGGGACCTAGATTTCTCAACTGTAAAATGGTGATACGATTCCTGTTCTTCCCACCTCTTTGACTGTTAATCCCATATGAAAGAGGTAGTGTATCTGCCCTGATTATCTTTCCCAACAGATAGCACAATGCAGGGCACATAATAAGCAATTAATATAATAATAATACAGGGATATATATCTGCCAAAATTTGCTGAAAAGCATTTTTCCGATGATGCTTATCTGGATAATACAATAATTGTAACTGTGGTATTTATCAAGCACTTATTCGATGCAGAGCCCTGTACTAAGCATTGGGGTCAATACAACATCATAACGATGTACATAGTCCCTGCTCCACATGGGGCTCACAGTCTAAGTAAGAGGGAGAACATATATTGGATTTCCATTTTACAGATGAGTAAGAGCAAGATCTTAGGTAATGAGACAGCAGTAAAGCAGCAGAGCCATAATTAGAAGTCAGGTCCTCTGAGTCCCAGGCTCTTTCCACAGGCCACACGACTTCCCTAGAGACAGCATAACATGGTATTGGAAAAAACAGCTGCACGTGTCTGTATGTACATATGTGTATATGTCTCCATCATTGCATACAGTGAGTACTACAGTGCTCTGCACCCAGTAAGGGCTCAATAAATATGACTGATTATGTAAATATTTTTAAATTATGTATTATAAATTATTGACTTCTAGTAATGTCTGTTTCCCCCTCTAGACTGTAAGCTCATTGTGGGCAGGGAACATGTCTGCCAACTCTGTTGTACTGTACTCTCCCAAGCACTTATTTCAGTGTTCTCACATAAGTGCTCAATAAATAACATTGATTGATAGTAATATCAATCTTACTTCATGCTGCTGCCCGGATTATCTTTGTCCAGAAACGCTCTGGGCATATTATTCCCCTCCTCAAAAATCTCCAGTGGCTACCAATCAATCTGCGCATCAGGCAGAAACTCCTCACCCTGGGCTTCAAGGCTCTCCATCACCTCGCCCCCTCCTACCTCACCTCCCTTCTCTCCTTATACAGCCCAGCCCGCACCCTCCGCTCCTCCACCACTAATCTCCTCACCGTACCTCGCTCTCACCTGTCCCGCCATCGACCCCCGGCCCACGTCATCCCCCGGGCCTGGAATGCCCTCCCTCTGCCCATCCACCAAGCTAGCTCTCTTCCTCCCTTCAAGGCCCTGCTGAGAGCTCACCTCCTCCAGGAGGCCTTCCCAGACTGAGCCCTTTCTTCCTCTCCCCCTCGTCCCTCTCTCCATCCCCCCCTTCTTACCTCCTTCCCTTCCCCACAGGACCTGTATATATGTATATATGTTTGTACATATTTATTACTCTATTTATTTATTTATTTTATTTGTACATATCTATTCTATTTATTTTATTTTGTTAGTATGTTTGGTTTTGTTCTCTGTCTCCCCCTTTTAGACTGTGAGCCCACTGTTAGGTAGGGACTGTCTCTATATGTTGCCAATTTGTACTTCCCAAGTGCTTAGTACAGTGCTCTGCACATAGTAAGCGCTCAATACGATTGATGATGATGATGATATAAATAATGATAATAATGATGATGATGATGATATCAAGGCCAATGTAATAGCTTAAGAAAGTTGCAAAAGACTTTCTTCTCTTTGCATGTGAGAGTCTAAAATTAAACTCCCAATGACAAGGCTACTATTTCCACCACCAAGACTAGCAACTGTGCAAATCATCATAAATCAATCATATTTATTAAGCACTTACTGTGTGCAGAGCACTGCATTAAATGCTTGAAAGAGTACAATATAAACAGTGGTTAAACACAGTCCACGCCCACAATAAGCTCATAGTCATTAAGAATCTTGAGACCTCAATGTGCTCAGTCAATCCACCTATGGTACTTACGGCAGAGTACTCTACTAAGCACTTGAAAGTGTACAATAAAGTAAATAGACACGATCTCTTTCCTTGAGGAGTTCACAATCTTGTCAGGGAGACAGACGCTAAAATAATTTCCTGATAGGACTAAGAAGGAAAAGTGTGTACGTACATAGTAATTAATATTAAGGTATTTGTTATGCATTTACTCTGTGCCAAGAACTGTTCTAAGCACTGGGGGAGATACAAGTTAATCAGTTTAGACACGGTCCCTGTTCCACATGGGGCTCACACTCTCAATTTCCAGTTTACAAGTGAGAAAACTGAAGCAGAAAGAAGTGAAGTGACCTGCCCCAGGTCACCCAGCAGACATGTGACAGGTCCAGAATCAGAGCCCAGGTCCGTCTGACTTTCAGGCCTGGGGTCTATCCATTAAGCCACGCTGCTTCTCTACATGAATTAGTGCTTAATTAACAGGGTATGTGACACATACATGTAAGTATTTAGTGTGACTGGAGATCACCAGCGCTTAGGTGGTACAAAAATCCTGAAATAGTGGCTGGGGAGGGATATAACCTGGGAAGATCAGAGACTAATTGGATCAGGGGTGGTGAGAGGAAGAGGGAAAAAAAAGAAAAATGACTCAGAGTCATACGCTTAACCCAACACACAATACCATCTTACTGTAACTTGTTTAGTTGTTCAAAAGTAATAATGCTTTCTAGCTTTGCAGCTCAGAGCATGTTAAAAGGGATTCGTTAAAATAATCAAATAGTTTCCTTTGAACACTACGTGGTACATTGTTGTACAAAGAGTTGCTTCTTTCCCTAAATAAGGAGGCTCAAGCAGCAGTGATGTTCTCCATTCCCTTATAACATAACCTGGCAAAGACAATATCTCTTTCAGCTGGCTTCCACACTGCATCAGTTTAAAACTCTACCGTTAAAGGCATGTTTGCTTTTCAGGTACTGGAGTCTTTTGGAGTGGAATTACAGGATCCCTTGAAAAGCTGATTTACCAGAAGGGCACCAAGTTCTTATGGCACTTGATGCAAGGAAGGATCTAATGAAGATGTCAAACACGAGCCACTGACTCGTATGTTATAATTGCAAATTTACAAGACTGAATTGAAGTCAGTATGTCACATTCTTGTCCTTAAATATGCCATCATCACTTCTATGAGAATCACTATAGCTTAGTCAGCGCCACACAAGCCCCACACAGACAATGGCTTTTCTAGAATGAATCTGCTTCAACCAGTCCGACCCCTTCACATTACTCATTTCTTGGGACGTGCTATTAATTGCAGCAGTAAAATGTCTGATCACATCAATTTGGTACCATGCATCTAACCGGCTGGGGTGGTGAGAGAAAGAGGAAGAAAAGAAAAGTGACTCAGAGCCATATTTGTGAGATTTTCACAGCTAATCACACACCAGACTGATTCACTGCTCACTTTACTCTGCTCACTCATTTTTCATTTCATACTTTTCACTGCCCCATCAGCCTGCTCTGCCAAGGTCAAATGAAAGAAATGATGGCATGTACATCGTACCAAGATTTATTATAAACCGATTCACTGTCCTTTTATGTGAAGTGGATGTGCTTCTGAAATTACCATTTATGAAAATGGACCTGAGCAATGGAAGTCCTCACCAGGGAGGACTTTGAAGAGGATAAAACCAAAATGGTGTCTTAGAGCCGCGCGTAGTGGCAGTCCCCTTCTCTACACAGACAGCAGCTCAGTCGGGATCCGGCAACGACGACGCACTGCTTCTCGTCACTTCCGTCATTTGCACAGTACTTGTAAGGAAGATGGTGACCAGCTGTTTTCCATCTTCTCTGAGGGGATTTGGGTGCAGAGAGAGGAGAATGGATTTAGGTTCAACATAAAGAATAACTTCCTGACAGCCAGGTCTGTTCGTGAGATAGACAGCTGGGGAGGGCTGGGGAATCTCCTTCTCTAATGATTTTTAAGAAGAAGCTAGATCCCGCCTCCAATCCCCAAATGCTTCCATGTTCCACAGCTGCCCCTGATTAGTTCCTCCCTAAGAGTTTGGAGGCTGCACTCGATGACCTTCAAGAGCCCTCTGATCCTGTGAAAATATGCAGAAACATGATTGGTGGGGGGAAGAGGGAAGTGAAGGATAGGGCGGCTTGAAAAATCTGGGAGTCTGGAATTCCAAAAACGAATGCAGAATCTTGCTCACAAACCAGTCTAGGAGAGAGAAATGGCACTATCCTCTGCTTCCATTACTGGAAAACCTCTCTGGAAATATGTTACAGTGATTTGCGCCATGTAAAATGGAAAGCAAATGCAACTCCACCAAGGAAGTTGTCTTGAAGACTGACAACACAGTTTGTAAAGAAGGGCAAAGAAAAATTACCATTCCATCTTCTCCTGAGGAGATTCACAAGTAAACCATCAGTGACTTGGCAGCAGTATAGATTTGGTTGTCAGTCACAGTCAGTCGATCGTATTTATTGAGCACTTACTGTCCGCACAGCACTCAACTAAGCCCTTGGGAGAGTTTGATATAGCCATATGACCGACACATTCCCCGCCCACGATGAGCTTACAGACTAGTGATGCAATGAACGAGCTTACAATCAGATATGAAAAATAGCCAGGCCCATAAAGTGTAAAACAATGGATGCTCACACACTGAGTAGTGCCTGAAGATGAATCAATCAATGGTACTGGAGTACTGTATGCAGAGCACTATACTAGGCGATTGAGAGAGTACAACAGAGTTGATAGACACACTCTCTGCCCACCAGGAAATGTTGAAGCAACTCTGAAAGAGATCACAGAGTCTAGACCAAATCATTTTAAGACAAGCACAGTATCTTGGGGTGCAGGAAAACCAAGGATCAAGAGCAGAGAAGTGGGATTTTCAATAATATTCTCTGGACTATCATAAAAATTATTGCCTGAGGAGCCTTGGGAATAGGCATGGACAAGGTGAAGGGAAAGGCATCAACCATCAATCAATCAATGATATTCATTGAGTGCTTACTCTGTGTGCAGAGCACTGTACTAAGCACTTGAGAGAGTTGGTAGTCAAATTCCCTACACATTAGGAGCTTAGGCATCTACATCTTCATATCTCTAAATTATACGTCTTTATACTTATCTTTAGTCGGTGAATGTTATATTTATTGAGTGCTTACTGTGTGCAGAGAACTGTACTAAGCAATTGGGAGAGTATGATATAACAACAGATACATTCCTTGTCCACAACGAACTTAGAGTCTAGAGGGGGAGACAGACATTACCATACAATAATAATAATAATAATAATAATTGCATTTATTAAGCACTTACTATGTGCAAAGCACCATTCTAAGCGCTGGTGAGGTTACAAGGTGATTAGGTTGTCCCCTGTGGGGCTCACAGTCAATCCCCATTTTACAGATGAGGTAACTGAGGCACAGAGAAGTTAAGTGACTTGCCCAAGGACACACAGCTGACAATTAGTGGAGCCGGGATTCGAACCCAGGGCCTCTGACTCCAAAGCCCGGGCTCATTCCACTGAGCCACGCTGCTTCTCTGAGTACTGTGGGGCTGGGACGGGGGATGAATAAAGGAAGCAAGTCAGGGCATCGCAGAAGGAAATGGGAGAAGTGGAAAGGAGGACGGTCAGGGAAGGCTTTGAACAGGAGGAGAGTGATTGTCAGACATGAGGAGGGAGGGCATTCCAGGCCAGAGGCTGAATGTGGACAAGAAGTCGGCGGCGAGATAGGCAAGATTGAGGTACAGTGAGAAGGTTTGCATTAAAGGGGTGAAGTGTGCAGGCTGGGTTGTAGTAGGAGACTAGTGAGGTGAGGTAGGAGGGAGCAAGATGATTGAATTCTTTAAAAGCCAATAGTGAGGAGTTTCTGTTTGATGCAGCTGTGGATGGATAACCACTGGAGTTTCTTGAGGAGTGGGGAAACATGGCCTGAACATTTTTGTAGAAAAATGATCCAGCAGAAGAATGTAGTATGGACTGGAGTGAAGACAGGCAGGAGGTTAGGAGGTCAGCAAGGAGGCTGACACAGTAATCAAAGTGGGACTGGGTGAGTGATTAGATGAATCTGGTAGCAGTTTGGATGGAGAGGAAAGGGGAGATTTTAGCAATGTTATGAAGGCAGAATCAACAGGATTTAGTGATGGATTGAATATGCGGGTTGAATTACAGAGAAGAGTCAAGGATGATGCCAAGGTTACAGGCCTGTGAGACAGGAAGGATGGTGGTACTATCTACAGTGATGGGAAAATCACGGGAAGGACAGGGTTTCAAAGCCCTACTGAGACTGTCCCCCTTTTTTCCTCTCCTCCTCCCCTCCCCACGCCCCACCTCCCTCCCTCTGCCCTACCCCCTTCCCCTCCCCACAACACTTGTATATATTTGTACATATTTATTGCTCTATTTTATTTGTACATATTTACTGTATTTTATTAATGATGTGTATATAGCTATAATTCCATTTATTCTGATGGTACTGACACCTGTCTACTTGTTTTGTTGTCTGTCTCCCCCCTTCTAGACTGTGAGCCATTGTTGGGTAGGAACTGTCTCTGTATGTTGCCGATTTGTACAGCCCAAGCACTTAGTACAGTGCTCTGCACACAATAAGTGCTCAATAAATACAATTGAATGAATGAATGAATGGAAAGATACGAAGTTCTGTTTTACACTTTAAATTTGATGTGACAGGTGGACATACAAGTAGAGATGTCTAATATTGTCTTTAAATCATATTATAGATTACTTATTTACTCATATTAATGTCTATCTCCCCCTCTAGACAGCAAGCTTGTTGCGGGCCGGGAACATATCTGCTAATTCTGTGTTGCCAACTTGTACTTCCCAAGCGCTTAGTACAGTGCTCTGCACACAGTAAGCGCTCAATAAATACGATTGACTGATTGATTGATTGTTGTATTGTACTTTCCAAAGAGTCCTACACATAGTAAGTGCTCATTTAAATACCACTGATTGTTTGATTGATTTTCATGGGAAATGGAAAAACAATTTGAGCAACTGACCTTCTGGCCACACCCTCCTCTGACTTTTCCTGTCTGATCCTACCACAAGGATTTCAGGTTTTTAAGGGAAAAGGTAGGTGGAGTGAGAGAAGATGATGTCCTAGTGAAGTGTGCAAGATTGAGAGGCCTAAATCCTAAAGGCCACTTTTAAGGAATAAATTAAAATGAGATCATATTTTCACATCATCATCAATCGTATTTATTGAGCACTTACTGTGTGCAGAGCACTGTACTAAGCGCTTGGGAAGTACAAATTGGCAACATATAGAGACTGTCCCTACCCAACAGTGGCCTCACAGTCTAAAAGGGGGAGACAAAACCAAACATACTAACAAAATAAAATAAATAGAATAGATATGTACAAGTAAAATAAATAAATAAAGTAATAAATATGTACAAACATATATACATATATATTTTCACATGAGACCACACGATTCTGGCTGGATCCCCTCAGAGCCTCTCACATGATTAAAAGCAAATAAAAGTGCCCATCTTTTTCCAACAAAATATTTGTACCTTGATGGAGTGTACTGTCTTTTCAACAAAAACCCTGATGTTTCCATTAGAATAAAAGGAATCAATCAAAATAGATGCAGTTTTAGTTAATTAGTGAAAGTCAAAAATCACCACTTAAGGTTCAAAATGTAATGAAGAGTCTGGCATCTTTTCCCTGCCTCATTGACAGATTCAACCAAAAAGAAAAACCTCATTCGAAAAATCTTAAACAAATGAGCCTCTGTAGGAATGGTGAGGATCACCCTCCTACAACTTAGGGAAAAACATGATGTTCTGCTTCACGGGGTTCTTACACCATTCTGGCTCTCTGAGTAAACCCTATATCACCCTATAATATAGAGAGCTATATTATAACCCTATAATATAGATATGTTATAATTCTATAATACAGAGAGATAGATCTTTATCTCACCTCTTTATATTTAAAGATCTTGCTGCTGAAGGAGTTATATGCCTTCTAGTCTGTGAGCTCGTTGAGGTCAGGGATTGTCTCTGTTGCTGAATGTACTTCTCAAATGCTTAGTACAGTGCTCTGCACACAGGAAGAGCTCAATAAATACGATTGAATGAATGAATGAAATGCCATTCAATAAGCAAACACTTTGTGGCAGGGAATGTGTCTACCAACTATTGCATTGTAATCCCCCAAGCACTTAAGCATTAAGCACTGAATAAATACCACTAATTGGCTGATAGGAATAAAACTTGAAAAATATAGGGGCAGTGCATCCATTTTCAAGTTTAAGAAACATGATGTAGACCGTTGAGTTGCCCGAAAACAAGTGCAGCACACATCATAAAAGTTCTAAACCACCACCTGAAAAGCTTGAGTCTGTCTTCTTAAATAACACTGGTTTCCACGTAACCAGAGTAGGCCCGACTCCCTGCCATACATTAAGCAGAAAGTCGGTTCTGGGCCACAAGCAGCCAGGGTTACGTGCACTTAATTTTATCACTTGTCAAATTTTCAACCTTTGAAAAATTACTCAATACCAGGATTAATATACAATACAATATCCAAGTGCTTAGCCAGCTCTGGCCTCACATTATCTAAAAATGATGCTAGATATGGACAAGATGACCGGCACAGAGCCAATCAGTCTCAGTCCGCTTTGCCGGAGGGTAGCAGGAGCAGGCCTTGGTGTAAATTCACATTTAGAAGTTGGTGAGGTAGTTAATCTACGCCAAGCCCAAAAATAAGCCTCATGGATCTTGATATAATAGACAATGTATTAATTTCATTAAATAACTACCCCATTTATCATCTCGAGCAAGTCCAAGAACCTTCTTCAAAGACCTTTAATTATAAAGGCACCTCACTATCATACCAGAAAGGGCAGAAATTATGCCATTGCTATGGCTACAAACAGCAAACACTGAAGTTATAGACCACCAAACTGGCATTTCACAAAATAAGGCAGTTACTTCACAAAGGAAGATACTGAGCAAAGAACAAGCATGGTGTCATGGTTTTTTTCTACTGCAGGCGACTGTTGGAGAAAATCATTTCCTGACCCTGGGAAACCTTAAATTCATTCCAAGGGAATTAAGTTCTGAAGTGTATATTCTTTTTTAAAAACCATTTAAAGAGAGAGAGACAGAGACAGAGAAAGAGAGAGAAAGAAAGTGGTCATTACACTGGAAAAGTCAATTGAAAGTTTCAAATACAGGATGGTCCTTTTAGAGCTCAACTCTATTGATAAGAGGGTGGCTTTAAATGGGGTTAGTTTTAGCTGGAAAAAAAATATTTTATTTATTTAGCCAGTAGATTCTGGGTAATAGTTTCTTTTGTCCTTACAAATATTTGTAGGGTTTTAAAATTATTTTCAAAATAAAGTCCATAGAACCACCACAAATCAAATGATTTTCAATTCTTGCAATGGCATTTTCCACTAATGGGAAGCACAAGTCCTAACGTCAAACTTGGGCAAGTAAAATACAGATAATTCAACTATTAACATTTTTTAACATTAATTTTATTTTTGAATTTTTCCTTTTTAAAAATATTGATACTCAAACCGGTTCTCACCTATAGGATTTTAAGCCATTTCTGTAGTACGGTTCTGTAAAATCCATCGTTCTACTTGTAAAAATTTTTATAAATTACACAATATAAATAATTTCAGAGGGACAATTTTCCCCCTCTTTGTCCTTACTTAAAACAATAAGTTTGAAAGTGATAATGAATGCAATAAGCATTACTTTTCCTTTTAAACTGAGGTGATATACTGGATGGAATATGAAGTCTTACATTTGAACCATTCAGCAAGATGTATAGATTGGATAAAGATAAAAAGCAACTAACTTTTTATGGCACTAAGGGTTCATTCTAATCATTTTAATAGGCTTGCTCAAAGTAACAATATGCCTTTTTGCAGAAACGGTATTTTCCCAAAAAGCAGGTAAATATTGTTATTTGCTACACTACAGCAACAAACATGGATAAAGCTAAATTTAGTGGAAACATTAAAATAACGGCTGGGGGAAACAAAATGTATTTGGTTGAAACACCGTGTGAACTTACTGGAAATAATCAACTGTTCAGTTTGAATTAAATGAGTGTGAGTAAATATCTAAAAAGAGATCGAGAGAGACAGTAAAGCACTAGTGGAAATCTGCAGGCTTCTCCTGGTGTTTAGCCTCTCTTTATGTTGTCAGAAAATCTGCAAAGATGCAAATAATTCTCCTGTGTTCAGTTAGCAGTCAGTAAATTGCTGAGGGATCTTAGTGCGGGAATACTTTAGCAGCCAATTCCTCTCTGTCTTTCATTCTGTTTGTCTGTGTTAAATTCCCCCTCTGCCCTCATCCATTCTCACATCCAGTTCCCAGCTTTGTCCATCCATCAATCCACACACTTTGTCAGTGCTGACTTCATCCTAGCGCTTCCAGTCACAGCCAAGCAATACTGCTGCCATGGGGGAGCTTTCAGCCTCCCGTCTGCATTTCCCTGATCTGCTGACTGAAGGCCCTGACGCTTGTCGTTTTCTATTGCACAGGCAAGCAAAAACACTAATACTGAACCTGATTCCTATCGTCCTGCTTTTCACCTTTTCCATCGAGGGGAATGGAAAGGAAAAAGACACAGAGAGAAAGGGAGGGTTATGAGAGAGAGAGAGAAAGAGATGTTCAGTGGATTTTCTAAAACAATTCACACTCTGGTCAGGTGGAGGCTCAATTCGTCTTCCCTCTACAACACATCAATAGAAATCACAGGGAGAAAATGTATCACTAATTACGGGTTGATAAGCTCTGCGTCAAGAACGGTTTAGGAAAAGAGCACTCCTCCCTCCCTGGAGCCTCTGCGGGCTGATTTCTGTACAAGCACTTACATAGCTGGCTTAAAATGATGGATAATTTGCCTTGTTAAAATAAAAAGTTTTGCCTTAAAAACAAAACAAAAGAGAAAATATTAAATCATTTTTTATTCCAAAGATCATTTGCAAAAGATTTCACAGATGAAAAAAATAGTTACTAAAGAAAAAAAAATAGTCACCTAGCAACAAAACTATTTTACAGCATTCTTCAGTATACCACCTGATTGTGTGCTTTTAATTCACAGGTGTATAATCCTGAATGCCGGCCAAACTACTGCCATATTTCATCTTTAAATTTTGAAATCCTTTATTTTTGTTTCTTAAAAAAAAAAGCAGGCAAACTTCACAATTAGCCATCACTGAAACATAAAAACTTTCCAATGATACACGTGTCTTGAATTTCTTCCCTTGGAAAGGAAAAGAAAGCTATTTCATTTGAAATGTAAGAACAATATTATCCAACCAAGTTTACAATGGGATAAACTTGAATCTTTATGTATGATGCGTCTATCTTTACTTGCCAATGCAAACCATTTTGGACAGAAAGATTTCTTCTGTGCTGCACCCTGGGTACATAAAAGGGTACTCTGTAGCTTTTCTCCTGATGGACGCAAAGCTCAAATCAAGAGATTAGTTTACTTTTAAGGAATGCATCCAAGGATCACCTTATGATAAAACTATTCCACCAAATTAATCCATCAACTTGTTTCGATGGGATTTGGAAGCAAACTGTAGGTTTTGCACCAAGGCTAAGGTATCCCTGAGCATAGAGAAGTAGCAGGGTGGGGGGAAAGAGAGAGAGAGAGAGTGCCAAGAAAGGTAGCCATCACCTTGCCTGTCAAACTCTCTCCGGAGCTAATTTACAGCGACTAGGACACTGAGAAGAGTTCAGAGCCAAGCGGCACCCCCCCAGCTTTTGGTTCCTAGAACTGAAGAGCCCAGATGGGCCAGGTTACAACAGAAGAGTGCTAAAATAGCAGCCAAAGAAAGTCTTCTCTGCCGTGCCACTATACACATCAGACATCTCTAATTAGACAGCAACAAAATTTTATTAATAGGCTGGACATTATGGAATGAGCTTGTTATAAATGGGCCCTGTCAAAGCCTTATTCAGCTACCAAATGAGTATTCTCAGTTCAGTGCTCTCATCTGAGGCATCACCGCTGGTGCTGGATAACAAATGATTGCTATTAACCGTATTGTTAGTAATGATGGCTGAAAACAAACAAAAACCCATAAATAACAGTCTACAGAAAAATTAACCCATAAACTTGATAGATATCCAGCTGAGAAATAATAAATGACACTTTGGATCCTGCTGGGAGAAGCTAGTGGTTTTTGTTTTCTTCTCTGTCATTAACACATTTTCTGTGCTAAAAATTAGATTCTGATATATAATTATCAACGCTCCCAGATATTAATTCTGCTATCGCTCCCTCTGTTTCTCTGCTGGCTGGCTGTAATGTTATTCACAGATTACTCTGAGAAAACACATCAAACACTTAACAGAGCAGGTCAAAGTGACAAGCAGCTTTTGCTGACAACACCAACCTGCACCGTCTTTTTTACCAGGGACACAAAACAAATTTCTCATATTAATTAACTCGGGTTGCTTTCCAGCTAAAACAAGTCTGTACTCTCTAATGCAAGTTAAGCATATTCCCTGCTGTCCTAATGAAGGCTGCATGAAGAAGAAAGACCTGACAAATATTATCTTGCATTTATAACGGTCAAATCCACATTCATTAGCATCTTGGAGGAATGACGCTCAGAGTGAGTATTCAAGGCAACTTTCAATCTGAGGAACTCTCACCTTGTCAGCCCCTCCTTTGCTTCCCTATCCTTGGAGGGAGGAAAGGGACAATGGATAAAGTGCATGCATAAGCAATTAAGCACGTGAACAAAAGATTTTCCCAAAAGGAACCATGGAGCACACATTGGCAATGTTACTAGGAGTGTTTCCCCACGTACTGTGACATAGCAAATGCTGCAACTTTCAGACAATTAAGTGACCTTTATTGGAACTGGGCCTCACCTGAAATTGCTTACATTTCATTAGAATTGGCTATAAAACATGAAAGTAGTCAATCACCTTCTTGGCCTTTCCTCAGAGATGCAGATATTTTCAAAAGCGAGCACAGTGTAGTGCCTGGTAACCTTTCTGCATCATCAGAATTAAAAACAAATGGCAATCGCCTGTGAGTCTATGAATATTGTCTCCCCATGCAGTTCATCTGAAGAGACAGAGACTTTTAAAAAACCCATAATGTTAAAGTACTTGGTTTAGAGGGCACACCTGATTTCTCTAAGGCAAATACTACACAGTTATTTGCGGATGACTTGATTTTTATGTCCTCTAAACCAGGGTTTGTAAAATGGATGGCAAGATGTGTAAAATGGAAAGGGAGGCCAGGTGGCTGCTACAGAAAAATGGTCCTAGGCACCTTCCCCTTAGCCTTGTTCATATGGACCAGGCCTAGGGAGGGGAGGGAAGAGAGGGGAAATGGGATGCCTATTCCCATATCTTGGAGAAGGCGGGAACAATTTCCTGACCTCAAAAGAATTCTGGAAAACTTGGGGAAAAATGCTTAAGAAGGACAACCTTTACAAGAGGGATCTCTGATTACTCTTTCTTAAACAGAACTGCAGAAGTAAACAACCAAGAAACAGAGCAGAAAGATGACACAGAATGCCAGGAACGGTGCTGACGACCTCGTAAAAGAGCAGAACAGCAGCTGAAATGAGGAGAAAATGAGAAAATGTTTTGCCACCTCTTTAGAAAATCCCTCCTATTTGTGCAAAAGGACAATACTGGCTAGAGCTACACAGAATGATATTTTTGCCAAACAAAAATAAGCAAACTATCTCCTGCTCCGTGTGCCTGAGTTTTAATCTCCACGCCATTTCCCCAGGATCATGTTTAGTTGATGACAAGAGCCTGCACTGCAAATCCCACATACCCCACGCACTACATTTTCTCAGTATCTGGCATTGCGATATTAAATAACTATAAAACTAGAAAGCCAAAATAACTAAATCACCTGGCAGCCAATTTCTGAGAGTTAAACCACAAACCCGGAAAATGGTGGAGTGTGTTGAAATAATGTAAAGGAAACCCATAAATTCAAACTTTATGTTCTGTAAAGAACAAATATGAAAAAGGCATCAAAATAATGAAAGATTGTTTATGTATTCTGGCATGAAATGGGAATGTGTTATGAGAGAGAGAGCAGCGGCAGAGACAGATCGACAAAGCTGACAGTGTCGTATTCATCCTGCATGGTGGAGCAGACGTCCTGCTAGTGGCAGTCGACAGCGCAATAAATCAAGGGCTCTCGATGCTGTACCTACAGCTTATTACATCCAAGATGACAAATAAATAATAATCCCTGTCAGAGCGGCCCTTTGCTCAAGGATTGAGCCTGAAACCTTTGGCTCATCACTCCTCATCTTAAGTGAAAACACTAGAACAAGGGAATTGAAGGCCACGGTTTACTAAGCTCATGAAACACAAAACAAGCCGGGCAGGAGAGCTAGGACTGAACAAGAAAGGTCAAGAAGTAAGAAAGGATAAACATTTAAATAATCCTGCTCGAGAGGTGGCAAAGGGAGAGTATTAATGCAGGTTAAGACAACCTAATAATCAGATGGGTGGGGGGTTGGAGGGAATGGAAGGGGAACCCCCACCACCCAGCTACCTCCCCTTCCCCCCCACACTAGCAGTGATTGCCTCAAAGGCTCAGCTGAATGTCGACAAGGGCCAGAGAAGGTACAGAGGCAGCAAAGGTTTATCACACTCTTATTAAAGTACCCAGTGGCCCTGAAATCATGGGCCACTCTCTCTCTCTCATTTCATCCTCCCACCCTCACCCCTTACCGGTGCTTGAACTGGCCCAATTTTAGGATTTGCTCCTTTCTTCAGGAAGATGGAGGGCTGTAAATGAGGCTCACAATGCAGGCACCATCACCCATCTACGGGGAGAGTTCTATTTCTTGCTTCATTCATTCAATCGTATTATTGAGTACTTACTGTGTGCAAAGCACTGTACTAAGCGCTTCCTGCGTGTCAGACACTTGACATCCCCTGCAGCATCTCAGCTGCCCGAAAACCACAGGGCACATGGAAAAGTTCCTTCTTTCCCAAGACACCGGTCTCCCTCTTTCCCCCTTCCTAGTTTAGCTTGTGAGCCCCTCGAGAGCCAGGGACTATGTCTCATTTTCACATGTGCATTCCTTCCCAGTGTCTAGATCAGTGCTCTACAGATAGTAAGGGACTATTACTACTACTGCAACATCCTGGGCCCCAAAGAAAAAGATATATTAATTTGTCAATGAAGACAATGACACTGAATTTCAGTTTCACACCTGGAGTCCTTGGAACTACCATGAAGAATTTGCCTCTCTGACACCACTCAGACAGGAATGCCAAAGCCGGCCTACATAACCAGCGGAGATGTAAGCCGGCCTACATAACCAGCGGAGATGTTTAGGAGGAGGTGGATGATACTGAAGAATGTTTACTATGGAAACAACAAAGGTTCTGGCAAGAATATGAATAATGTATGACCTTGGGCAAGTCACTTAACTTCTCTATGCCTCAATTTCCTCAACTGTAAAATGGGGATACCGGTTCTCCCTCCTATTTAGACTGTGAGCCCTGTGTGGGACAGGGACTGAGTCAGACCTAATTAACTTGTACCTGCCCCAGCACTTAGAACAGTTTTAGACACCTAGTAAGTGCTTAAATACCATAAAAGAAAGTCACAGTTATGGTAAATCTCCTATAATGTACATTTTCACTCTGCATTTAGGCAGAACACTTTTGAAGAATTAGGGGACATTCTTCCAAAAACCCATGTAACAATAACAATAATAATAATGGGATTTGTTAAGTGCTTACTATGTGCCAGGCACTGTTCTAAACCCTGGGATCAATACAAGATAATCAGGTCTTTCTTGTTAGACTGCATTATATGTCTATTGTCTATCATTCCAGATAACATTCCACAGTCTTACAGTGCTCATGCTATATTTGACCTCAGTGAATATCAGAAAACTGAGGGATCGACATTAGTGCTTATGAGTAATATTTCCAATGCTATTGCATAATTTTCTAGAATCTCATCTGGGTTCCTTTTTCAGTCAATCATTTGCACTTAATGAGGGCCTACTGTATGCAGAGCACTGTATTAGTTTCTTCTGAGAATTCAGTAAAATTAGTAGACCCTATCCCTGTCCTCAAGGTGCCTACAATCTAGCAGGGGGGACAGGCTACTGGCCTGCTACTAACTTGCATCGCATCTTATCACATCACTTCCTTTTGCCAAATTGTAAAGGGAGTGGAATAGGGGATACATGAAACTCTCCCCATTTTCAAAATGAGAAAACATAAACAATGAGAGCTGAACAGGCTTGCTCATTCAACCCCTTGGAGGATATTGTTTTATTCACTCGAACCATATTCTCTCTTCCTTCACTTTTTTTCAGAAGTGGCTGTGGTGTCATGGTTAATTACAGTATCTCTTGAACACCTCCAATGTGCCTAGCACTATGCTAAGTACTGCTGTGGGTACAAACTTAACACATTGGACATAACTCCTTTCCCCCAGCCTTAATGCCAGGCTTACAATCTAGCTGGAGATAAACAGATAAAAACAGTAATAACAATGGACTGCAAACAACAGCAAGCAAGACAACAACGTTAAGACAGGCAGATGAACAGTTTCTTATTGTTTTTTCCGGGGTGGAGGGGTCTTTAGAGTCCCTATTGCTCCAGGAAAACAGTTAGTAGTTACAAATGCTGGGAAGCCATGTGGTCTAGATGCAGAGAGTCAGAAGGACCTGGGTTCTCATCCCAGTTTCACCACTTGTCTACATGTGACCTTGGGCAAGTCAATTATCTCCTCTGGGTCTCAGTTACCTCATCTGTAAAATGGGGTTTAAAACCGTGAGCCCCATGTGGGACTGTAGACTATGTCCAAACTGATCAGCTTGTATCTACCACAGCACTTAGTAAACTCTTAACAAATACTACGATCCCTATTATGATTGTTATTATTATTATTGTTATTATGAATATTAATAAGCCACAGCAGCCTCCTTGGGGCTGCAGAGGCTGGAATGGAGCTGCCAGACTTGTGAGGAACTGGGGAAGGCTGGGCCAGGAATAGGATGGTGGGCTTAAGGGGGCTCAGAACCAAAGGTGTCTGAGTCCCTGCCCATGCCATGGCCCTCGACAGGAACATCGGGAACTTTTCACTCCAACTCTGGTTTGGAGTGAAAACCATGACCTATTACTGTGTAGTCACAGTACCACATATGGCTTTAGTTCCCCTACAGAAACAAGGCCACTAACTGACAGGGGTCAAGAAAAACTGCTACTCAGTAACTGTTCTCTCTCTTTTTTTGATGGTATTTGTGAAGCACTTATGTGCCAAGTGCTGTTCTAAGCACTGGGATAGATATAAGTGAATCAGGCTGGATTCATTCATTCATTCAATCGGATTTATTGAGCGCTTACTGTGTGCAGAGCACTGTACTAAGCGCTTGGGAAGTACATATAGAGACGATCCCTACCCAACAACAGGCTCACAGTCTAGAAGGGGGAGACAGACAACAAAACAAAACATATTAAAATAAAATAAAATAAAATAAATAGAATAGTAAATATGTACAAGATGCAATCCCTGTCCTACATGGGGCTCAAAGTCTAAGTCAATCTAATTTATTGAGCACTTACTGTGTGCAGAGCACTGTATTAAGTGCAGGGAGACAAGGATACAATAATATTGAATCCCCATTTTGCAGTTGAGGAAACTGAAGCATAGAGAAGTTGAGTGAGTTGCCCAAGGTCACATAGCAGCAGGCAAGTGGCAGAGTCAGATTAGAACCCAGGTCCTCTGACTCCCGTGCTGCTTACTCTTTTGAGAGCAAAGCACAGTCACTACTAATGATAAACTCTCATTTCCTTCCAACTGGTCACCATATAAAAACACCTTTGCAGCTACATTTTTTTTTCCAAATAATAATCAGAAGGCAACCTGGTTTATTTGGAAACAGCACAGGTCTGACTGTCAGGAGACCAGTCAACCTACGCATCAGGCAAAAACTCCTCACTCTCAGCTTCAAGGCTCTCCATCACCTCGCCCCCTCCTACGTCAACTCTCTTCTTTCCTTCTACAGCTCAGTCCGCACCCTCCACTCCTCGGCCGCTAATCTCCTCACCGTGCCTCATTCTCACCTGTCCCGCTGTCGACCCCCGGCCCACATCCTCCCCCTGGCCTGCAATGCCCTCCCTCCACACATCCGCCAAGCTAGCTCTCTTCCTCCCTTCAAAGCCCTACTGAGAGCTCACCTCCTCCAGGAGGCCTTCCCAGACTGAGCCCCCTCCTTCCTCTCCCCCTCCTCCCCCTCCCCATCCCCACTCTTACCTCCTTCCCCTCCCCACAGCACCTGTATATATGTATGTATATATGTTTGTACATATTTATTACTCTATTTAACTTGTACATATTTATTCTATTTATTTTATTTTGTTAATATGTTTTGTTTTGTTGTCTGTCTCCCCCTTCTAGACCATGAACCCGCTGTTGGGTAGGGACCATCTCTTTATCTTGCCAACTTGTACTTTCCAAGCGCTTAGTACAGTCCTCTGCATACAGTAAGTGCTCAATAAATATGATTGAATGAATGAAAATCTGCCACTTCTCTGCTCCATGACATAAAGCATGCCATTTGCCCTCTCTGGGCTTCAGGTTCCTCACTGACTAAAATGGGCTATAAAATCTATTGTACTCTCCCAGGAGTGCTGCACAGTACAGTGCTCTGCACACAGTTAAGTGTTCAATAAAGAGCACTGATTAAATAATAATTACCAACTTTTGGGATTTTTAAAAAATAAAATGGAAATGATATGAATATGAAGTATATTTTAAAAGCAGAACACAAATTCAAGGCATTGCTTTTATTAAGTGCTTACAGTATCCAAAGCACATTACTAGAGGAGCATTACCATGAGAAGCAGTATGGAGTAGTGGCTAGAGCTCGGGCTTGGGAGTCAGAAGGTCATGGGTTCTAATCCTGGCTCGGCCACTTGTCTGCTGTGTGACCTTGGGCAAGTCACTTCACTCTCTGGGCCTCAGTTACCTCATCTGTAAAATGGGGATTGAGACTGTGAGCCCCACATGGGACAGGGACTTTGTCCAACCCGATTTGCTTGTATTCATTCATTCATATTTATTGAGCACTTACTGTGTGCAGAGCACTGTACTAAGCGCTTGGGAAGTACAAGTCGGCAACATATAGAGACGGTCCCTACCCAACAATGGGCTCACAACCCCAGCACTTAGTACAGTGCCTGGTACACAGTTAAGTGCTTAACAAATACTATCATTATTATTAGTATTACTACTACTACTAGGCCATTGGGGAAATGCCATAGAGATAGCTTCAAGAGTAGTCTTTAGGCTGCTAAAATGCTCATGGTCTTAAATGGAGAGGGGGTTAAACCCTCAAGAAAAACAAGTTAAAAGCAAACAAAATTTCATTTCCTGTCCTCAGCCCAAGTCACACTGCCCACGCTATCACATCATGCAAATGTAGTGGAAGGAAGCTTTAATCTGCCAATTAACCAATCAAATTTAATGAGTGCTTATTGTGTACGAGCACTGTACTAAGTGCTTGGGACAGTACAACAGAGTTGGTAGACACTTTTCCTGCCCACAATGAGTTTACAGTCTAGAGGGGGAGACTGGCATTTCTATAAATTACAGATCTGTACAGAAGTGCTGTGGGGTTGAGGGAAGGGTGAATAAAGGGTGCAAATCCAAATGCAAGGGTGATGCACAAGGGAGTGGGAGAAGAGGAAATGCAGGCTTAGATGAGGCTTAGTCTTAGGCCTTCTGGAGGAGGTGTGCTTTTAATAAGGCTTTGAAGACAAGGAGAGTGATCACCTGTCAGATATGAAGAGGGAGGGTGAGAGGTCGGCGGCGAGATAAACTTGATTACTGCATCAGCTTCCTTGCTGACCTCCCAGCCTTCTGTCTCTCCCTTCTCCAGTCCATACTTCACTCTACTGCCCGGATCATTTTTCTACAAAAACATTCAGGACATGTCACCCCGCTCCTCAAAAGCCTCCAGTGGTTCCCCATCCAGCTCCACATCAAACAAAAACTCCTCAACATTGGCTTTAAAACACTCAATCACTTTGCCCCCTCCTACCTCACCTTGCTTCTCTCCTTCTACAACCCAGCCTGCACATTTTGCTCCTTTAATTCTAACCTTCTCACTGTGCCTCAATCTTACCTATTTTACCGCCGACCCCTACCTCAAATACTGCCTCTGGATTTGGAACTCCCTCCCTCCTTAAATTTTACAGACAATTATCACCCCCAGTTCAAAGGCTTACTGAAGGCACATCTCCTCCAAGAGGCCTTCCCAGACTAAGCCCCACCTTTTCTTCATCTCCCACTCCCTTCTGCATCCCCTGAGTTGTTCCCTTTGCTCTTCCCTTTTCCCAGCCTCACAGCACTTTTTGTGCAGACCTGCAATTTTATTTATTGCATTCGTGTCTGTCATGATCCCCTCTAAAGTGTAAGATCCTTGTGGGCAGGGAATGTGATGGTTTATTGTTGTACTGCAATCTCCTAAATGCTTCATATAGTGCTCTGCACACAGTAAGCACTCAATAAATATGACTGAATGAATGGATGAATTAATTAATTAACTTCTCTGTGCCTCAGTTACCTCATCTGTAAAATGCGGATTAAATCCTACTCCCTCCTATTTAGACTGTAAAACCCATGTGGGACAGGGATTATGTCCAACCTAATTAATTTGAGCCTACCCAGCACTTAAAACAGTACTGGGCACATAGTAAGTACTTAGTAAAACTACCATAAAAAAAGGGTGAGACTAGTCTTGAGTTGGGAAAAATTGTGGTCAGAGAACACAACATGGAATCCCTAAATTCAAAAAACAGGGAAAATGACAGCTTTTTTCATTTTCTGCACCATTAGGTAATTCCATCTACCCTGTACCCCTCCACAATTTCATGCTTCTTCATATCTTTACACTAAAACATGATACTTCTCCTGCAAACACCAGTTTGCCAATTCCATCTAATAGTTCCATTTTCCTGGGATAGTAAGTCCTCTGGCCTTATCTGCAAGGTTATTCTAACACTTGAAAGGACAACAGAGTGGTGATTAAGTAGCTTTGTGGGAGAAACAGAAAACATAATCATCCAGATCAACACGGGCTCACAGGCTCAGACTTGAAAGATAGTGGGGATTTTTAAAACATAGGCTACAGTATAATAACCTAATAAGTAATGGAATACTGCAAATATGGCTCACAGCAAGGGACAGAAGTGGGAGTGGGGGAAAATGAGAAGGGCGATGGCTGAGCAGAGAAATTATCCAGTATCCTGTATTTGGATAAAGGTTGTGAGGGAGGGCAAGGGGAAACACTGCCTCAACATTGACCAACAATGCCAACAACATTACTGTTGTAATGCCAACAGTGACCATTACAGATCAAGTTTCTAGCGTGGCTCAGTGGAAAGAGCACGGGCTTGGGACTCAGAGGTCATGAGTTCTAATCCCAGCCCCCCCACATGTCCGCTCTGTGACCTTGGGCAAGTCACTTAACTTCTCTGAGCCTCAGTTACCTCATCTGTAAAATGGGGATTAAGACTGTGAGCCCCACGTGGGACAACGTGATCACTTTGTATCCTCCCCAGCACTTAGAAAAGTACTTAGCACATAGTAAGCACTTAACACATGCCATTATTATTATTATTATTATTCCAAAGCTCTCTCTCTCTCTCAAGACAGAGCCTTTCAAGCTATGGTCAGCCCCATCTCCCTGGCCCTATTCCTATCTACCCTCCTAGGCCAGGTTGTACGCATCTGCTGCTTTCATTTCCTCTATACAATTCTAATATGAATATTAAGATGTTTCACGTTCAGATAGTACATTCATTCAATTGTAAGTACTGAGTGCTTACTGTGCACAGAGCACTGTACTAAGTGCTTGGGAGAGTACAATATAACCATAAACAGACATTCCCTGCCCACAACGAGCTTACAGTCTAGAGTACATACACTACTACTCTCAATGGCATGTGTTTTTCACTATTTATCTCTTCATGGATCCAAAAGCTTAAACAAAAGTGGGGGTTATTGCCTCCTAAAGTTACTCACACAATACAAATACTGCCAACTATTCGTTATTTTTAGTCATAAGAAACAAAAAAGGCACAGATAATTGAAATATACCATCCATTTTGGCCATGGACTTGAACTTCCTCACTCTATAATGCATAATAAAAGTATGACAGTCTTCTCTCTTTTCCTGCTAATAGCATGAGCAATGAAATGACCAATAATTATAATACTAAAAATTGTGGTATTTGTTAAGCACTTACTGTGTACCAATAAGTGCTGGGGTAGATACAAGATAATACGGTCAGACACAGGCCCTTTCCCAAATGGGACTTAAAGGCTACAAAGAATCACCATTTTACAGATGAGAAAAATGGGGCAAAATGGGGCAAAGGGATTTGCCAAAGTAACACAGCAGGCAAAGTAGCAGAGTCAGGATTTGAACCCAGGTCCCTGACTCCCAAGTTTATGCTCTTTCCACTCCATAAGGGTGGATTAGGGCAGAGAAGATTTCAAAGCACAAATATAGAAGCTAAAAAATTTCATTAGGGTTAAGCAGAAGCCCCAAACCCACCTCCTTCATTCATTCAATCCTATTTATTGAGCGATTACTGTGTGCAGAGCACTGTACTAAGCACTTGGAAAGTACAAGTTGGCAACATATAGAGACGGTCCCTATCCAACAGCGGGCTCACAGTCTGGTGTCTGAGCTACAAGCAGTGGCTGCTTAATATTCAGCAAGTGATCGTAAGGTACTGATGCTGTTCTAAATATACTCTGCAGGCACCTTGGCTACTGCTCACACATGTTGTAGGTGGACTCTACACAAACCCTCATTCTGCCTTTAGATGATAAACTCTCAAGGCCTTCATTTCTTTTCCGGGAACTCGCCTTTCAATCTGCTTCAATCAGTTCTTTGACTCCTTCCTTCCCCTGAAACTCCACTCTCTAAGGTCTCTGATGACCTCCTTATGGAACTCCTAGACTTCTCAGATGTTTTTGACATTGTGGACCTCTCCCCCTGCCTCAACTCAGTATGAGGCTTTGGTTTTGCTGACGCAGTACTATACTATCTTTGTTCACCTATCTCTCTGTCCACTCTTCAGTTTCATTTACCGGCATCTCCTCCCAAAAAGGGGGATATAAACCTGTTGCCTTGATTTCTTCTCTACAGACTCTTCCTTCTACCCTGTGCATTCTGTCTTTCGACTTCTTCACTCTCCCAAAATTATGCTCCCTAAGGTCATCAGTGACATCCTTATAGCAAGTCCAAAGGACTATGCTTTGCACATAGTAAGCGCTTAACAAATGCCATCATTATTGTACTCCATCCTGATCCTCCTTGACCTCTCAGGTGCTCTGGACACTGCTGACTACTCTCCCTCCTTCTCACCTCACAATCAGACCTGTCAATTTTACTACATGGAATTAGCTGGGGGCTCTTACTACCTCTCTGATCACTCCCAAGTTTGGTGTGCTGGCTTCCAGCGCTTAGAACAGTGCTTCAGCGCTTAGAACAGTGCTTGGCACATAGTAAGCACTTAACAAATACCATTATTATTATTATTGCTATTATTTCATTCATTCATTCAATCGTATTTATTGAGCACTTACTGAGTACGAAGCACTGTACTAAGCGCTTGGGGGAGTACAATCTAATGGTAAACAGACACATTCCCTGTCCACGAGCTTAGTCTACTGTCTGGCTGATCTTCTGCTTCTCATCTTTGTACTAAGGGGATCTCCCAACTTCTCAGTGCCTCAGTTTCTCCATCTGTAAAATAGGGGTTCAATACCCTTCCTCCCTCCTACTTGGACTATAAGACAGGGGCTGTTTCCAACCTGATTAACTGCACCTATCCCAGCACTAAGAACTGTGCTTGATGCATAATAAACACCTAACAAATACCACAGATATTATTGTAAGTGCTTCTTCTGTCTCTCCACTCTAGCTGTGAGTTAGGAGTTCCCTTCAATTCTCAGTATAAACTCATTTCCTTGGGAAACTCATCTGATACCACTGTTTCAGCTATCAAGGGAAGATATTCAGTTGATTGTGCAAGTGCTTTAGTGAACTGCACCAAGTGGGGTGTTCAATAAATACTGCTACTGTTACTCTGATGACTATTACTACTGTAACAAATCAGAGCCACTTAGCTTGTCCTTTCTGATTTGAAAATATACAGCCATTACCCACACGGCCATATATTAGATGCACAAATTATCATGTGTCTGAAATGTTATATCGAATATGGAAATTCCATATCTCAAATATCCCATAGTAGGAGGGTGGGCCTAAGGGCTACGTATATTCCCCTACCCACAACACTACAATTACTTCACCAAATCCAATTTTAAAATTTTATCGATTGCCAAGAAGGCTTAAAGCACACATCTTAATATTGGTTCATTTGAACAATGTCAATGCAACAGTAATACTTCAACGTAACACCTATAAATATAGTTTAAGGGCCTCCTCTTAATATTTACACAGAAATTCCGTTAATAGGTATTGCATGTATTTCCGACAATACATAAATGCAAGAAGGTTGCTGAATTGAAAAAAGTCCCAGAATCCCGCTATGAAAATAATGTGTAATAATAATGCATATTTCAGGTACACATTATAACTGACTTAAATTATTATGGATGTACTTCATATTTAATTACCTTTCTAAAATATGTTGGGGTACTTTGTCAAACTGCGGCGTCTGCTGCTGGTACATCTACTAAATACTGCTCTGAAATGCAAACCCTTTGCTAATGTTTTTATTTGAATAACTTATTACCCAATACAGCAAGCATCAACATTTTATAGAACCAGAACTTGCCTTTCTGTAATTCCTCCTACCTTAATGCCAGTCACTATTGGGAGCATTTAGTTATAAATTGTCTTTCAATAAAAGTAAAAGCTCCCAAAACAACAAAATGAAAAGACACAGCAGCTTAAATCAGGGGAAGTCAATTTCCACATGCCGATCCTAAATATTTCATGGCCCTATTTTATTCTGACATTTGTAGATGACTAAAGTGTTACAAAGGAAATAAAATGCTGATTAAAGAGTTCACTGTCATAAAGGTTACTGAATTGTAAATGGCCCTTTCCATCTTCCTGTTAATAGGTACCCAGCTGTAAACATCATGAAGGATGTGACGGGAGGGCTGTGCGGCTCCTTTAGGAGTCGTATATACATTAATCACTGAATCACCAAGCCATGCTTAATTGCAAGTTGTATATCACACAAATCCATGGTAAGTAGAAGGAAACTCATTATTGCTGCTTCATAACTACTGGGTACTTCTCATTTTAACCTCCTCACACCTGGGACACTTTGTTGCTTTACAACAGGAATGCGGAGAAGGTATTAAGCCACTAATTATAGCAGCACTGAGCGCTAGCCTTCCCATTTAAAGAGCTTGAAAGACCCACGGCAAAGCTAAAAGATCCACAGTAGGTGAGGCTCTTCCCTCATTCCAGTTAAGTGAGTTTGGTGGGGGTGGAAACAAGGCCCTTTTTTTCCCCTCTCTGGAACAACATGTTGAAATCCATTACTTCTCGAGAGTTTACAGAACTGCTTAAATGATAAAGGGAAAGGAAAAAAAAAACCCTCTGCAGTACATTTTGCTTTGACAAAATTATTGATTTAAATCCCATACAATAGCACAATACTATTTAAAGGTCAAGCAAAGAAAAATGAGTTTACACCCGAACAGAGCAAGCTTATCTGTCATGAAAGTGTAATGATGTGTTTATTCTCTCACTAGTGTGTGTATATTTTTCAAGAAGATATAACAGTCGACTTGCAGGTGAAATCTACTCTTAAATGGGAATTTCGGGAACATATTTACATTGCAGATTGTCAGACTTGATACCTAAAGCTCTGTTGCCTATTCTCATATTTTAATAGCATGGCGTGTGTTTATTTATATTGCCTAAAATCTTCCCGACCATCAAAAAATAAACATTCATAAGGGTGATTATTAAATGTCTGCAAAGGGAGCATTGTTGAATTTCCCATGTTTTCTTACATTTTAATTACTCTCTAAAAGGTAAAAACAAGGACAATAGACTGTCTGGAATCCATTCTCTAAAAAATATACAGTCATTTTTGAGGTCTGCCATGGCGGAATGCAACTGTGTAACCATCATTTTAAAAATAAATTGACCAATTCACACCATATGTCACTCCACCAGCCCTTCCCAAAGCTGCCTCTAGCAAAGTGCTCCACTGAGAACATTAGCTCTCTGTAAGGAGCAGATCTGTGGGACCACGGCGGGGTCTGACCCTGATGGAAATTAAACCTTCCGTCTACACATCAGCACAAGATTTCCAGGATTACAACCCCTCACTCATCGGCACCTGTGGAACCCTAGGGTCCAGAACCTCCCCCATTAAAACAAAGCCAGTTCCTTTGGAGAAATTAAGGGTGAGAGAAACCACAGACCACAAAGAATCTTGTATGTGCCCATTGCAGAAATTAACTCGCAAGTGACCTTGCGAATTGATTGTTCTGTTTAAGGATTACTCAGGTCCCTACTCTCTCCAGTTGCTGACATTTTGGCCAGATTAGCCACTTTTGCATCTCCCCTAAAGGAGAGAAAAGGTGGGGCCAGAGAGAGGAAGGAAAACTAGTGTCTCTTTTCCTTCCTTGTCCCTGGGAAAACTGAACTCCGTGAGTCTCATTTATCTATTAGAATTAAAAAATAGGAAACAGGAAGCAGCGTGGCTCAGTGGAAAGAGCCCGAGCTTGGGAGTCAGAGGTCATGGGTTCTAATAATAATAATAATGGCATTTATTAAGCGCTTACTATGTGCAAAGCACTGTTCTAAGCACTGGGGAGGTTACAAGGTGATCAGGTTGTCCCACGGGGGGCTCACAGTCATAATCCCCATTTTACAGATGAGGTAACTGAGGCTCAGAGAAGTTAAGTGACTTGCCCAAAGTCACACAGCTGACAAGTGGTAGAGCCGGGATTTGAACCCATGACCTCTGACTCCAAAGCCCGTGCTCTTTCCACTGAGCCACACTGCTTCTCTAATACCAGCTCCGCCACTTGTCAGCTGTGTGACCTTGGGCAAGTCACTTCACTTCTCTGTGCCTCAGAGACCTCATCTGTAAAATGGTGATTAAGACTGTGAGCCCCACTTGGGACAACCTGATTAGCTTGTATCTCCCCCCAGCCCTTAGAACAGTGCTTGGCACATGGTGAGCGCTTAATAAATACCATCATTATTATTATTATAACAAGGAGGTCATTAGCTAAGATGGCCCCAACAGCCCTCATATATCCTATATATGACACATATATCCTGCTCAGATGTGACACTAGTAGTCTTAAGTGCAGGCCTGAAGAGTCATGGAGATCTTAGCTGCAGCTCTGTTATTTCTATGGTTGGCTTAATTGATCGATAATATTTGTTGAGTGCTTACTGGGTGCAGTGCACCATACTAAATACTTGGGAGAGTATAGCATAACAGAGTTGGTAGACGTTCCCTGCCCACAGCAAGCTTACAGCCGGTGGGGGGAGGGATACAGACATTAATATAAACAAATACATTACAGATATGTACCGAACTGCTGAGGGAGGGGTGAATAAAGGGTGCAAAACCAAATGGAAAGGTGATACAGAAAGAGTGGGAGAAAGGGAAATGGGGGCTTAGTTGGAGAAGGCCTCATGGAGGAGATGGGCTTTTAATAATAATAATAATAATAATAATTGTGGTATTTGGTAAGCACTTTCTGTGTGCCAGGCACCGTACCAAGTGCTGAGATAGATACAAGCACATTGGGTTGAACACAGTCCCTTTACGACAAGGGGCTCACAGTCTTAATCCCCATTTTACAGATGGGGTAACTGAGGCCCAGAGAAGTGAAGTGATTTGCCCAGGGTCACAAGGCAGACAAATGGCAAAGCCGGGATTAGAATCCCTGAGCTTCTGACTCTAAGGCCTATGCTCTAGCCATTATGCCATGCTTTGAAGGTTAGTGACAGAATAGACGAGATTGAGATTCAGTAAGTGGGTTGGCATTAGAGGAGGGAAATATGTGGGCTGGGTTGTAGTAAGAAATCAGGAGATTAGGTAGGAGGAGGCAAAGTGATTGAGTGCTTTAAAGTCCATGGCAAGGAGCTTCTGTTTTATGCAGAGGTGGATGGACAACCACTGCAGATTCTTGAGGAGTGGAAAAACATTGCACAATTTTGTAGAAAACTGATTTGGGAAGAAAAGTGGAATACAGACTGGAGTGGAGAGAGAGAGGAGGCAGGGAGTTCAGCAAGGAGGTTTATTCAGTAATCAAGGCAAAATAGGATAAATGCTTGGATCAAGGTGGTAACAGTTTGGCTGGAGAGGAAAGGGTGGATTTTAGCAATGTTGCAAAGGTGGAACTGACAGGATTTGGTGACAAATTGAATATGTGGCTTTAATAATAATAATAATAATAATAATGATAGCATTTATTAAGTGCTTACTATGTGCAAAGCACTGTTCTAAGTGCTGGGGAGGTTACAAGGTGATCAGGTTGTCCCACGGGGGGCTCACAGTCTTAATCCCCATTTTACAGATGAGGGAACTGAGGCCCAGAGAAGTTAAGTGACTTCCCCAAAGTCACACGGCTGGCAATTGGCGGAGCCGGGATTTGAACTCATGACCTCTGACTCCAAAGCCCATGCTCTTTCCACTGAGCCAAGTCAGGGATAACGCCAAGGTTAGGGCTTGTGAGACAGGAAGAATGCCGGTGCTCTCTACAGGGATGGGAAAGTCAGAGGAAGAATAGGGTTTGGGTGAAAAGATAAGGAGTTCTGTTTTCTACATCTAGTTGATAGAGCATGGGCCTGGGACTCAGAAGGATCTGGATTCTAATCCTGGTTCTGCTGGATGCCTGTTGTGTGGCTTTGGCAAAAGTCACTTCACTTCTCTGTGCCTCCGTTACCGCATCTGTAAAATGTAGATTAAGATTGTGAGCCCCATCTGGGACAGGGACTGTGTACATCCCAATTTGCTTGACTCTAACCCATCACTTAGAAAAATGTCTGGAACATAGTAAGCACTGAAGTAATACCATTATTATTATGTGTAGGTGGGACATCCAGTAGAGATGTCCTGAAGGCAGGAGGAAATGCGAGACTGCAGAGAAGGAGAGGGATCAGGGCTGGAGATGATCCCAAATCATCCGCATAATGATGGTAGTTGAATCAATGAATCAATGAATCAATCGTATTTATTGAGCGCTTACTGTGTGCAGAGCATTGTACTAAGCGCTTGGGAAGTACAATTTGGCAACATATAGAGACAGTCCCTACCCAACAGTGGGCTCACAGTCTAAAAGGGGGAGACAGAGAACAAAACCAAACATACTAACAAAATGAAATAAATAGAATAGATAGGTACAAGTAAAATAGAGTAATAAATATGTAAAACATATATACATATATACAGGTGCTGTGGGGAAGGGAAGGAGGTAAGATGGGGGGAATGGAGAGGGGGACGAGGGGGACAAGGGGGAGTTGAATCCATGGGATCAATGAATTATCCAAGGGAGTGGGTGTAGATGGAGAAATGAAGGGGATCCAGGAACTGAACCTTGAGGGATTCATTTAAATACTTTGTCTCCATTGACTCAATGATAAACCCAATGCTTGGTAAACCCACATTGATAACTCATTGACACCCATCCTTCCATCCGGAACTATTGCAAGAAACCATGTGAAAACTGAGGAAACCTGCTTTGGAAATA